>NC_067284.1:102041257-102344287 GCF_020740795.1 Apus apus | reverse complement strand
CTAATCCTTCAGAGCACTCCTCACCAAGTAAAGCATCAGAACAGCACAGGTTTAGCTGGAGAAATATGAAAAGCCTTGTAAGTAACTTGGTGAAAACATTAGGAGTATGAAATATCACACTCACTAAAGACCAGCATTTTTTTTTCAGTGACATTGTACAGTCAGCTCCTAAAAGTTCATGCAAATCAAGCTCTGCAACTTGAAAGATATGAAGACACTGAAGACAATCTAAAATGGGACCTGTTTATCACTGGCAGTGGCCCTTGTATTAGCTTACAAATATTTTTAAAAAATCATTATGTTCAAATACTTTAATACAGGTTTTGACAGCATCCATTTGGTATTACATAAAAATCAAGGGAAAAATGCATTATTTGCACTCAGATCTTAAACATGACCTGCACTAGGAAATTTATATTCCTAAAAGAAGCAAAAAAAAAAAAAAAAAAAATCAAGAAGCCTGCCACCATTTCCCAAAAAGCAGTCCATGGAATCATGCATAACAGCTAAAAACGATGAATGGAAATTCAGTGTTAATAAAATTAATTTCAAACAAGCAAGCTAAGTGATTGACTTACAGGATCAGCTGGTGCAATGTTAGAATCAAATTGGGTCAGAGTTTGTGAGCTTGAAGAGCGTTCGCTAAATGTCTCCCACTGCTGAACAGACAGAGGAGAGAAGTCAGCATGATAAGAAAGATGGGAGTAAAAGATCACTGAGGAGATTTAGCACAGTATTTTGGAGGCTGCACTGGGAAGCACTACATTTGTGCTGGACAGTACTTGATTTGGAAAGCACACTGATAAACTCATATTTCTATTTTAGCCTGAGATTGTTGTGCACCCAGGTTTGTTATCTGTCAGTACTGATCTTTGCTTTCACATTTCACAATGAAGATACAAGTGTGCAGTCAAAACAAGTACCTTCAGAGTTCATGTTTGCCAATGAAAATCATACAGGTAAAAAAAACCTGTCAAATTCAAATACTGCATTCAAATATTGCAAAGATAAAATCATGTTGTGCACATTTGTAATTTTAAAATCCAGAGAAAAGTTCTTCAGCTTTGTAGCTGCCAAGTTTCAAACGTATTTTGTAAACTAAGATTTTCTTAGAAAATCCCAGGCAAAGGAACACTGAGCAGAGTACTCCAATTACACAAGTTCAGCTTGCCAGTGCAACCCCTGAGAAGTGATTCTATGCTGTAAATAGTATTTTTACAAGTCTAAATCACTGCCAAGGCAAAGAAACAAATTCAAACATACTTTTGATTGCTACAAGCAAATAAGTCAATCTCTGAACAATTTTATAAGATATAGGCATGCTGTATCAATACACGGTTGTCAAGAGTTATTTCATGCTCAGCAAGTCAAACTACAGACTCAACTGGATCAAACAAGTACCAAAGTACATACAATTAGTCTGTGATCCAGAAACCAGATTACAAATCACAATAGGAATACTAAGTTTACTATATTTTGGTAAAATAAAATGTAAATATTAAACACTACAACAAAAAAATATAAATACAAATCTTTTAGTGATAAGAAAATCTGAAAAAAATACCATTCACATAGTTGTGAAAACAGATTTAATATTTTTGTCCCATCTGTACAGGCAAATTAATGTAAATTATTCCAGAAGATACAGGACAAACTGTCTGGTGATAGTCAACCTAATCTCATGTGTTCCTCTACACTGAGCTATATTCAGTGAATGGCTTGTATGTGTCTAAAACCATTATTTCAGAAATAACTCCTTCTAGAAATTCCTAAGTAACTGCTTTCAATCAGCTGAAATTACATTCAGAAAAATACCAACTAAATTTTTGACTGCTTTCTTAAGTGGTGCCCCCGGAGCCAGAGCCTTATTTCCTCATATCAAACTTAATTAAGGTGAAAATTATGGGATACTGTTCATATTTATTTTTTGGGGGTGGGTTTTGTTGCTATTTGGGTTGTTTGTTTTAAACACACAAAACTACCCCCTTAATGGACAAAATCTAACAAAACCTTTTTAGTAAGGATGGAAGGTTTCCCCTTCCTATCTGCTCTGTCTCACTCCCTTTACTAAACCTCATCTGTGTCACTTAGAAGCAGCACTGCAAGTAGTTTGGAGCTATACAAACATGTTGACAGAACCCATTTTTACTAAGTCAGAAACTTCATGGTCAAGTTCTGCCAGACTTTCCCCTGACTGGGCCTCTTGTGTTTACACAGCTGCTCACTTTCGTGAAACACACATTAATATTTATTTTAGGACTACTACTAACCTTTTAAATTTAATTTGGCCAGCAGCAAAGTTGCCAGTGAAGACTGGCAAACAGACCATATAATAACAGAAATAGTTTTTTAAGTTTTTGCAACTTCCATAAAGACATATATAGCATCTATGTTATATTTAAGATCTATGTTAAAGTATTATTTTTCAGAAATGGATGTTGAATTTACCTCTTATTCTATTCCTCTGATGCCAAACTGCATGACATTTTTTACTTGTCCCCAGGTTCCCCAACTGGGCACAGACATATAAACACCAACACCTCCTGACTGCTCAGGGGAACAAGCTGTTTGTGCTCCATCTTGAAATACTACCAGAAGCTAGTTACTGCTAATTCCCTGATTAATAGAAAGCTACACATATTAAGGAATTACTGGATTGCATCTCAAACTCTGTGAAAGGTTTAAGGGCATTGACAATACAACTAACTGGCTAACATAAAACTCACACTAGCTGAAACTAAAACACTTGTCTTCTAGACTTGCAAAAATGTTCCAAAAATACTTTCAAAAGGTTAATTACTAAAAAACTAAAACTCACAACAACCTAAACCCTTATGGAAAGAACACCAAGAGATCTGAAGGAGGGTGTAACAGTTGTGAACTCAAAAGCAAATCTCTACACTTGTGTCAAAGTAAATATGACCACATGACACTCAGCTGTTCTGAACAAAAATTTAAGAGGCTTCTCAATTTTCTCTAGCTCTCCTAACTAGAGTGCCTTGACATTGGATGAAAAAGATGTCTGAAGTGAGAAAGTGATGAGTGAAGAGATAAGAATGTGAAGCATGTAGTATCTAGAGTTAAGTGGACTTTCATGGTGCCCTTTATTTGAAGCTTGAGATTGATGCATTGGTTCATACTTGTGAGCTTAGAGTAACTTGAGTCTAAAAATCAACCATAAGCTATAAAGAACAAAGTTGAAACTGACTGGGATGAGGCTGCTGGGAAAGGCAGATGATCCAAAGATGCTTAGCTTTTTCAAGAAATTCATTTGTTGATGACAGTTATAAGAGGTTTAAAGAGGAAACAATTACACTGGTGCCTGCAGGAATACCAGAGATTTTTTCATGTCATTAAAGCCTTGAGGACTTTGACCTGACACATGCTGAAGAGAAAATGTTGAGAAGCAAGAAGCATGCACAGCAATATAGCTGAGAAACAGAAATTCCTTTGTGTTAGAATGAAAAACTAAACATTTAATCAACATTCAACTCTAACTTTAGTATAGTTAGTATTTGGTAGTATATTTACTGTGAGAACTTTTCCAAACCTCCTAAAGTTTTAGTAGATTCTCAGAAAGAAAATGTCACATTATCTATCCGAATGGACAAAGTCAGTTTTGTAAGACTAGATTTTGGCTGATAGAGAATTGTCATTAATACTACTAATGCAATTATCCCATTCAATTGATTTGAGCTGCACTGAACCACGAAGGAATCTCCAATTATAATGCAGCTTATAAAATGATTAGCAAGTTGACTCTTTGTTGCAAACATGAGGGAACGTATCAATGCAAATTTTAATACAGTTGCAGATGTCTACAGCTTTTCAGCAACAACTGAGTATCTGCTCACCTCCCTCCTTAAACACAGCTTCCTACCAGCAGTCTAAGAGTCACTGTCAAAAAGAACAACTAGGACTCACAATTTCCTGCATTTTTTATTTGGTAAGGACATCACTGAGATGCTAGCATTTGTCCTTAAAAGGAAGAGTAGATTTTACAACGTACTTAGTCCTGAAAGATGTTTTTTTTTCTGCTCCTAACTTTAATCCTAAATATTTGCTTCTTCTCTGTTTCATACTGACACTCCTTTGGTTTTTCTAAATCTTTTACTATCATTCTATTCATGTGAAGTCTAACAAAGGAAGAAAAAAGAAAAAAAAAGGCTCTTTCATAACAGAATCAGGTAAGACAATACTCAGGTGCTGACAGGACTTAAGATGTTAAGTTTTAAATTGTTCTTGCAAGTCTCAGATTATTAAATGTTTTCCATAAATAATTTCAATACTTTTTCCTTTCTAATGAAAAATAAGCCTACATCATCTTTAAAGTATGGCTGTAGTAAGGAACTCACCTGAGTCTCTGAAGTAGCTCTTAGAATAAAACATTGGTTTATTCTAAGTCACAAAGGCAAAAATGTAAAGACAGAGCAACAAGAAAAACTCCAGGAATCAAGCCCCTACGGGTTTTTTAAAAAATAGACATCTGTGGGGAAAAAGTCTTGTTTGGTATCTTCAGTTTCAAATTCTGACAAAATATAGTTTTACTATATAAGACTCCTTATATAGCAAATATGTAAGATAAAGGATGATAAGGGCATGTTAACAATAGGACAAGAGGCAATGGTTTCAAGCTAGAAAGGGGCAGATTTAGGCTGGACATTAGGGAAAAGTTCTTTAATATGAGGGTGGTAGATCACTGGAACAGATTGCCTAGAGAGGTGGTGGGGGCCCCATCCCTGAAGACATTCAAGGTCAGGCTTGATGAGTCTCCCAGCAACCTGTTCTAGTGTGACATGTCCCTGTGTATTGTAGGGGAGTTGGACTACATGACCTTTAGAGGTCTCTTCCAACCCAAGACATTCCATGATTCTACAAATCACCAGTCCGTAACAGTAAAAATTTTAAATTTGAATAAATTTAGTGAGCAGTTAGCTTCAGATTCAACTTCACATCTTTGCTTCTGAAACAAAGCCAGAGCTATGACTTCTCTACATTACTGGTGATATATTTTATATTTCAGGATAAAATCACCTCTGGAAAGAAGTCTCAATGTCCAGTTCCATCAGAAATTTATTTTGAAGCTTTGCAGAAGTGTTGGCTATAAAAAGGCCATCAGAGGTAACAAAGAAACCCAACCAAAACCCTATCCTGAATAACAAAGATTCACATTCTCCAATAAATTATATGACAACATTTTGTGATTAATATAAAGCTTAATCACTATTAATGACAACATTTTAAACAGTAGTTCATTTCACAATGAGACAGAAAAACCAGGAAGAAAACATTACCTTTTTTTACAATTAAACATGTGTAGAACCTTCCTGTGTCCTGCTGAATTTTTTCACATTTTTTGATGAACATTCCACTCATTATGAGTTATGGATGCATACACAATTTAGTTATTGACTGGCAATGAAATAGCTCTTAAATAAAAGTGCTAACCTCACTGCTCTGATTCAATTCTGGCCAGGTCTGGTTTAGGGATGGCATTGATGGAGACTTGCTTGGAGGTGCTTCTGCTGGAGAGCTGGAGTAACGTACCTCACCAGTCTGTTCCCCAACTTCTGAAACGACAGGAATCACTATAAACCAAAATAATGAATTGCATTCAGTTTACTCTCAGAAAAGCTGCTCACATCCCACAGAAAGTACAAACTACCCTTTGGTTTCATTTTTTCCAATGAAGTACTTAGCTGCTGACAAAAACTCATTCAAGTCAAATATACTATTTATCAGGTGCTACTCCTATTTTGAGGATCGTTCTAAAAAATTGACTTTAGATATTACTCTGTACTATACTATGTCCCAATACTTTGGGTTTGTTGGTTTTTTTAGATTTTGATAACATATAGAAATATACAGTTCTTTCTTATATTATGTGAAAATAACACTAGAGTTTATTACATTGAGAACCAAGAAGTTAATCTTAAAGAATACTTCCTTATATAAGAGATTAAAACAAAACCAGTGTATCAATGCAAGCACAAACAAAAAATAAGAGATGAAAGCCATTCCCTTGGAATACTACTCAAAGAACATTTTATGTTTTAAGCCTCCTTGCTGAAATAAGGGTTCTTCCATTCACCCAGTTTTGCAAATTGAACAAGTCTAGCAGCTGTGACATTGTAACTCTACATTGTTAATGTTATTTCAATTTTCCCAGAGCTTTCAGCAGGTACAGTCCCATGCAGAAAAAACTCTGAGAATTCTACAAATTTTTATGATGCAGCAGAGTTATTTTCATCCTCTTCAAACTATGAGAGAATTGGGTAAAGAAAAGCTGAATAGCAGATTAAGCATTCTCCATTAACACAGTAAAATCCTGTCTTCTACTCTGCTAGATACCACAGTACAAGCTAAAGCAATGAAAGCCTCAAAAAACTCAAGTTCAGAAACAGGAGGAACAGATAAGAGTGGCTAATAAGAATCGAAGACATATTAAGATGTTTGTAGTTCAAAGAATTAAAACTCTAACAAAGACAAAATACTGCACAAGAGGAAAGATTGCTTAAATTACCATTTAAAAGGTCTGTGTGACAGATAATATAATTGAAGATGACTGCCACAAGAATGTGTGATACACTGTACCAAAAATTGATTGAAATCTAACAAAAGGACTTGTTTCAGCCTCCTGAAGAGCTGAACTTTGCAGTGTGCTCTTCTGCTCTGACAGCTCAATATTCTGTCTGCTATCTTCCCTTCCAAAGAAACTCTTAACAAATCTGCTGTCAAACTGAGCTGCTTTGCAGGAGTGGAGGACACCTGTAATTGGTGGGGTAAAACTGGCACCAACAAACAGTTCCAATTGGAAATATTTGAATAGTCAATGGTGAACAACTGCACCTTTGAAAACCAAAACCCAACCCTTATTGTCTCCAAAGTGTTGCTGGGCACAACAAGAGGCACAGCCTAAAAAGAACAGCCAAAACGCTTAAGTCTAGAAAGAAATTGTCCCATCTTGAGGCCAAGGGAGGCTGAGGTACTGTTGACATGAAAAAAAGCCACATATAAGCCAGTAACTCAAAGACTTCAAAGGCCTTGCAAACTTCCTGTAAATAGCCAGGAATCAGATTGAGACTCAGTGTTCCCAAAATTATGCCCAGCACCTAGAACCTCATAGTACAGCCCTTTAGGGAAAATGGCTTTACAAATTATTCAAGACAAAAATGGTATCTAATACCTGTTTCAGGTAAAAAGCAACTGGCAAAAAAAAAAAGGCTACAATAAGCTGATGCTTACAGGTGCACTGATGTTACCAAGTAGTCAAGATGACACAGTGGTCATTGTACACAAAATACTGTATTAAATTCAAATACACCAACAGTAATGTTTTTGTAACGTGCACTGCATGTAAATTGCTCTGAAGTGTACTACGAACAAACAGTTTTCATGAGTTA
Source organism: Apus apus (assembly GCF_020740795.1). NCBI lineage: Eukaryota > Metazoa > Chordata > Aves > Apodiformes > Apodidae > Apus > Apus apus. Next base: position 102,336,884 of record NC_067284.1, on the reverse strand, counting down.
AAGAAACACTTTAAATTCTCATTTCAATGGGGGTGCACCAGATAGCTGAACTCATTGCTAGTTTTCGGTCAAAAAAAATAAGGCTGAAAACTGCTGTGGATAGACTATGCAGCTATCTGTAATTCAAGAAATTTTGCAAATATTTACATGAAACATGAGTAAGACACCTATGGAAAACTTCAGGGGTTAAAGTAATAAAGTTGTGTAAGACAAAGTATGGCAGATACTTTTTCTTATGAAGAAATTACATTGTTGCAGCAGCCCAAACAAAAACATTCACAGCAGAGAAAACTTGCTTTGAGTTTTGTGAAGGTTTGGTAGCTTTTACTAATTGAGATAAAACTGAGTTGAAAGGAAAGTATTCAGATTTATTTACATACTAGAAAATGAGTAGCACTCTTCAGCTGCAGAACATAAATTCTGCCATGACAGATGCTATCAACAGCATTCAATTATAAAATAAATGTATAAGCACTTAAAGAAGTATTTGTACAACGGCCTGACTTCATGCTCTCACTTCCATTCACTGCAGTTTTTTTCTATAGGCTGTTCTTACACAAGGCTTGTTCATTCTGAAGAGCTGACATTATCTATCCATAAATACCTCAACACAATGTTAAATCTTAAGTGGAGCTACTGCAATCCAAATAGTTCTTCCAAGTATACATTCCAACTCAAAGCACTAAAACCATTTGAATATATTGTAGAATTAACACATTATTCTAAGAACTTGCAACACCTCATTTTTCTCCCTTGTCAGCAAAAAGATATTAGCACCTCATTTAACATGTCAATGTATTAAAATTCTATGGGGGCATAGTGCCATACCCGAAAAATGACCAACTATATAGATGCTTTATTATACATCTATCAGGTGAGATAAATATGTATCATGAAACCAGATGTAAGACAAGACCAATACGTTAATGGGTTAGGGACACCTGCAGTTGGTCACACAACAGATTCACAGGGGCTCATGAGGGAAAGAGCAGACCACAAGAGGTATAGGGTGCATGGAGCCTCTGCTAGTTTTCTTTCTGCTGGTCACTAGCTCAAAACTCAAAATGGAAAGCAACAGCAAGTTTCAAGTGCAGTGCGAAAGCATGGAAGATCAAGGAGTACATTTCTAACAAAAGGACAGAATAAGGGTATTGTTATCACTTCTGAAGTTATTGTTAACCATCTTGCATATTGGTTCAAAAACTCATTTGAGTAATTCACCTTCTTGAACAGTTTGAAATTATGTTATTCATACTGAGGCTTCAGTCAGCAGGAGATGCTAACAATTTTTTTGAGAAAGTCTTTTCCCATGAAAAGAAGTGGACTTAAAAAGATACTTCAGTGCCCTTACTTTACAGTTTCGAGTTCTGAGAAGGCTGTTGGAAGCAAGTTCTATTGAAATACAGCTTTTATGAAAACTAAAACAAAGAAACTATTACAGACATTTAACTGGTATCCTTCTAGGCTGATTTTCAGTCTTTAAGTGGAACTCATGTATTATAGTTTGCTCACAGACCTATGAATAGCTTTTCATGTAGATTAGAATAAGAATTGTAGACTGGAGATTGGGACTGCTTTAACTACAATTAGGAGAAGTTATTGACTTCACTATGGAGTCTTTTATTCAACATACAAGCTTTGGTGATAAATCTGTTAAGTGCTAGAAAGGATTTGCTATTTCCAATATTAGTGGCCCAAATTTAAACAAACAAACAAATTAATTGGCTAAAACTCTTCAAGTTTGCAAGAACTGTCACTTTTCATTGTAGCTAGTGATAACAGCAGAATCAAGCATCAATCAGAGCTTTTTTTTTTTTTTTAAAGCACAGCTTACACAGCATGGTAACCTTTTAACATTCACCAGAACATGGTAACTTCCCTTTAATACCAGAGGGAAAAACACTTGCTTTTCATTACTTTTAAAAATAGTTTTTCTTTAAATTTAAAGACCACTTTATATCTCATAAAAATAAGTTTTACATCAGCAAAGTTGCCTGTAAAATTAAGAACAACATACACATAACACTTTTTGGTTTAATGCCCGATTTATAGAGTTTCCAGACAACTTCATTCAAACAATAAAAGCCTTGAAATCTACTACCAGAGGTAGGCAGAAGAACAGGTACAGATATAGCAATTTTGTTTTATATACAGATATAGCAACAATGTTTTATACAAAGTCTATTCCATTTCCTATATTTTTTTTGTCATTGCCTTAACACAATAATAGAGTGGGTATGTTTTAGATACTTGCTAGGTATTCACTGAACTAATTGTATATATTTCTTTTGAACATCTTTGTCATAGCAAAATGCTTATTCATATTGAAAACACTTTTGTTGTGGCTGACTGCTGTTGGAAAGGTTCTTTGAAGAGCCACGCTACTCCCACAAAAAAATCGCTTAATGATTAAAGCGGTGTTAGTAAAAGCCACAGTATCTAGTTGAAGAACTTGTCAATAATTCTCAGACGTAAGCCTTTGACACAACACAGTATACAGAGACTCCCTTTGAAGTCATTAATAAAAAGAAAGAAAATTCTAGGAAACCACAGTATCTGTGAACCCACAGTATAATATGACTTTCCAAGCAAAGACTACTCGTTAAAAAAACAATCTAAAGCATTTTTATAATTTTCCATTTGTCTGTTTTGAAATAAAAAATAAAGATGACCATAAACTTCCTGGTTTTGAACAACACTTTTATATAGAAAAGTTGTTTGCTTTTCATTTATGGGACTGAGCATTTGGCAAATATTAACAAGCATAACACATACATTCAGTGGTTTATCTGGGAGCATCCAAAGGTAAAACACCATGCACAGAATGACTAAGTGTCAAAGCAATGGAGGACAAATCATGCCGTCAAGTCCAGAGTAGAATTTAAAAGAAACACCTGTGCTACTGATCCTGTACGTTTAAACTACACAGTCCTACCCCTAGCATTAAATCTGTGAATATTTTTTAAATACCGTCAAGACTTAGAAACTCGTGTCATATTTTCCAAAATGAGGGTGAACAGAAAGCATATTCATTTAAAAGGAAGTCTGAAGTATTGTTGGATTGGGAATTTTGAATACAGCAGCTGATCATGAATAAACTCCATGCTGTGACAATCTTGTTTTCCTTAACCTTTGAAGGGAACAGGCAGTATCTCCAAATGCAACAGCCACTATGTGTACTGTTCCTAAAAAACATCTCCCTGTACAAAAATACGTATGTGCTCAGATTAGCTCTAAGCAATGATTAAGATTTCTAAAAATTGCACATAGCTTCACTTCACACAGACCAATGCAGTATGCTCATACGAACCTATGAGTATTTGCCGATATAATGTAATCTTAACTATACTATCATTTGAATACAGTGAAATTTGTGTTGAAGCATGTCTTACCAGTTGAGTCTTCTAAATCAATCAGTTTGGGCATTAAACTTTCAGGTAACTTTTCTGGCAAATCATACCCATTCTTCCTAGCAACTACCAGATGAAATGCAGCACAGAACTCATCCAATGTCAGTGCACCATCTTTATCAAAATCTGAGAGTTCCCTAAAAAGGAAAACTTAGTTTAAGTAAAATTTCTTAAAGCTGATCTGTTTCCAAAAGTCATATTTCTGTTGTGTCACTTGGAAGATAAAGAATGTAGTTTATAGTTTAACACTTCATATTAGCACTACACACTTTATTCTTCAAAGAGGGGCCTTCATTAGTATTTCTTAGAGCCTGAAGACAATTCAAACTCACTTTATTTCTCAAGGTTTTTAACTTATTTAAGACAGTAACACACAGTATTATTTGCCTTAGATTTTTGCCAAAGCATACTAAAGGAACAATAGTGCTGAGGCAAAGAGCTATTTTTAATAGGGAAACACCTGAATTAGAAATAATTGCACTGAAATAAGGATCAAATCTACCATGACCACATGCAGTGATGCAGCCTAGAATATGATGAAATTCAAGCTCTGCACCAAGTCAAAGCTAAATTTGTCACCAAGTCCCACTAAGTGCATTTATAATTATTTGCATCTATACATTTAATTTAAACTTAGACTTGAATAAATATAATTATTCAAATGAATATTTAACTTTAAAATCCTCAAATCAATTACTACTTACTCTGAAGCGTTTACAATTTCTTCAAAAGCTCGAAATGCCATGTAAATAGTGCCAGCCTAGACCCATTAAAGCCCACTAAAATAATATTGGTACAAATCTAAGTAGAACTGAACATACCACAGTACTAGCAAAATTCCACTTAACACCTTCTACTAAGTAGATCAGATGACTGCCAGATAGCTGTCATCTTTCTAAATAATTATCCTGAATAAAGACACATCACACTTACCAAATATGAGAAAGTTCAAGAATAGGTAGTTTTGACTTAGTGAAAAATTCTTTAGCTGCAGATCCTGAAAAATTACAACAACCATTTTTAATATTTAAAGCAAGTTAAATTATTAGAAGACTTAAGAGTTATGGTAAGGGAGATGAGCTATTTAGCAAAGGTTTTGGAAAAAACAGCACTAATTACTAGGGTTAAACAAAGGAGAGAGGCAAATAAGTCTCAAGTACTTTTTTGAATGACACTGGACTTTACTAGAACACTATCAGTAAAATGCATAGCTTTCTTCAAAATGTTATGCAAGCCTAAGTAAACAACAGTGTCTTTGTAACAGAAGTGCTGCGCCCACAATTATATTTTTTTAAAGAGTAACTTACCTGGTATAAATCCATTTAGATCAGGTTGAATGGTTTTAAACTGATTAACATAATACTGCCTTTGTTCATCAGTTATTTTCCAAGGGTCATCATAACTACTTGATTGCCTACGGATTTCATTTGTTGTTGTAGCTGATGCTACAGTTCGTACTGTTGTCTGGTCCTGAAATGAAATATTTTTCCTCAGTATTAACTACCTGACATGCTTCTATGAATTCTCAACTTCTTCCTTTCAAAAAGTAAAGCACAGTTAGATCTTGCAGTAGTTTAAAAACTGCAGGAAAATATCAGTGCATTGCATCTACAGAGTAATGACTGGGTATTTTTGCACATTGACACATATGGATAGGAATGACTGCAGCTATGTAAGCAGAAAAAAAAAGCATGGTACATACGCAAAAAAGCTAAACACAAATGTTTTAAAGTCATAATTCTTGACATGTTTTTAATTAGTAGCTTTCAGTTTATCGTTCAATGAAGTCAATGAAAGAAGTATCTGTTGGGTAAATAGCACTGAACAGGCTACAGCACAGATACACAGTAAACAAAAGAAAAAAAGGATTGCAACATCAATTTGAATGAAGCAAATAAAATACCAATAAAGTGTCACACCTGGACAGAAGCAGGATGCATGGCTAAAAGAGCACTGTTTGGTGGGGTATCTGCAAAACTGACCCAATTTTCTTGATGGGGTGGTGGTGAATGCCCAGACCACATGGGATCACTAGAAGTAGATGAGCCTGAAAGTAGAAGAAACATTTCCTTTTCAAAAAGCCTTGAAAACTGATTAAGAACTATGGGTATGGAGAGCAGTTAAAAAAAAAAAAATTCCTCATGAAACACAAGGTCCTGTCAGGGAGATACACACTTGAAGAATGGTGAAGAAAACGAAAACCAAACTGCACCACAGTGACAAAGTTTGCCTCCTCATGACTCCTGTAGATTTTTACATTAGGTCAGCTTTAATCTGTACTAAAAAGACAGAAGTGAGGCACGAGCTTATTGCAACATGTGTAAAATGTAAGTTGGATGTTACCCATTTAACAGGTTTGGAATGAGTTAATAATCCACATTTTCACTTAATGGAAATGAACAACACTTGTATGGACAAACAGCTTAAAAGAGGGATGTAATACTTGCATGCAGATTTATCATAATTATTTTATTTCCTTTTTAGGTTTGAGTTGGCATTCTAAGAACAAATTCCTTTTAGAAATCAGAGGTTTTGGCACACTTTTTTTTTTCTAAATTATTTCTAGACTAACTTAACTCAATTGCTTAAAAACAGTCCAAGAATAATATCAGGCATCCCTATAAAGTGCTTACAACTGCTATGCATTAACTACCTAGACCACAAGAAATGAGATTCACCAAGTGCCTTGTTATAATCTACTTCTGGAGTACTGCTGACATTCAACATCTTAATATTAATATTCCGAAGAAGCAACTACAGAAAGATTTAGCCATCTACTGCTTTATGTACAAAACTCAAAATTATCTTACATTGCAGATGCAAATGAAAAATTTTAGGAACTCTGATCTGAGGGAAAGCAAACCATCTAGAACAAGACTAGAAGAATCCCAGGAATCCATTCTGTTCCTTGACTCCTAAAAGAAATGCTGAGCTTCTTAAATCTAAATGGCAGTTGTGAAACTGATTACTTTTATCTACTCTTCTTGCACAATTAAATGCTTTCTCTTGAAATATGTTAAATACATTTATAGAAATTTCTGCCTTATTTGTATATTATTTCCTTTTAAAAGGCAGGTCAACTTGAGTTGCTGTAAACCCTCCACACAACACACAAACAAGAGATGATACTAATGTTATAACTTTAATCCTCCCACTAAGATCTAAACTGAAGTGATAAACCTGAAGACTTTATTGTCAAGATGCTGACTAAAAAATATTGCTATGAGAAGTCCATTTATATGTAAGTAGTTTATTTATTAAACCAACAAATATCAATGATTTCAGGTTCTTGGGGACTGATGACTTTACTACTACACAATCTGCAGTAAACAGAGTGAAGGAAATCTGAGAATCAATGAGGCACACATCTTAAGTGACAGTAACATTGTGAGTATACAAAATTGCTACATAATATCTGGCAGTATGCAAGTACTCTTTCATTGAATAAATTCCCTTTTTCCTAGAAGAAAGTAATGAGAGAAATGCTTAGAACTGGTTTATCTTTGCTCTTCTCCTACATACAATAACCATAATTGTGCACAATGGATTTAATCTTGCACTACATAGAATAGGGATTTCCAGGGGAAGAAAGATTTTTTTGAAGCAGATAAGATAAACACTGAAAATTGAGAGGTTATGTTATTTCTGAAATTCACCAAAGTATGAGAATAATATCAAGGGTTTACTGGGTTTTTGTTTGATTGTTGTTGTATTTTTTTTTAAGTTAGCCATTATTAGCTACTCCTTTTGTTCCCAAATTTGTCCTCCACTTCTGGAAGCTCCTGATGTGGCCTGTATCTTCTACTGACTTCATAAAAAATTGCTGAGAACAAAGTTTAACAATGTTTTTTGCCTTGGTGGCATTCTTCGGTAGCTGGTCTAACTCCAGAACACTAGCATGAGACAGAAAAACTGAGTGTCTCTCAGCCCAGGGCAAAAGACAGTGAGATTCAGACAAGTCCTTCCTGTCTCTCCTATGGATATGCCGCACACAAATTTTGACTTTTGATACAATTGATCTCTTCTCTGCTCCTCAAACACTGACATTATTACCACTAGCCTAATATATGTTTACACTGCCCTTACTTCTCCCAAAAACATGTCTTACTGCAGTTCAATTTGTAGCCCACGTAGCATAACACCTCTTCCAGAGCTGTATTTTGACAGCAATGGAGATGCCAGTAGCACCAAACTGTCATACCTTCCACATTTTACAAGAACTGTTTCCTTTCTCCCCTGTACAAATAATCACAACAAGGATACTCTTGCTTTACTGTTCCCCCTTACTCATTCTGTAATGCAACTTTTAGGACACAGGATGGGAGGGCTGGAGAACATTGGAGAAAAATTACCTGGATCTACACACATACTCACAGATTGCCACCAGCCCATAATTAAATTCTTAATCATGACATCTATTTGACCTCTGAATTAAAGAAAGTCGCCTCTAACTTTCTTCTCAAACTACAAATGCAGACTGGAAGCATTGAGGTAGAAGGAAAGGTGGAAGAAAACTGGGTAACGAAGAAAACTCAGAATAATCCATGTATTTTCATTTTATTATGATTCGTAACCTAATAAAGCAGCCTGCAACACTGTCTCTGTATTTTCAGTGAGAACATCATCCACAGCACTCTGCAGGAGAGCAGGCCTAAGACCAGTTATCAGATTTAACTTAGTTCCTGAAGTCTAATGTGCCACACGTAGTATGAAGAACTAACTTAAATTCTTGTGGCTGCTCTATATCCTCTTTTCTACTTTGAATATCCTATCAACACATTTATTACTTGTAGAAAATTCTTACTTACTGTGGGAGAAAAAAGCTTAAAATGAAGGGTAACTTAAGTGTAAGAAATGGCCTATCCAGATGAAAACTGAGTATGCTGTACTTTTCAGTAAGGACACAAATGTGGTTTATTTACAGAGAACTGAATACTTAACTTTGTGGACTAGCGAGAGTTCTCCTTATCAGCCATGTGCAATGGAACAAAACCAGAAGGTGAGTACAATTTTGGCAATAAGAAAATGATGTAGAGGTCTTTCCTTCCTGAATAATCACACTCAGGTAAGAACAATTCTTAACTTGTAACAAGGGCAATTAACAACAATTACTGAAGCAGAAACTAGGAGAACAAAGGACTATTCAGTCCTCTGTAAAGAGAGTACATATCCTAGGACCTAGGATGGAAATGAACCCTTAGCACAGTAGACAGGTTCTGCTTCTGTCCCTCAAGCTTTCTGGTTTTTGATTTCATGAACTGCAGCAAAATCTCTCTCAACAATGAAAAGCAGAAGTGTGGCTTAGGGCTGCAAGTTCCTCTACATATTCATACATCAAAACAGAACTCTGATGTAATGCCAAGAAAAGCTAATAGAGGACCTGTGACTGAACAGAGAATCTCAGATTTTTTGACTAATTCAAAATCATTATTTGGATACTGTCAACATAAAATACTCTGCTTCGCTTCCAGTCCAAGCCGACCACAAGGTAACAAAGTAATTTCTTGTCCCTATTCTGACATGCCACTCAAGTATCATTTGAAGTAGGGAAGGTGCTCTTTCTCCCAAATTTTTCACAGTCAGAATCCTTCTAGCAGCTGCAGTGCAAATTAACTGAAGAGGTAAAAGTATGAAGTGGTGTGTTTGGTTTTTCCTCTTGTACTTATAGAAATTGGAGGCTCTCACCTCATATACAACTCTGTTTCCTACAAAGGGCTCAGTCATCCACTGTATTATTCTATTAAGATTGATCTAGAAGGAATGTTAAAGAGATCAGAGATGCAAGCCAGGACTAAGACCTAACAAGACAATTTTTGAACAGCTTTATCTTAAACTGTCAAATCAAAGACACCTGGAAGACTTGAGATAAAGGTTTTAACAGAATTCATTCACACATTTAAGGATGAGACCTGAACTAACTATACACTTTATTCTACCTAGGTGATCAATGTCTGTCACTGAACTTTGAATTCCCCAAATTAAAATACATGTAAGCCTTTTGGGACTCTCTTTACAAAAAGCCTTGAAGAAAGATGGTAACAAGCACTGGCTTCTGATTTCAGGTCACTGAGCTTGTCACACCAGTGCCTTAGAGTCCAACTACTTATAAACCATCACTAACACTATCCTAACTGAAATTACTGGATAACACAGTGGCAAGAAAAATTTAAAATCTAAAATATTTTGCTCTGTCGAGATGAAAACAGGTTTTCTTCCTCAAGAAATTGAGAACTATAGCTACAAGTTATGCTTAAGACTTCGGATAAGTGTAAGATTTTTAAAAATAACAATCCTCTAATAATTATAGTCCAGCTCAATTCAATACAGAAAGCACTCTAATTTTGCTCATGTTGGGAGTACAAGGATGCACTGGAGTGTCCTTACTACACCTAAGTAAAAATATTTCTATTTAAACATATCTTTATCTGAACAAAAATTAATATGGTTTGATTTTTGCCCTTCTGGTTTAAGGCAGCATGCTGTTTATTATTAAGACCTATCAGAAACTTTTTTACACTTGAGGTTCCATGCTTTCAGCTGACAAACTCATTATACTCTTAACAATGTTTCACACAAGCAGAGAGACCTGGGTTCCTGCTTTTCTTGGATCACAGGTGAAATGGCATAGCCCTGCCTTAAATCCTATTGAGATAGTACCGTGTACTTGCAAATCACCTGTTTTCTCAAGAACATCTTGCATGGGAATCAAGATGAACCTGAAGAGCTGATTTTAAGAAACCAAGACTCTATCCAGATCTACCTGAAGTTCAGTAGAACATAGTTTTCCTGCAAAATACTGTCCCTTAAAAAGTAGGCTCAAGAAAGGGAAAAATAATGACAAACTGTCTACAGCACCTGAAATTCAAAGGAGTAATTAATCATCTACAGAGCAAAAGAATCACCCATAGTGAATCAGGATGGTAATTTGTTAAACTTATACACGAAAATCCACTCTATCCTTCACACTGGCAGAACAGACAGTCCTTCTGTAACAGTATCTCCAAATTACCTGAAAAACACTTTGGATGTGTTTCAGTATGGAATATAAAATTTATTAATATTGACATAGCTCAGATAAGTTTTCAAACTACTACTGAAAATTTATCCATTATACATCACAGAGAAAGTATTGCCAAACTGAAATATTAACATATTACAACAATATTAAACTTTTCAAGAGTATAAATAGTTTGCTTGCTTTCCTGGAATCCTTGATTTTATAAGTTAGAAAAACTTGAAAAGTTAGAAATCAGCTACCAAGCAAACTTAGATTTCAACTTGTAAGAAAAGCACATCAACTAAACCATGCAAGAAACAAGTCAAGATACTGACTGCTGAAAAATCAGTGCCTGGATCGAAACCTTGGAAGTGATCATATATGTAACAGACCAATAATCTTCATTTTTTTTTTATTCTAAATTGGCACTTACTAGCAAATAACATTCAGGACACTGGCATAAACCTCTGTATACAACTCCTTTCACTTCTAAAATAAAGTTTTATTTCCTTATCCAAGCAATTCTAACAACAGAATCCTTGGTCCTTCATGGATGCTTGTAACTACAGAATGATGACAAATTGAAAAGCAACAGATCAATTTTAAAATATCACAACTGAAATCGACCAACCAGCCACAGTTCAATCCAAAACTACAGCCTACAAAAGACAACATATTATTTAGCATTATTAACAAAAAAGAACTTAAATTACAATTGCTTTGCTGATCCCAAATATATTAGGTCCATCAGATATCAGAAAAGAAAGCAGCTTTTTGAAAGATGATGTATTAAGGTGAAAGCTTTTTAAATCTGAGCAGAGGGATACAACAACAGGGAGGTTCTTCATGTTAGATGAAGAACAATAAAAGATTAAAAGCTCTACTGAAACAAGTGTTTCTACCTTGACAGTACTGGAGGTACAGTAGCTTCAAGTATGTTTACATAAGCTTTGAAGAAAGCAAAAAAAAAAAAAAAAAAAAAAAAGTTATTCTGACAATCTAATCTACCAGAAACATAATTCAAACAACCAACATTATCTGCTGCTTTACCTTGAGCTTCCCACATTTTTGGGTACACTAAAAGTGCCTGCAAAATTTCAACAGGATTTCAGGCTTTTATTAGAAAGCCTCCACTAGGAAACTATCATACTTTTTTCCCCACCCTCCAAAGTCTAAAAAAGCATTTCACATGCCACACTAAGAAATGGATCCGCCACATGCAAGACCACAGATTCCACAGTGCTTCTATATGAACATCTGAATCTGCCACTAAGTTTCCAGGATCGGAAAATACAAACTACCCTAAACATATTTAATATGCTTATTTAATAATTCCACAACTTTGGGTTACGGCTGAAGCATAACAGAAGACATTAATACCTGGTTGTGCTTCGCTAAATGGAGCCCAAAAAGGCCCAGGTCCAGCAAGAGGCCGTTCATTATTCCCTCCGCTGGGATGGCGGTTGTGCTTCCTCCATGTATGTGGAGAGGTTGGTGGGGATTGCTGTGGTGAAACAACTGGAGATGTGGACTCCTAATAAAACAAAGGAACCTTTTAGGCTTTTATGTATTTATTTAGTAAAAAACTTATCAAAAACCATTATTTCTAAGAATAACCATCACTGCAGTTAAAGTCTCATTTTAGAGAGTGAAAATCTCAGTACTTATTAAAATAGGGGAAGAGGAGAAGTCACGTACAGTATGACTGGAACTGGACACATTAACTTCAAACAACATGATCTAGTATTTTTTTACCCTGGCATTTTTAAGACAACAGCAATGCCGAATTAAATGACTTTACAATGGAAACTGTATTATAAGACTCACTTTCACTTGTGATTAAAGTTATATTTGAACCCAGGTCTCAAAAAAGGACTTACTGCACAACTTACTATCATACCTAATTTTCATCAAGTGATTCACAATCAGTTACTTTCACTTAAAAAAACAAACCAGAATTAAACACTACAAAAAAAAAGAAAACCACTAGATGGGACATATTTTTTCTTAATATGCAAAAACATAGATGTAATTTTTTCAAACAATTATGCCATTTAGGATATACTTCTCTGCTGTACAAATTACAAGCTAGTTTTGCCCTGATGTTAAGGCTCATGTTTCCCTTTAATCCCATATTGCACTATACACTCCTTGAAGAGGCAGGCAAACAGAGAATCACATGTGCAATTCTAGCTGGAATCATGAGATTATCCCATTTCAAATGAAAGACAATGAGAAATAATTTCTATTGTACAAAGTAAAGTATTTACATAGAAAGTAATTTCCTCCCTATATCTAGATCTTAAGAGTGCCACTTGCAGGCTGGAAGCTAGAACCAAGGTTGAATGGCTAACTCGCTTAGCAAAGTGCAACAGGTGCTTAGAGAACCATTATGGTGCATCACTGAAATTAAAAAGCTTTCGCTCCCACCCGCTTTTATACAAGCCATCTTTCATCAAACAAGTTTTGAAGGATGTTTGAATTTTTACACAAAATACAATGAACAAACCTAGGGAAAGCTATGCTTGGTCACAGACACTATTCATTTACTTCAAGTACTCTTACCCTGGTAAGTCAGATGCTCCAGAAAGACACAGAAGAAAACCTGACACAGATAAAACTATGACAGCCTACCCACAGGAAATCACTCACTACTTCCAGTATCTGCATGTGAACATTAAAACTCTTGACATATAACTAAGCTGACAACTATCACTATTCAGCAAGGTTCCATCTAACATTTGGCCTTATGCTCAAGGCATAGGAAGAAATTGTAAATAGGATCATCAACTTCAATTCCTTTAAATGTTTACATATGGTTCACAAAATTCTGTAAAGCATGTAATAATGGTAATCAAGGTAATCAGAAGTACAAGCATAATAAATAATTAACTTTGTTCTCAATGTTCTAGACAATGTTATATCAGAATTTTGAACATTTACATATAGATTTGTCACAATTGATTTGTATCTTCAGCTTACAGACTCCAAAATTATTAAACAGCAAAAGCATGTCACTAACTTGGATGTCAATAAGCTTCTGCAAGAGGCACAAGCCACACCTTTAGCTTTATCATCATTACAAGACACACATCCCAAAAACAGTTTAAACCAAATTTCACTCTTATATTCCACTTACGGCATTAATCGATCCAGCTTACTAGAAGTTTAGAAGAGCTAAACTCCTTAATTATTTTTTAAAAATGTATGCGTGTGTATATATACATATATACACACAAATATTTGTGTCTCTCTGTGTGTATATATCCATATATAATTTAAAAATTGCTTAGCCAAAATACTGATGACGCAATGTGCGTGTGAAGAAGGAAGATGCAAGCCAGGAAAGACTGGAGAGGAGGCAGGACTGTAGAATCCCTGACTTACCAGGAAAACACAATTAGTAGGATTTTATTGTAACTAATTACCTACAGGTTCATCCACCCCTTATATACAGGTTATCATGAACTACGTGTCTGTCTTTGCAGTGGGTCAGAAGTTGTCATGTAAAACAACATACTTTGTTGTACCAAGTTTCCACTTGCATTTTGCACTAAGCTTCACACTTTAGTAATTGGAGGCAACATGTTCATTAGAGCCACCTCTATTCCTCAGCTGCAACAAACACTGAGAAATTGAAAGTGTTTTCATAGTGTAGGTTGCAGGTAAAGAAGCAGGCTCATTCACTTTCACCTGTCTGATCTATTAATAAAATAAACTTATTCTGAAAGCCAGAAATATCCAGGATAAAGTTTTCTAAAAGTATTACAGTACAGAATCTAACTTAATTGCTCTTCAAAATCATAATGTAACAACTAAACAGTTTGCCTATTCTGGGTTACTGATAACTCAGCAATTTTTAATGTCACCAATTTTAACAGAAGTTACCCACTTAATCTCCTTGGGAACTTTGACAATTTTACTCACCATCTACATACTCTAGTTGATGTATCATTTATTAAACCACCTACTATTACAATCTTATTTTGATAAACTATGTTAGCGCTTTCAATGCAATTGTATTTAAAAATTTAAAACACTAGCTTTTAATTACTCTCCAAACAAGCCTCAATAAAAATCACAACAATTACAACTTTCTGGGTTTTACCATCTTAAGACATGTTTTTTTCCTCTTCAAATTATTCCAGAAAACATAAATAAAAGCTTATTCACATAAACCATTAATAACCATTTTACATGTTCATGTTAAATCAAACTGCTGAGTGCATTCTTCTCAATAACTAATTAAGAAATTAAGGTTCTAGCTAAGAGGCAAAAGTTAAGTAGCCCATCTGAAATAAAATAAATAAATAAATAGATTCACATTTTAAGAAGTTATAAAAAAGCATGATTTTTGTCAAACTGGAATTCCAAAACCAAGACACTATGAAGGACCCCAAACTTGGACTTGATTGTAGACTGACCAGCAGTTACTAAAATAGCATGTTAATTTTAAAAGTTGATATAATATACATGGCTCTAAAAGTAAAATTATAGTGAAGACAGGAAACAAACTAGTGTAAGGCAACACAATACTGCACTAAAGCAACTCTGGAAGAATCCCGACCAAGGGCATTGCAAGCATATGAGTCAAATCAGATTAAAAACCTTTTCCTGGATCTCACACCTCAGGCCAGAAGAAAGCCTCCTAAGGAGAATTCCAGAGACAATGAAGCCAGACAGAATTTGAAGGGTAGCTCTAAGGGTGTTGGGGTCTAGGTCCTGATACCACACAGCCTGCGTAAGAGTCAGGGAACAGATCCATCATGAAGATTATGCTAGAGATGGTAATTGCATTGTAGAACCCATGTTTTTTAACCAATTAGCATTTGTTCTGAAGAACAAAACATACCAAAGGTCAATGTGAACTTCTCCACACGCAGCACTACACATTTTTAGAAAAGGGGGTGAGTGATTCAGTCAATTATAAACTTGTTATTCTGACCTCAACAGTGTGAAAGGTTTTAGGCTAAATTTTGAAGAAAATAATAAACACAGACAAATGGAAAAGGGATCAATCACAGCATGGGAAACTTAAGTTGGCTGATATTATTTTTGTGATTTTCTAGACAAAGGTACTGCATTATATTTAACCTGAATTTCAGCATAACTTCAGTGGGATTGCGATAAGAGATAGAAAAAGTTGAAATGATCAAATTTGGAAGGCTACAGGTGCCAAATTTGACCTGTCCCCTCCTAAGGCCGCACTGATGTGGCAACAAATCAATATAACCTAGAGTGCCAGTATTATACTTGAAAGCACACATAGGTAAATGAGCACCTTTTATTTTCACCTGTTATACCAAGGATTTGTTACATACATTTTTTTCAGCTGTTGGAGCCTCAACGTCTATTGAAACTAGCTACCTACCTTTCTTGAAAAAGGTGACAAGCCAGGTGAAAGTATCCTAAAGCAGTACCTGATCAAGAACTGGATCACACTTTAAAGACACTGGAAAAAAGTTTGTGGGTTTTTTTGTTGTTTTGTTTGTTTTGTTTTTGGTTTTTTTTGTTTTAACAAAAAAGCATAAAAGATGCAGGGGCAATATCTAAGACTGATACTGAGAACACTTAATCACTTCTAAGCTACTTTCAGAAGATGAAAAATACTTCCTAATTTCAGCATTGCTGCTTCTTCTAAGAAAATGCTTAAAGTACACTTTTTTTAAAAAGGAGTAAGACAATAGAGCCAAAAAAGCTTTCATCTACAATGACAGCTCCTTACTCTACTAGGAGGATTGCTTTTAAAAATACCACAAGAGCTCAACAGAATCTAGATTCTCAAGATTGGCCTAAATTAATATTTTTAGTAGCATAGCTACTGCCAAGGCATAGACGTATGTATATACACAGGGGTTAACATACCTATGTCAACAAAAGTGCTTGTATACATACATATAGGTCACATTATCAGCAGAAGTGTTCCAATCTACTAAGCCTTAGCAGAGAGAGTTGTGGTTGTTCATCCTGGAGAAAAGAAAGCTCCAGGGAGACCTTAAAGCACCTTCCAGTACCTGAAGGGGCTACAGGAAAGCTGGAGAGGGACTTTTGAAAAGGGCACGGAGTGATGGGTTGAGGGGGAAGTTTTAAGCTGCAAGAAGGCAGATTGAGATGGGATCTTCAGAAGAAATTCATCACTGTGCAGGTGGTAAAACACTGGAAAAGTGTTGCCCAGGGAAGTTGTGGATGCTCCATCCCCAGAAGTGTTCAAGGGCAGCTTGGAGGTTGGATGGGGCTTTGAGCAATGTGTTCCAGTGGAAGGTGTCCCTGCCCATGGTAGGGGAGGTAGAACTAGATGAGCTTTAAGGTACCTACCAACACATGATTCCATGATTCTATTATTTAGGAAGAAGAAATTATGCCAGCAGAAAAACAAAACAAAACATTTTCCCCAGAAGTTTTATCTCCACTAGGATGTGCAGTCAACATGATGTCTAGCGAGTAAAGGCATCTTTTACTATTGGGCTTGACTCCTAGAATCAGTTGTGCCATTTCCATGACAGCTGGGCATTGACTTCAGACATCTTCTGTTAATACTGACAATATCAAAAAGATACAAACTTCTGGTCAGTGCTGTATTTACATAATACTTAGCCACTATAAACCAAAAATGCCACCACAAAAATGGCCAGAGATAGGAAAAGGATGTTTCTGAACTTAGCTCATGCTCACTTTAAAAAGTGAGCTCGTCTATAGTTACTCTTTAGAAACACAACCTGATTGACATTTCCTGACACCCTGCCTTCAAGTGCAGCTAATTGAGGGGAACTGCCAAAATATTACATTCATAAAGAAATAGTTTTAGTTAGGACATTTCAGTAGACAATACTCTAAGATAAATTATTTTACATAAATTATTATTATGCGTGAAAACTTTCACCAATACAGAAAGCTGCATAGATTTTAAACATGAAGCTTAAGGTAACTTATGATTTCATACAAAAAATATTTCAGCCAAAGTATTTTATGAAATCAATATATATTGATATATATTGTCATATATATTACCAAAGCCAGTAAACTGTTTAAGAAAAAAAAGTAAAATCAAAATGCAAACTCACTAATGGAGTATCTAACAACCACACAACAAGCTATAAAAGCAAAATAGTCCATCTTGACATTTGATTTCCTTCAGAAAGATTGTGCTCTACTTCTCAAACTTCAGCTCTTCTCATCCTCATCATTGAAAGAGGTGGCATACAATGAGGACTTGCTATCTGAACTTCTTTCTACATTTTACAAATCTGAGCAGTATCTCCAGGTGAAGACAACTGGATCAGCAATTTCTACAAAAAACACAGCTAAAACTGTAGCTGTCTTGGAAAATAACCCAATTAGAGTATTTATATAGTTAAATACTGGTTCAAGCCCCTTTCTCAGCCTAAGGGGATTGAAATTCTCAGCTTGTTTCTAACATGGTGTCCAAATCAATAAATATTAGACTGGGACAAGAAAGCTGCTTGAATGGATTAATTGTGCAGTCAGAAATGTATAATCAGCCATGGAAAACGCAGTTTTACAATAGGGTGCAAAACCAGACAGTAATTCCCTGATGTTCTAGACCATGAATACAGCTTAAAATTGCTCTGCTCAATGCTGTGCTGTCTGTTACATTTGTTCCAAGTCTGCTCTCTGTGTCATTTCTCCCAAAAGACTTACACACAGTTTCTTTTATTCTGATGATCACATACAGACTTGAGCAAAAGAGATACCAAGCTGCTTCTATCAGTCAAGATGGAGAAATGCAAGGTGGATGCTTATACACCTTTGTGAATATGTGGCAGTTTTATCCAGAACCTGAAGACCTCAAACACCCAGTCTTTTTTGTTATTTTAAAGTTACACAGACTCCTGCATATTACATCTGTTCACTAAAACTTAACACCATGATTATGGACATACAAAGCACAAATTCAATCAAACTAAACCCCAGTCATCAGATCAAGGTGAGCTCGGATTGTTGATTTCTTCATCAAGCACTTGGGAGCTCTCTCAAATACACACAACCACACTAGATGACAAAAAGCTGTTTTCAGATCTACTGCCAGTCCTCCTTTCATTACAGTCCCCATCTCCAGCTGGGAAGAAAGGAAGTGGTAGTATTTAGGGAAAGCTTCTGCTAATCTGCTTTTTCTTTATATTGGATCACTCTGGGAGAGTATCTCAGAGAGATTAATACATGTTTACAAGTGATTCCTTGATTCCTCATGAGTGTAGGGGACTTGATTTCAAGTTCTTGAGTTTTTACAAAACAAGGCTAGAAAAGAGCATACAATGGGGAAGAAAAAAGGTCATTTAGCAGTTATGCACAGACACATATACAGCCAGCAAAATTTACTATTTGCACTCAGTGTTCTTGCTTGTAGAAAAGAATCAGAAAAAAAATATACAACTTTCCACATGGAAAGAGTGTAAAGTCCATAAAACCCAAGAAATTAGGAGAAGGCATAGAATCGTAAATCTTTATCGTTTTAATTTACACAGATACTCTGTAGCTGAAGATGAAAGAAACAGTGAGCCAAAAGGAAAAAAAAGTTTTTTTCATTATTAGAACACAGTATGTCTTATTTCTGGTTCTCACTGTTTCTACTTCACAATTAAATAGCTGAATAAAATGTAAGGCAGAGAAAAGTAACTGTGAGACTTTTTTTTTTCCTAAATAAAGTATTTCAGATTTAAAGGTATTGGGGCATGTTGAAGGCCTAGAAATCATGTCTTCCATGGCATTCACTACCACTGTTCCAATGAACAGGAAAGCCAGCATCAACTATCTAATAAAGGAGACACTAATATAATAATGATTAAAACTTAATATTTGTTATCACATCTTAAACACTGATTTTCTTTTCTGTCTCAGTCCTTTCTGTTACTACCAATATTTTAAACAGTGATTGTAGGACTCCATAAAGAGTGTCTCCTACATGCAAGTATTTCAGAAGCATCTATGGTGTTCTTGTATAATATGCTTTTTTTAAGAAACTATATAAAAAGCAGTAAAGTTTCAAAGCCCTATGCAGCAAAGTAGTGGTTAAGAGTCCTATTTGATCTATAAGATAATTTACCTGTTGATCAGTTGATGTACGTTGCTGAACTGCATCATGGCTCACGGAGCCTTTTTTGACTTGTACCCTGCCAGGTGGAGGAGGAATCACACCTGAATATGAAGCTGGGTTATCGGCATCTGAAGAATACAAAGCTGTGTGTCTTGATTCTTGTTCATTCTTTGACACAACAAATCTGGGAAGAGGGAGGTCCTTTACTGTTAAAAAAAACAAAGCAGGCCATTTACTATACAGAAGCACAATGCTTAAAAATAAAAAATGCATTTCTATTTTCTAGTTAAAATTTCACACATGCCTCAATTACTTAAACACTGAGACAGCTGCTATAGCCAAGCAACATCTGCCAGTTGGAAAAAAGCAAATATTCTTTCTGCATTATACTTCATTATTCTGCTACCCAAGTTCTGGTTTTGGTATACAAAGAGAACTTCACATAGCTCCATAACAGTTCTGCACTACTACTTTGTACTAAATGCAGAAGCAATCAGATAATCTAGATTTAGCTAATCTTTTCTTATTTTTGCCAACATTTAATTACTGAAGCATGATTTTCACACTTTCAAAACACATGCATAAAATTAAGTCTTCATACAGAACAGCTCATCAGCAAGACAAATACTGAAACACTGCAGTACATTCAGTATCATCTTCTAGTGAGCTGATGTGATGTTTATACTCAAAACAGAAAATATAATCTAGTCTTATTGCAGAAACTGCAACTATTACCTTAAACACATCTGTGTACACTTTTCTACAATCAAAACTAAATTAGCTGTTTTACTGCAGTACAACTGGGAACATTCCAATATCACCTCACTTTGTTACAAACACCTATAAATCAGAGTTTCTACCAAATGCTAGAAGAGCCTTAGTTTGATGTGCCATGATTCAGAGTAGTCTGATATAAAAATGAGGCTATGAAAGTCTTCAGTTTTTCTCTGCAAGATTTCTACCATTTTTCTGAATCCCAACCACAACTTTCTTACTGGTCCACCGTGACTAAAAATAAACTGTCAGTGTGCTGTATAGCTTACTTGGAAATTATTCTCCCAACACAAAACAGATTTCCAAGCACACCTCAAATTTGATTTCTCTTGTTCACTGCTTACATTGATTACTTTTGGTAGTGAAAATGAAGCAGTGGTACTAACAACTGACTTAAAATAGGAGATGAAGTGGCATACAATCTATTACATAAAACATCTTTATGTTTATGTTTTACATTTATTACATTAACATTAAACTGAATTGTATTTGAAGACTGTAATTTGAATCCATAGTCCTGAACAACCACAGACACCTTTATGAGCTCCTCCGATATTACAGAAAAACACTCTGAAACTCTTGATTTAAGTCTGTCACTAAGCACAAGTCAACATGCTAAACAGCTTTCAACACAGGGAAGAAGCATGCAACACAGCCTCTGCTAAATATTGTTTACCCATCACATGGAAATACTGTTAGAACAATTCCTGATGCCTTCATAATTTCTAGATGCCCATTTTCACATTAGCCTTGCATCCCATGCAGCACTAGGAAAGTTATTCACCTAGCTAAACAGTGCACTACAACCAGGCAAAAGGTGAAAAAGTGATTGTATGCAAGTGAAAATTTGTATGCTTGCAAAACAGGGGATAATACAGACACCAGAACATCCAACTGACACGGGAAGTCTATGCAATCACTTGTTCCAACATGAGGTTTTGGCCTCTAGCAGTACTCACAAAATAATGTAGTGGGGCCTAGAAGGAACATATACTGTTTTATTTTAAAACAAGACTAGATAGGCTTGTTCTCCTGTACTAAGTTTCTACATGGCCAACTGAAATCTCCCAATCTTACTTGTCTCATCTTTTCCCCATGACAGCAGAAATAAACTCATTTTAACACTACGTTTTTACCATTTAGAAAATCCTCAATTATAAATGTGACAGCTGTTATGAATGGAATTAAAACTTGATGTTGAGTAAATCCAGAAAGTTCTCTACTTTTTATAGGCTTGTTAACATTTTCTTCCACCAGAAAAACCCACAAAACACCTGTATTCCATACTTAGGAAATAGATACTGGTTGTTAATTTCTCAATGTTTCACTTCCTGGAAGGAAATTTTCTGGGACAGCAAAGATCAACAGATTTAGAGGCTTGTAGTATAATAACCAAAGCCAGTATTTTTACTACCTTGCACACATGAGTAATCAAAACAGCACATAGCAAAGAATCACCTAGATTACACTTGTACTCAAAATTTGACTGTAGTCTCTACTCAGCAACTCATATAAAGCAAGCTTCATGTTTACTTAAGGGAAACACAGTGAACAAAAAAACAAAAGAAACATGGAGAGAGAAAATGTCCAGATAAGAGAGAGAATAACACTAAGACAATAATGGAATAAAACATGCATAGAATGCAGAGCTAAAAAGTAGATGGCCTAAAATAAAAGTTTTAAATGTTTTACTTTGAAGACAGAAAGAGTATACGATTTAGTTTGGGGTGGCTCTAACAGTTCCTCTTCAAGACCTCTTGGAGATGGACTGTGGGCAGAACCCAGATGTCCAGGCTGCTGAACCCCAGTTTTCAAAGGAAGGTAACCCAAGCTTTCAATCATGTTATGAGTCTTCAGCCTGCCAAATTTTAGCTGTTTAGTAGCTGCTACAACATTCAAATCATCCTAGGAGCAGGAACTTCATAGACAGGTCTGCAACCAAGGCAACAGACAACCAAAGCTAAAAACAGTTAGGATAAAAATAAATGTTCTGTCAATTGCATTTGTTTTATTTAGGAGATTTGGAACTAGTTACAGAGACTTATTCCTAGAAATCTAGAAGCCATTGTATGTATTTCTAATATTGTCATCAATCAAGGAAATGTATTCTATTATAAAGTTCCAATGGCTGCTAATTTTACAGCAAAGTATTTTGTATTTTGGAATTAATTCTGTGCCTTCATTTCAATTTCTTCCATCAAATGTCTTCCAAATCTTTATTTTCCTTAATAGAAAAGCTCATTCCAGTTGAGGTATCTTGAATTAAAATATAACCAAGCATACAAAAACCCTGGAAACAGCTACATACACAGGAATTTGATGGAAAACCCCACAATTGTTATATCAGGTCCCAGTTCTACCGGATATTAAGAGTCTAAGGTCCCTTTTCCAGCCTTCTGATTCTAGGGCATGCTGCTACAACTTCCTGAGGCTTTAGATTTGGGAACACTGATCAGGAAAATGAGGGAAATGGTTTAGAAACAGACGGTGGCTTATGAGCAGAAAAGAATTTGAATACCAATAAAACACTGACTGAAATAACGCACTTTTAAAAAAAAAGCTACAAAACCCATGAAAACAGTTTATACTGCTTGTACAAGCCTAGAAGAAATGTAACTGTAAGAGTATGCATAATGATACCTTTCTTATTTATAGCTTTTTCAAACACTTCAGTCCTATCAGTGGCATTCAGTGCACCCTCAGCAAGTTTGCTGATGACACCAAACTGTGTGATGAGGTTGACATGCTGGTAGGAAGGGATGCCATCCAGAGGGACCCTGACAGGCTAGAGAAGTGGGTTTGTGCAAACTGCGTGAAGTTCAGCTAGGCCAAGTGCAACGTCCTGCACTTGGGTCAGGGCAATCCCAAGCACAAACACAGGCTGGGGGGAAAATGGATCAAAAACAGTCCACAGAAGAAGGACTTGGGAATGATGGTGCACAAGAAGCTCAACACGAGGCAGCAATGTCCATTTACAGCCCAGAAAGCCAACTGTGTCCTGGGCTGCATCAAAAGAAGCATGGCCAGCAGGGCCAGGGAGGTGATTGTCCCTCTTCACTTGGTTCTCTTGAGACCCTACCTGGAGTACTGTGTCCAGTTCTGGAGCCCCCAACATAAGGAGGACATGGAGCTCCTGGAAAGAGTCCAGAGAAGGGCCACGAATATGATCAGAGGGCTGGAGCACCTCTCCTACCAGGACAGGTTGAGAGAACTGGGGTTGTTCAGCCTGGAGAAGAGAAGGCTCCAGGGAGACCTTATAGTGGCCTTCCAGTATCTGAAGGGGGCCTACAGGAAAGCCAGGGAGGGACTTTTTATAAGGGCTTGTAGTGAGAGGACAAGAGGTAATGGATCAAAACCAGAAGAAGGTAGATTTAGGTTTTAGACATTAGGAAGAAATTCTTTAGTGTGAGGGTGGTGAGACACCAGCACAGGTTGAACAGGGAAGTTGTGGAAGCCCCATCTCTGAAGTGTTCAAGACTAGGTTGAATGGGGCCCTGAGCAACCTGATCTAGTGGCAGGTGTCCCAGCCCAAGGCAGTTGGGGTTGGAACTTAGTCTTCTTAACTACTCTGTTTAATCTATATCCCTTAGACACAAAAACTCCTAAGCTTTCTTTTAATTACCAGCATATATAAATTATATCGCAACATGTATTCTACAGATACAAAACTTACCAGGAAAGTCACCTTATATGCAAAGCTGTGCTCCAAAGATTGTTGTGAATTGTGAATTATGCTGCAAAGGGCTATGGTAGCTTAAAACTCACTAATTCATTTTCCTACGTCTCTTTTCATCTCACAGAGCAACATTGACATGGATCCACTTACATCACTCAGAAGGCTAAAGCAGAGCCTCGTATCAAAGCTTCTGCTGTTCTGAACGGTCTTCCTAGAGTCTTTCCCCTGTTTCTATTTCACTACCTATTATCACAGCTGACCTCTGATAAGTGGGGCAAACCAAATATCTTTTACAGTCCACATTTTTCACTAGAAAAATCTTAAACCATTAATCTTCATATCTGCGTTAAGAAGGAAGAAAACTGTCATGTGTAGAGGAATGTGACTTTAGAAAAGATTACCTCTTATTTGTTGCAGTCAAGTCTTCATAAACTCAGCAACTACAAAACTCTACGAATTTCCTCCCAACTCACATTAGTCCTATTAGTACTTTATTCAGAGTATGATACAGTGTATGAACACAAGTTCTCACATTAGTAATCTATAAAATCAACTTGTACCTACACAATAGGCAGTAATAGTTTTTCATTTACCCCATGAACAATACTTAATGAGTAAGAGTAAGGTATTCCACCTCATATTTACTGTGTAGTATGAATACCCTCCCCAATAGTCTATTTGCAATTTTTTAAGTTCGCAACATGCTTAAAAAGAAATACCAAACTAATTTACAAAGTTACTCTACAAGAACCTGCGAGCCCAGCACAGTAATTCCACCTGGCAACTCAATTCCCGCCCCGTCCTGGATTTACCTGTATTTAAACTTTCCACTCTTAGAGGGAGACCAGATTGGGCCACAGCAACAAGTTTCAAAGCAATGTAAAATTGACTTCTTCCAAAATAGCCAAGTCTTGTTGCACCACAGAGCTCCATAATCTGAAACAAAACACACAGTTACTCGTACAAAGTCACTCAAAACATGAAATGCTCTGCAGAGGCCATTTCATACATTTTAAGAGCAGCACACCTTGCATTAAATGATCTCAGCTTCCTATAGACAATCTTTCAGTAACAACTTCATATGCAATCTCTAAACATTATGTGACATGAGTCACAGCATGTGATTCCTCATGACCAGCAAAAGCATCAAGTCTGAAACTCAAGCTTCTCCCAATTATCCACCTTTTCTTTCACCTAGGCTTTAGAAGATGCACAGAGTTGATGAGAGAGCATGCAAGAGAGGGTAGCTGGGGTCATGTTCCTTTAAAAACTACAAATAAACCGCCCTCCCAAAAAACACCAGAAAGCACATAATAAACAACCTATGTCACTACTAGCTAGTCCATTAGCACCTATATTGTGTTTTCAATCACAATGACAGAAAAGCAGAAACATTCAGCATTTTTAGTACTGTATTGTCAGATGTAATCCAGAAACACAAAATCAGGATTTTGAAATAATTCTTAGGCAAAATTGAACAGCGTTACTGATCAAGTTAGAGATGGTCTGCCCTCAAATTCCCCCCTGAAGAACTTCAGTGAACAAGGTTAGAATTTACAAAAAGGTAAAAAAACTTGACAACAGCAAATGATACCTTCCAGCCTTTTATGATACAGGCTTGCTATAGCTCAGCTTTTAACTTACAAAACAAGCCTCTAAAGCATTCATTTCAAACACAAAGAAGTATCTGCACATATGCATGGATTTCAGCACTGAGATGAAATGCAGAACTTCAGGTTCAACAAAAAATGCCACAGATGCTATTTCAATTAAGAAATACAACAAAGAATTGGTGTTATTTTATTCCCTTTTCTTCCCCCAGCATTCTATGTAACAGAAAGGTGATTATTTCTTCGTTATGAATTTTAATAAATTTTGGTCCATCCAGACAGCAAGCCATGTCTTCAAACGCAATGACTGCCCACCCCTTCACATCACAGACCTAAAAACTTACAAGTAGGTTTGCACTGTCAGCGTCAGGTCACTGCTAAGATACTAAGCATTAAACATCCCAAATCAGGCTCTCCAAGCTACAGTGTCTTTGTATCTACGTAGCTGTCTCATCTAGACTGTAATGTTCCAAATGAAACATAAAGATGCTCTTTTTCCTAACTACTGGGATGGACTTAACTGGGCTTAGAAAAAGCTGTCCTGAAAGAACTTACCAGCTTTCAGAGGAGACAGTTCCAAAAAGCAGAGGAGCTCTGCTTGCTAGCAAGTTCCAAAAGTAAAAGTCAACTACATTTTCACATAGCAGCAGTTGAACAACATGAGTTATCCCATATGCTTCAGCACTGCTGAAACAGGAAACTGACTTTGGTAATTTTGCACAATCAGAACAACAGGCAGGTTTATGAACTACAGCTGAGCTAGATATAGCTCAACAAAGAGCTGCTTGGGTATTTCCCTACATGTACGAGAATCCTGGGACCTCAGGAAAATAAGCTGTCACCCAAAAGGTGCGGGAAGTTGACAAACACTTAGTTCCAAAAAAGTCCCAAGGGGATCAGAAGGTCTAGGACTGTCCAAGCAGCTCAAATACTTCTGGACAGAAGCTAGCTGCATTAAGCCACTTGGCTACACCTGCACTACATGTCCCACATTGTCCTACAGTACTTGTGTTAACTTTATTTTCCCATTATACTACTTCTGTAGCATGATGTCTGGACATTTTTTAAAGTTCATTAACTAAAAGAAAATACAGTTGAATGCAATACATTAGTTTCAATAGGTTGGTTGATCTACAAAAACTGTCATGAGGAAAGAAGTGAGTCTAGACTGACAGGTGACAATTCAAACCATAAAAAATTGAGGCATCAAGACCTAAAATAAATTGCCTGTTCCCAACCTAATGCCAAAAATAACTACACTAAATTTAAATAACTGGCAGAATGAAAGCAGTGGAAACTAAAGAGACAGCTAACAATGGAAACTAGTGAGACAGCAAGAACAATTCCTTTTTTAAAAGCACTGTATCCTGAAAGACTGTTGAACATCTATGTACTTTGTTACACCTAACACAGAAAAAGCTTGTGGATCTAGTGGCCAAGCACTGACAGATGAGTAACTGAGCAGACTCTGGAAAAGCTTCTTATGAAAGTAGTGACATAGGCATTTGGAGCCTATGGAATCATTAGACACTAATGGCTTTGGGCAATTTCAAAGCCAGTACTGGACTAGAAATTATCTTATTTGGAGGTAGTTAGTAATACCAGATTGAAAAAACTTCAGTTAAAAACTGAATTATTAAGCTACCATGGCAGATAAGTATTAGAAAGTAAAGTCCAGCATGGATTCAAAGTAAATAGATATAAATATAGAAAAATATGCCAGATGTTAGGTAACAACAAAAGGAAAAAGCTAGGGACACTCAGAAAAACCACCCCAATGCTCTTCTACTGCTGTGTAAGTAGCTGTCAAGTCCACCCATAGGTAGCTTAAGAAGTCCTCTGTTTCAAACAAAGAATAACCCAATCAGAAACATAACTGAAGATTGAGCTAAAATAATTAAATGCAAGGATCTAGTGGAGACTCCTCTGTTGACTGACAGCACGCTTGAACACACTCAAAACAGCGTACTCATAATCTCCCTGAAGGAGGATTTAAACATTCAACAGGTAATAATCTATGGACTGACAGGGGTTGGTGAGGAATAATAATACAAATATAAGCACGGGATTGGTTCTCTCAGATTTATCTTTAGTGCTTTCATCTTCTTAGGAAGAGAGACAATAACGAATTTCCTTTAACTCTTCAAGGAATGCAGAGCCATCTTCAAGACAAAATGCTCCATGACTGTTTTCATCTCCTTAGATATGAAGATCCTGAGGTCACAGTACTGTAATTAACTGGATTAAGGCCAACAAATCTGTGAAGCTCCAGAATAGCTGGAAGCTGTTGATACAAAAGAAAAATAAAACCTCAGTGCATTAGCTGTAAATTATGAAACTGCACACTCAGTCATCATACTATAAAGAAGTAACAGCAGCATCAACAACATCAGGAGTTGGCACAGCTCAGACACACATAAAAAGCAATCTGTTGACTAAGGGCACCACTTTAAACACATACCTTCTAGAACTCTTACAAGTTTCAAATAAGAGATCCTTGAACTTGGAAAGGTTTGTGAACCGAAAAAACAAGACTTGAGAACCTTTAGAAATTCCAGATGAAGTGGAATTAATCACATACCTAACAAATGGAGTGAAACACACTTTCTAGAATTCAGAAAACCTCTCTGGGAGAGTCTTCCAGAATATCACAGAGCCCCTGTCCCCAGGTTCTTCTACAAGGCAAATCAAGCTCATTATCTGTAAACATTTCCTCAGCCTCTCCTCATACGACTTATTCTCTAGACCCTTCACCAGCTCGGTTGCCCTTCTCTGAACATGCTCCGACATCTCAGTCTTTCTTGTAGTGAGGGGCCCATAACCGCACACAGTTCTCGAGGTGCAGCCTCACCGGTGCCAAGGACGGGGGCATGATCACTTCGCTACTCCTCCTGGCCATGCTGTTCCTGATGTAGGCCAGAATGCTGTCAGCCTTCTTGGCCACCTGGGCACACTGCTGGCTCATGTTCAGCTGGCTCTCCACCAGCACCCTCAAGTCCTTTTCTGCCACTCTTCACTTCAGCAACTCTGCCCCAAGCCTGTAGCATTGCCTGTGGTTGTTGTGACCAAATACAGGATTCAGCACCTGGCCTTGTTGAACCTCATACAATTGTCCTCAAAACTGAGCCCTAGGGAACATGACTGGTGACCGTCTACCAACTGGATTTAACTCCATTTACTACAACTCTCTGGGCCTGGCGATCCAGCCAGTGTTTTACCCAATCAAGAGTGCACCTGTCTATGCCAAGTGCTGCCAGCTTCTCCAGAATGCTGTGGGAGAGGGTGTCAAAGGCTTTACTAAAGTCTAGACAGACAAATGTGCACAGCCTTTCTGTCATCCACTAGGCGAGTCAACTGGTCATGGAAGGAAATCTATTACTTCAATGGTAAACTAATAAATGAAGCAACATGCATGCCACCTGCATCGCAAAGATAAAAATATTTCATTTGCTTGGAGAGAGTTACTAAAGTACCTACAGTTCCATACCAGAAGGTGGTAAGAGGGAAGACTTCAAGTCAACTTTTGAAGGCTCGAAGTTACGAGACACATTGTGTATGCTGACAGAAGAAGTGAGTGAACAAACTCAAAGGACCTTTTGTATCACCTGACCTGAACTGGAGCAGCAACAAGTCTATCCACCAAAGAAACCTCCCGAAAAGTCAAAATTAAACCAAATAAAAAAAACAGCCAACCAAAAAAAAAAAATCACATATTGATACAAATAAAGAATGAAGAAGTGGGACTCAGAATATACATTTTGGTCCTGATTTCATTAACACATTTTTAATTTGAGGCATTCTAGTATCCTACTGTAAAACTTGGTAGGAATTTTCATGTTTGTATCGCTGGTCTAAGTTTTTTGTTTTGTGGTGGTTTTTTTTATTTGTTTGTTTTTTTAACTAGTAGTGCAAAGAAAGACTACATAGTTGAGCTTAGAAAGGTCCTCTAGAGATCATTTACTCCCCTGCTGCTGTTTGAAGCAGGCTCAGCTACAAGAGGTTGCTTAGGACTGTGCCCAGTTGGACTTTTAACGTATCCAAGGAGGGACACTAAAACCTCTGAGCAACCTTTTCCAGTGTTTGAACACCCTTACAGTAGGAAGTTTTCTCTTATATTTAAATGAAACAATCACCAGAGACAGTATCTTATAAACCATGGACCAGAGGTACAAAATGAGTTTTCATATTCATTTTACAATATCTGACACAAACTTGAGCTAAACCAGACCAAAGGAATATACTTGTGCTTCAGCATTTAGTACATAACTTTTGAGTTTTACCTTGCACACTGACAAAAACCTTTTAATGAAAAGCAAGAAATAAAAAGTTAATTACTTATGTCAGATTATAAAGCTAAAAAATGAAAAACAAAAACCTGCATTCAGTTATAGTTTAATATAAAATGTGACTATAATTACAGATGGACTTTGATTCACAGCTTAAAATGAAAAATATAATCATGTCAACAATGTTATTTCTGTATCCCATATGCAGCAATTAACCAGTGAGAATTCTAAAGCTCTCTGCAAACTTAAACAGGTATAACAGGATGCTTTACAAACTAAAAATTTATTGGAATATTGCCTCAAACTGGGTACTAGAATATACTATCCTACAAAGGTGCTCTCCTTAAGTCACATGGTCCACTCACCTCAGCTACCAATAAAAATAAACAATTTATCTACAATGCAATGTAATTTGGAGATGTATAAATGAAGTTTAAAAAATTACTCCTAATCATTGCTTTTGTAGCATAAAAAACCTGACCACTGCTACATACCAAAGACCTATGAAAACCTCCTTTGTGGTTTTTTTCTAGATTGAATCAATTTCTTTCTTCACAATTCAATCCCTTCTAATCTTGTTATTCTGCAAGCACTGTTCAATTTATCAAATCCCGTCACTTCATTTATCTCAGGCTGTCTCACTAATTGCCTGACAGAGTTTTCTAACTACAGTCTCTCACCTATCATCAACTGGACAAAGCAATACTGATTTGTTTTTCAGCAAGAATTTTTATTTTTTCTTCAGAAAAATCTCACTTGGCAGGTAGCTTCTCAGATACAACAGCTGACAACACTGCATAGCAGGAACAAAACAGAGAACTGACAAAGATACTTCTTTTGATGAGTTATTTTTAACCAAGTCAAGTCTCTGACCTAGTTCTCGGCAAGGCTCCACAAACACTGGCACATGATGGCACACAAGAAAAAAAATTGGACAGGACAAAAAATATGCCACTAAAAGACACAGTCCAAGTATTGCTCTGAATTCTGTGTCAGCACTATTAGCAGTATATGACAAACCTTAAACAGTCTTAAACCTGTCAGAAGACTATTTGCAAAATGCACTTATGAAAAAGAGTGAATTAAATATAGCAATTCTTGGTAAGTATGAAGTGTTCATATGCTAAGCAGCAAGTATAATATTACCTCTAATACATACATTCATCGTATTAGGTACTTAAGAAGTATAGTAGTAAATATACTTAATTAGTTGATACTAAGAATTCCCAGGCAGAGGGTATATTGGGACATTGCTGTACTTTCTTGCATAACAAACAGTAAGGTCTTCCTTTTAAGTCTTACTGACTGTTCCATGAAGATGGATCTCATTCAATGCTACAAACCTGGCTTCAGAACACAAGCCTTCAAAGAAATAAAACAAATAATATTGAAGGACTTCCAAGACGACACACACTCTCTGACAATGTAGTGTCTCCCACTGTCTGAGTCTCTCCTAATACTTCTCCACCCTTGATTTTCACACTGCACATACCCACAGTGGAAGTAGACGGCTAAAACACCAATAGGAAGAAAACACTACTCAAAATCTCTGGCAATTAATTCTCTATAGATACTAAGAACTAAACTTTCTCATTCTACAGGTAATTTTGGGTTCAAACATACATATGTTTCAATCAAATGAAATTTCAGAATTAATCACATCAGAAAGAAAGTTAATTAGCTGATCAAAAAATGACCTGGTATTTTAAGCCCCAGAGGAATGATCTTGTCCCTGTACTTTGGGATCTGTTTTACAAGGATATGCCCTCCCTAAGTAAGGATTTGCAAATTTAGAGTCATTACTTCAGTCAGTTAATTGAAAAGCAGCAGACAAAAAGCACTGATATTTCAAAACTCTGATTTATGACAGATGCATATAATAAATATATATATCTTAACAAGTAAATATGTTGAACACCACTTAAAAAACCAACACAGAATTTTCACCTACTGTAGGACTTTCTGAAACAGTTATTTTTTAGGTTATTCCTGACCAATACATTCCAAAAGTGGTCTGCAGCACCAGCTATTGCTCCTGGGAGCACATATGCTCATGGTGGATTAGCCTCACTTATCAAAGACATCTACTATTGCAATAGCTTTGATTTTCTATTTGCAATCAAAGTTAGTGGTCTTGCTAACAGCTCCTGCAGAAGCTGTTATGAGCCATCCATGTGACTCTTACCTGTAGTGCCTCTTACGCAGAGCTCTACAGCTCTCCGGGTCAGTGGTTCTCTTGATTTGGTAGTACACAGTAACCACTGCCAATCAACTCACAAAGATGAAGGGGCAGATGCATCACATATGCAATTCAAAAAAAGTTCAAGATACTGATTTAGAGGGGACATTTCTCTAAGATTTAGAGCCACAGACTGTCCTACTCAACTGTAAGTCCAACAAATTATTGCTAAACACCCTTAAAAAGAGGACAGAATAAATAAGCATATTTATTTCTGACATGTTCAATGGCACCAACAAAAGAAAGTCCAGACAGACAGACAGATAACACTCACTTTAGAAAGCAACTAGTATCCTCTCAAGTAAAAAGTCATAACTGGAAGACCTCTAGGCTCTTTGCTTGCATTAAGATTCTCTCTACTGCTCTTCTTCTGGCAGAGTAGGTGCTCATGAGGAAGGTACCTTACAAGCAGCAATGGTAATAAAACAGCAAGAAGAACTGGAAATATGTTCTGAAGCAGCAAAAGACAGCCTGAGGAACTACATGAGCTATTTTTAACTCTTGGTGCATAAAAAGAGGTTCTTTTAGAAAGATATTCCACATACACATTCTCTTCTTCCTATGCAATTTTACATTGCTGCTGAACCTAAATAGCTACTCCCTACTCTGCTCTCAGCTGCACAGTTTCTCTCTCCTGAGCACTAACTGTTGCACATCTATCTGGTCACACAGTAGGACTACTCTACCCAGTAAGCCAGCAAAAAGTTGCTGTGCTGGTTATCTGCTCTTTTATTAAAGTGAACCTGCCTTCTGTACAATTAATGAACACTTCAGCAGCTACAAGATGCATGGGAACAGCGCCTGGCAGCAATAGCTTGTTCATTTGAGTCTAAACTTCTTGTAAGGCTGTAGCTCAAAAAAAGTAGTGCTTTGCATTTAGGAGGAACAGAAAAGGTTGAGGTAACTGAGGAGCACTCACAACTCTAACTTCTTTGCCTTGCTCAAAGAAACCTGAATTAGGAGGGAAAGATATATACACATAACATGCTGGTAAGAGCTGCCCTCAAAACAAGGGTGTCTCCTCTCCATCCAGGTGGTGCCATGAAGAGTTCTAGCAATAGGAGATGAAGAAACACACTCTAGTAAGAATTTGAGACTCCAGGATGATTCTGTAACACCCAAGTGATTGTTTTTTCTGGAACAAACAGTAGCCAAAGTATCCATACAAGCACAAAGAACACATCTAGCTCCAACAGGTAAAGATATTTTACAGCAATTATTTATTTTATCAAATTAATACTCCAATAATGAAAAGCACAAGGGAGGTCATATGGATGGTCTAATTGTGGATGTTCCTGCCATGCAGTATTAAGTTGAATATTTTTCCTGCAAAATTTCTATGTAAGTGGTAAATGCTGAAGAGAGCAGCATTTACATAGACATGTTGTTTCCTTTCAGACCTCATTTGTAATTGAAGCATTCCAATGACTGATATTCCTTGCTAGTCATGATTTTCTTACTTTTTTGATATTAATATTTTCTCCACATATGACCTTTCATCACTATGCAGGAAAAAACATAAGACAGAAAAGCCTCAAAGAATGAACACAAGCTTCTGGCTTTTTGCTTCTGTAAAATGAAGATTAAGGCATTATCTGATCCCAGAATTAGTGGCTGTGCTGTGGCCTGGCTAAGTAAGATTGCTCAGATCTTGTTTGTTATTCCTGAGAACTTCCATTGAAGTTTACCTTAAGCTATGGTGCCCATTACTTTACACTGCTTTCCCACCTCAATCTGTTTTCCCCTGAACATCAGTCTGACCAGTGTTAATTGGTTACATAGCTTTGCCGTGTCCTCCATCTTCCAGTAAGGCCTTTGCTAGTCTTAACAATGCGTTAATCAAAGTTTAAACAAACCTCAGTTAAAATTCTAAAAACTGCATGTTTACAGAGCTACATTTGATACTCAGAGCTGCTAACACTAGGTCTTAAATTATTTAAGACATTTTAATTAATAAAGAACAAGTTGTACACACTAATGTAGTAAGAACAGACTTTTTTACAAAATCCACAACTAATAGTCTGAAGCAGAAGTAAATTAGCACCTAATGCTAAAGTTTACACAGCTCAGTCATGATCACCCTTCTCTGGGATTACTTAAGTTGAAAGATGTATTTGAAACTGAGTGTACTAATTGCTCTGTTACTATACTGTAGGAGCATTTTAGATGTCAGAAAGTCAATCATTCCAGAAATTCCAGTCAGACTGTCATCTTTTCCAAGTCCTTTAACCTATCAAAACACAGTTCCTATGCACAGACGGGCATGTCTGTTATTTTTTGTATAACAAGGGCAGGGGTTCATTTAACTATTTAGACACCAACTGCAGTTGGAAAAACAAGCAAGTCACAAAACATGGTCACCAACTCAGTAAATTAGTTTAGAACAGATGAGATCACTGGCTTAAAAATATTCCTATAGTCTAAAGAAATAGTAAAGAAAAAAGAACAAGTGGGAAATACATTCTTAGACCAATTGTTAGTGGAACTCCAGTGAAAAAAAACTGATAGTCAACATATTGCTCCCACACTCACTTCTGACTTCAAACTCAAAGCACAGAACTGCAACTTGAAGTTTAGGAATTCTATGAGAATGACTAATCTAAACAGCAAACATTTATGACCTAATAGGCATGAAACTTGTCTTTAAGGACTAATATTTTGAAAGCTAGCAAATACAACTGAAAAGTCACAGACTGCCAGCAAAGTCCTATAATTTCATAGTACCTGCAGTAATGATTGAAAATTAAATTAAGACAAAGACGTGTTTGCAGTTTTTCCACAGGCAGTGTGTGAAGTGCTCGCAACTTCTACCACAAAAGAATCATCTTTAAAGGAAAAAAAGATCAAGTTTACAATACATAATTTTGTCCAGCTAACTTGATTCTAAGACAGCTGAATTTGCCAAAGGTGCTGAAATTTCTGAATAATTTTAAAATTCTATCCGGTCATGTCAGAATGGATATTAATCAGCCCTGC
Source organism: Apus apus (assembly GCF_020740795.1). NCBI lineage: Eukaryota > Metazoa > Chordata > Aves > Apodiformes > Apodidae > Apus > Apus apus. The sequence goes on along the minus strand of NC_067284.1, from coordinate 102,301,864 downwards.
TGTCTGTCATCTGATGGCACATTTAAAAAGAAAAAAAACCTCTTTTCAAAGTTGAGCTGTGATACTTGAAATTAGCTGAGTGCTGTGCTGGCATAGGCAATTCTGAAGGCATTATTTACTATGTAAGTATACAGTATGAATGCCAGTCAGCTACACTGAGAAATCAGATTTTTAAAAATGGAAGTCTAACAGACCTAATCTACATTCCTCAAATTTTGGCATTAATTTCCTGTCTTTCCTTTTAAAAAGTGATTATTCTCTGACTAAACACTGCTGAGATATGAGCCTACTTAAACTAATAAACAGTAAAGAGAAAACAATTTGCAGCCCACTATGGTCTTTGTGAAGGCGGCATCATTCAATACTTTTACCAGAATTCTGCAGAAAACTTGATGCACTGTTCACAGAATACAAAGCAGACAAGAGCCATTTCTGGCACTAACAGAAAGTAGACTGCTTAGATATCTCACCATTACAGAGAAAAAAATCGAACCCACTGCTCAGCTGAGGAGAAAGAAAACTGCTCTATTACAATAACCTTTGAAAGGGAAAAAAGCATTTCTCAAATTGGATATTCTTAGCTGCAGATCCAGGCACTGTCTGCATTTACAACACATTTCTAAAAATTCTTCTTTCCTAAATGAGAACCCAGATACAGAATAAAGTATGTACAAACATCCTTTATGTATACTATATATACACAAATGTCATATATAAATTATGTATTATTATAACCCTAAAAGGCTACAGACTCATCAAATTTATGGTGTTCAGGCTAAGAATGTTATTAAGAACGCATAGGAAAAATGCTATAGTTCTACATTTCTACATTGAAAGAATGCCTTAATGATCTGTTGCAAATACTGCCTCAGAACAAATATAAACTAAATTTATTTTAAAATATGTCACATATAAAAGTTGTAAGCTTTAAAATAAATATCAATCCAAAATGTGTGGTGTGGATTCAATTAAGTGATGCCTTTTTAAAATCTGGGCTTGTTTTCAGATTAAGTAAAGGTCAGCTTTTACAGCAGCGTACTTTTTTTCAAATATCTGAAAGTGTACATATTTTTAAATATACTCCAAATCACTGAAAGGAGGGCATGGGCTTTGCAGTGTATAAGGAATTCTAACGTCTTACCTCACCAGTTCAGAAAAATATAATAAATTCAGAAAATGAATGAGAACAAAGTTGAGTCTTCCACATGTCTCCACCAGACACATAATGCTAAGCATGCCCTGGCTCAGCTTCTATTTGCAGTTGGCATTTAGCAAATCCTTCTAAGTTGATAAACAGGTAGCCTTTGTGAAACACTAACTACAACAATAAAGTCATTGTGAGCAGGTTGTTTGATTTATTTTTTTCTTAGAACTCTTTGTTTCTATATCCATTCTCCAACAAAGAGGCCAACGTTTTAAATCAATAACCTGCAATTTAATTTTGTTTTATTCTGCCTATGGATTATAATTCCCATTACAATTGCACTACGTGCCACAGATGAGCTCCAGCATCTGAGGACGCTACCATTCCAAGTTCTCCACTCTCTTTGTTTGCCAAAAGCTATCACCCCTCGAACAACAGAAGGCAGCATATGCCTGCACCTTGTCTGTGCTTCGGCACAGTGCAGAAACAGCTGATGAATGACGCTTTATGCTTAGAGTCTGGGCTTTACCATGAAGCAGCTGCATCACAGCTATGCTCTTTCTTACAACTTCTGATGCAAAGGCAGCAAACTCTGACAGAGTTGAGGTAGACAGAGACAGTAATTTTTTCCATCAATGACATAAGAATAATCAGAACTAATCTGTCTGTAAAAACTCCTCAGAAACTAAAAAGCAGCTTGAAATTGGCTAACAAGAGCCAAAAATAGGCTTTACACTGTTTTTAGTGGGCTAATGCAAGCAATTAAGAAACTGGGCAAAATTGTATGATTTGTCATTTCAAAGACTTTCCAAAACTAAATCAGAAATCAGGTAATCTTGCTGTACACTGCCAACACTGAAGATGATAATTAATTTGTTTTAGAGAAAGTACTGCAAATATTCCTATCTGTTGTTTAATAGTCATGCATTTTAAAGCAAGACGCTTTGATTCAATAATTTCAAATTAATATCACACACATAACCCATTCCTTCTTGTCTTGTGACATTTCTATGATTTATAATCAAAGATAAGAGTGCATTTCCTGAAATTTTCTGTGATTAATCACCTAAATAAGAATTCTACAAATTGATCAAATGGAACAGCTATTATACTAATCCCATGCACAAGTAATGAACTTCCCAATACATTTTTTGCCTGTACCTTTTATAAGCACCTTTGCCACCAGTACAGAGGCACCAAGAGCTGGCTTTAGTAGCATACCTACATTAGCATTTTAGTTCAGATGTGAAATGTGCTTTTGAAACCAATTTCCTGATAACTCTCAAGTGTTCTGGTTCATACTGTGCAGCCACTTCAGAACAGGCAGTGAGCTAACCTAGCAGATACACACTGGGAGTGCACCTAATGAATCCCAGCTAACATTCAGTCTACAGAACCAGGCCAGAACTTGATCAAAGGAAAGCTTCTGAAATACATACACAGGGTGCATAGCAGCTCGTCAGCACCACTTGTGTTGTGTCATATTACTGGCTTAATACAAGCACTGATGCAGATGCAACTGAGCCATGAGCTCAGGCAGCTGAGCCAAGTGAAAAGTAACTTGAAAAAAACCCCTAACTTTTGGCTGAACAAGCTCCCTGAACCAGCTCACTGCTGAAACGAATGCCAGTGCCAGCATAAGGCAGCTTCAGCTTCTACTAGTTTAAGATAACGTGAAACCCATGCTGGGTCACAACTGAAGTATCCACTTGCTCTAGAAGTTCTATTTCAAGTTCTACTTCATCAACAGTTTTCCCACCTCCTTCCTTGTACCAACACTGACATGCAGTCAGCTCCATTGTTAGCTAACACAGAGTTAAAAGCTACAAAAAACTGCAATTAATTTTCTGCCCACACAGCCCCTAATGCCAGTATCTAACAGCATCAGACAGGCACTAGTGTCTTTGCGAGGAGAAGCAGGAGCACAAGGCTGAGGGCAGGGGGAAGACTGAACCACCTCCATAAGTGGCAACTCACCATTAGATCACTGTAGCAGCTAATTGCCCTGGGAGCAATTTAAAGACTCGTTTAAGTGCTGCGAAGTAGTCGGACTTGTTACCCCAACACACATACTTTTATTCACTGTTCTATGCAAATCTTTTGCCTTAAGGCTAATTTCAAGGATGTGCACAAAACAGGCAAAAATACGGGTTAGTAAAGGCTGATGTTCTCACATGTGCAGTTGAGGCTGCAACACAGCTTGTGGTGTTTTTATTCTGGTAATAAGACTGCATTTTTGTCGAGATGTATTAAGTGGACATATAGCTTTTCTCTTCATGGGTTTTGTTGCTTTGTGAGCATATGATTTGTAAACAGCAACCATAACTGTTTCAGTCTTCTATATACTCATTTATTCCCATTTAATATGCAGATGACAGTGTCCCTTAGAGTTAGAAATGAGAATTATTAGGAAGAACTGGCTGCATGTGTTAACTTTTCCTGTTGCAAGAACAGAAATCTCCCACAAACATAACTTTGCAGGAAAGGCTGCATGGGTTTCCAGCCTTTAAGCGACAGATTTGCAAGCAAAACAAGCTATAGGTCTAAAAATGCATCTGCCACACATTTACAGACGTGTACTATTGAAGAGGAACAACTCTGAGGTAGCTCCTCAGACCTACTATCCTGTGAGTTTGAAGAGAGATAATTTTGTTTTGTACACCTACAAAGGTACTTAGCATTCACATGACTAATACTACACTTGCATTCTTGGATTATTTAAAAATTGGGTAACTGAATGAATTTCCTTTCCCCACATGTATCAGGTGCTTCAAATGAACAGGTAAGAACACAGCTCTATGTGGTCAAAAGAAAACATTTCCTTCACAAGGTTTCCTTATTTCTTAAACTACATCATCTTGATGTTTTAGTTACATAGTCACAGCTTTCAAAGCATCAAATCCAATTCCCTGGGAAAAACCTCCATCCGATGTATTCATGCCTGTGTTAACCTAAGGCACTGCTCTAATTCAAGGAGAACATAAAATTACTAGTTAACTAGATTCTCTTCCTCGTAAGAACAAGTACTTTACAGGTTACCAGCAATGATTGCACAAGATATTCATAATGGGTCAACCTGCTAAGGGCATTTTGACTATCTTTGTATTATTTACAGTCTCACTCCACAAGCAATCTATTATCTTGTTTGCCATTTTAACTGCAAGGTTTTCCTTGAGATGACTACAGTGATAAGCCAGGTCTGCTTCTTTATTTATTTAGAACCCATGGAATGATGCCTGAGCAGTTTCTCCCCTTCAGATGTGATACACTCTGCAAGAAACTATTTGACCTCCTCTGCAACAGATAAGGATATAGTCTGTGGCCACTTGTATTCAAAATTCCAAGTTTTTTCAAGCCCTTGTACTAAATCTCTGCATTTAACAAAGTCTAACACTAACCTACTTTATATTTACAGTGATCCAGACAAGATTTACAGAAAAAAGATTTTAAATACTACAAACATGTAAACATTCACCTGGGATAATTCTTCTGAAATTGTTTGGGAACACACACAAAATAATGCAGTCAGTGTCCCTTGAGAAATCTCACTCCTGACGCTAATCATGCAGGCTTTCTTACCATTAAGTCCTGTCTAGCAAGTCATCAAAAAAGAGATTACCAGTTTTACCAGTAAGAAGCATTTCCTATACTGCTATCTTCCACTTTTTTGCATCTTTAACTCATTTTAACTAAGCAAGTAGCTCTTAGGAGCCCAAAACACAACAGTAACCCTAGTTAAACACAGGTATTCTCCTGAAGTCACCTACTAAATTGCAGAATGTTGAAATCTGTGTACTGTGTTTCTGGCTACAGTAACTGTAACACTTTATTAAAAGAGCTGCTTATCTCACTAGGCTGAGGATGAAAATGCATAAAATAAATGCAGCACAGTGCTGTAGATAGTTTTACTCACAACAGCTCAAAACACCAGAAATTTTAAAACACTGAACAATAACAGAGGAAAATGTATAAACAACAAATTATTACAAAGAGCTGCTCATAGGAATTGTTCACTGGGAACACTTTCCTCAAGTAATTGCACACAAGGCACACGAAAGCAGACTTAGCCTTTTCTACGTCAGTAGCTCTGTAATACTGCTGCACCTTTTAGACGCAGGAAATAAAGAACACAAGGAACTAAGCACTACAGCTGTGCACATACACATTGCAAGTACGGGCCCGTGTCATTTTTAGTACTTTTCTTTGTTAGAAATGTTTTGATGACTACAGGTAAGTTAACACCTGCCGGGAACTGATGTCCAAAACAGACTGCACGGCTTAGGTGGATTAGCGTCAGTAGCACCCAACCACACAAACCCAGATTTCCTTCTGTGTTGCTCTTTATCAGCAGACTGTGGGGTAAAACTCCCCCGCAATCCCAAAACGCTCTGGGGTTCTGACGCTTTGGATGGCCTCTGCCGACACGAAGGCAAGAAGACACTTTCCTACCAGTTGCTGGACGTGGCCAGCAGATACTCTGGACATCCCCCTGCCCGCCCTGCAGGCAGAGGCCCCACCAGGACACGAGCGGGGCCCGGCTCCAGGCATGCCCAGCGCAGCAGCTCGCTGTGCCCCCCGCCCTTCCCCCTCCGCCGGGAGGCTCAGCCTTCCCCTCCGGCGCGGGCTCAGGTGGCAGCTCCCGGGCCGGCCGACAGCTCCCGAGAAGCCTGGCGGGTCCCGCTCTGGCCTCCCCGCCCCGGCCACCGCCGACGGGACGACCCCCCAGCACAAGGGTGCCGGTCGGGCCAGGGCCGAGCCGGTCGCAGCGGAGGGGAGGGGCGGCAACACCGGACGGGGCTGCCTCCCCGCGGGCAGTAACGGCGGGGCGGCGCCCGGGCCCCCCGGGGGGCCCGCAGCTGCTACCTGCATGACCACGTCGCTGGGCAGCTGCGCGGCGCGGAAGAGCTCCAGGACCCGCCCGTTGGACGCCACCTTCTTGGTGCTCTCGGTGTCGCAGTAGGAGAAGAGGTCGCAGTAGTAGCGCTGCTCCGCCTCGCTCAGCGTCAGGCCCTCCATCTTACACCCGGGCTCCGCTCCGCGCCGCCGCCGCCGCCGCCGCCCCGCATCCAACAGCCACGGCCCGGCCGGCGCGGGGGGGGGGGGGGAGGGCAGCGGAGCGCGCGCGGGGCCGCCTCGCGCCGCCCGGCCCGCCGCGGGGGGGTGGGGAAACGCCGCCGCGCGCCCCAGCCAACCGCCGCGCGCGAGCGGCACCTCACACCTTCCGCCCCCCCGCCCCGCCCCGCCCCGCCCCACCCGCCCGCCCACACGGCGGCGCGCGCGCGCGCGCCTGCGCGCCTTCCCCCCCGCGCCTGCGCTCACAGCCCGGCGAGCGCGCGCCCTGGGGGGGCGGGCCAGCGGGGAAAAGGGCCAATCGCCTCCCGCGGGCCCGCCCCGCCCCGCCCCGCGGTGCCGGCGCCCTCGGGAGCGGGGCGGGCGGAGCAGGAGCAGGGGGCACGGTGTCTGCCCGGACGCGCCGCCTCCCTTCCCGAGACCCGGATGTGCGCCCCGCCGCAGCGCCCCCCGTGGGTGCGGCGGGCCGGGCCGCGGAGGCCCCGCGCTGGGCCCTCGCTCTGGGGCCCGGGGGAGCTCCGCGGGGTCCGGGTGCGCAGCGCGGGCGCGCAGGTGCTCGGCTCCCCGCGGAGAAGAGAAGAGCCCGCTGTGGGCGGGGCCCGCGGCAGCCCGGCCCGCTGCCACCGGGCTCAGCGGGCCGGGTGAGGGGCTGAGGCAGCGCCGAGCGGCTCCCGGAGCCGCGGCGGGGAGCTGGGGCGCTCGGGAGCCGCACGGGTTCAGGTTCTGCCGGTCCCGTTTTGCGACGCGGCCAGAAACCGCTGCCCCCCCCCCGCCTGCCGTCACCCTCCGCCAGTGCCCTAGGCAGGAACGCTGCACAGCCCGCAGGGAGCAGCCTGGGTGGCAGCTCCGCGAACCAGCCTTCCGAGACTGAGCAGGCAAGGGCTCACCTCTGCCCCTGGAGCTCTGACACGCCTGAATCTTGGCTCTGTTTTCCTGGATTCTGCGTGTTTCCCTGAGGAAATCCATGCCCTTGCTGCAGTACACTAACGAAGTAACACTAACGAAGTAACACTAAACTCGCCTCCAAGCTGCTTCGGCTTCTGGAGGGAGCCCTGATACGCCTGGCATGCAGGGATTACGCAGAATGCCATGGTCTCCTCCTAGACTCTCTTGACTACCCACTCTGATGTAAATCCTGCTGAGGTGGCAGTCCAGTTCTTCGTACTTCCAGGCATCCTCTCGTTTTCAACGTGCCTTTCTTCCCTTTTCGCGCTTCTCCTTCCTTCACAACTCTTCCAGTTTTTCTCTTTCCAGGTTGCTATTGCAAACTGCTGTACTTCCCGTAAGCACCTGATCCTTTCTGCCTCTTAAGATGTCCTGAACTTCAAGCAGAGATTCCTTGATATTTGGAGTACGTGGTCCTTTTGCTGCTAACTAAAGTTTCTGAAAACCACTGATATGTTAGCTTATAGGTAACAGACAAAAGGACCTTCCCTAAATGTACCATTATCAAGCTCTTGTGACCCCAAATGATTAATGATAGAACCACAGAGTGATCACATTTCTCAGTTAAAATTCCTCAAAATAGCCATACTGAAGAAATTATGAACTTTAAAAAATATTTTACCTAGTTATTATTATTTTAGAGACTTAGATAAGGCAAATTTAGCATCTTAGGTCACTTAATTTGAGCTATTGTCATATCAGTATCTCTGCAAGTAAAAGGAATGTAACCTTTCCTCCACAGCTAAATTACATGCTGCAATTCTGTTAGTTATACAGAGCCTTTTGTAGAAGAGGTTTTTAGATCACTTATTAGTAGATGCTTGGGTTCAAGTTCCTTTGCTTCTTACAGGGTCAGTGATTGTATGCTAGTTAAAGACTGAGCAGAAAGAATAAAAATGAAATTATGTGGAGGAAATTTAATTTCTAATTTTGAAGATCTGTATGTGGGAGAAGAATATTTGTCCCAGAGAGTCCCACTACAATTTTCTGGTTTTGGCTATGGAATCTCCCATCCCTCCTATCATCCCCTTGCAAGCCTCCAGGCCAAGGGTTCTCAATGAGAGTTAATTTTGTTTGGCTAGAGAATATGCTGTTTGCTGCAGGGTCAGTTGAGGAAAAGTGTTCCTGCATGCTTGTAAGATATATTAACTTGTCCATATTTTCACTTTTCAGTCCAACTGACCCTATCAATGAAATAGTACTTTTATTTTTAGTTCTTTTGGTTTGGAAAGCTTTGTATCACAGCATTTCCTAGAGATTATATTAGAAATGCAAAGATTTATGGCAAAATACCCAGCAATATGTATTGTTAGTGGTACACTTTTGATATAGTAGATTTAGCCTTTGGTACATGAAAAACTTCATTTAGTTTAACTGCTTTGAGTTATAATTTAAACAGAGCAAGAAGAGGAACTTATCTTGGTGTTTTATCTTATGTACCTCTTATTCTCTTTTCAATGTATCTTCTTAGAATTCAAATCTCTGAATAGCTAAGAGTTAAGGTATTTTCATTGTGCCTAAGTTTACTGTATTTTATTTTCTGTGATGACATGTATTGATATCAAAGCAGTCATCCTTTAAGAGATCAAAGACAGAGAAAATCACCATTGTTATAGGAAGGTCAAGTCTAATGTCCCAGATGGGAGGAGATGCAAGGTTATTTTGCTGCCTGTAACAACTCTTATAATCAGAACCAAAGTATACATGAATAAAACATATTTTTTTTAATTTTTTTTTTAGAGAAGGAATACTGTTGCAACTAGATAGATGTCCAGAAATATGTATGTCCATTGATAATTTAAAAAAAAAAAATAGTGTTTTAATCATTCAAATAAAATGCTGGTTAAAACACTTGTTTATGTTTCAGTATCTTTTATCAGCTGTGAAATTGCTATTGGTTTCTAAAAAACTAGTTGTTATACATGCTGAGATTAATTTTGAAAAATAAACATAACTCCTGCACAAATGCAGGGTCTTGTCTCTGTCAAGTGTCATGGGAGTGCCATGTCTAGGGTTTACCTGCTTTTGATGTGTCTCTGAATCTCTGAGTTCATATTACAGTTAGTGGGTCCCATCTACTACCTTTTTTGCACTCAAGTTACATGCTCAGATTTATTTATTTTTTAATTCAAACACCTTCATATAACTTTCAGTGTTATTAAGTGTGTATTTGGGTCCACCTCCTGTCTTGCACCTCATTTAGAAAAATGCCCCTGAGGTTACTTGTCATTGCCTTCCTAAATTCTTCTGCATACACAATGCTGTGGAGCAGGTTTTACAGTCTCTGTCAATATACACCTTTACTTGCAGCTCATCAGGAGTTATGGGAACTTGTTCTATCCTGACTCTTTAGTGGAAATACCAGTAGATTTAAGATAGAAATGAATGGGAGTTGTTTAAAAAGACCCTGCTGTCTCCGACTTTAGAGCTGTTTTATTGTTACTGTCTGATCTTTTCAAAAAAGAAGATACCTTTGGAGGTAGGATACGTTATTCCCAGGCAGGAGAACATTTTGAGAATGGTGTTAACACAAATGAAGGAAGTCTCTGTTCTGCCTTTCTAAAAACATCCTTATTTCCTTTATATAGGAGCATAATTTTAATGCAAATATACCCACTTTACAGAGGTTTGTACCAATACTTCTGTAAATTTCTGCATGTAGGTTCTGTGTATTGTAGTTTACAACCTCTTCCCAGCCTTGATGTTTACATTCTCGCAATTTTGAGAAACAGCAGTTTTGTCATGGGGTCAAGTTTCACCTGCTGCGGATTTTACCTTCTACAAAATGGCATCCACATTTCAAAGAACCTACCCCCTGTTCCAGCAGTCCTGCTGGGATTGTTTCTCCATCAAAAAGGCATCCCACATCTAGGACTGTAGGATTTTTCCACAGTGGATGAAAAAAACCCTTTCCACACAGAGCCGTCAATCAGACAGTAACCGCTAGGGGTGTATCATTTTTTTCCCCTTCCATACAAGTAGCGCCCCTTTGTAAGGAGCATTCAGCAAGCAAGCAGTGGTTACTCACCACGATGTGGTCATTCTGTTCCCTCCCGCACCTCTGCGCAGGCACATCCCTTAGGGGAAAATAACTTCTTTCTCAGCAGCCTCCCTGACATGTTGTGTCAGTACCGAAATATGTATGGGATTCTGGCTGGAGACATTTGCTATTTGTGGACTATTTAATAGTATTTCTCTGTGTAAATTTCCTCAGTGGAAAATGAGTAATACCTTTTCTGTAATATCCACCATTGCACCTGCTCAGTTGTCCCTGATCTCTCCTGTAAAGCTTTTGATTTGTATATTTATATCTCTCTCTCTATATATATATCTGTCCTTGTAGAAGTTGCACATATTTTTAAAAATTGTCTCGTTTGCTCTTTCATCCAAATGCATTGGTCAAAAGGAGTAAACAATTCAATGAAAGCCACCAAAGGACTTTTTTTAGTTAAAAAAATCAGTGTAGGAGGTACTGGAAAGGAAAAACTTTTACTCTGTTATGATTTTGGCAGATTTCTAGATGAGATTTCATATCCACATCTTAAAAGGTGGGGGGCATCTACCCTCACCTAATCACATCTGTATGTATTTGATAGGTTCCAGAGAGGAATTCCTTTAGATAATGGATTGAAAGGAGAGTGAATTTTTATATTTACCTCAGCACCTCAAAAGCCTGAGCAGCTGCTCAAATCCTACCTCTCTTTGGAGTTTAAACCTATTCTTATTTCTTCCAAAAGGAGAGGATATCTCCTGCTTGCATCATACTATCAAATAAGTCTCTTCTTACAGAAATTAAAACTCCTTTTAGAACCTTTCAATATTTAACTACGAATCCATAGGGTCTTGCTGCTGTATTTATTAACATATTATTCATGATAGTGTTTAAATCCTTTTTAATAAATATTTTCTATAATCTCATAGGGTCAGGAAGGGTAAGATAGCTTAACTTTTCTTTGCAGTTTTTGGCATTATTAAACAGACATAATTCTTTATGAAATTATTTATATATTGACATCAACTGCTTTATAGTATGATAAGGTTATATGCAAATTACTTTATTCTTAGTGATTTGGTTACCTTTGTAGTCTCTCTACATCCTACTTTGTTTTGAAGCCCTAAAAATTTGTATTACTGAAGCCCCAACCAGTTTGAAAACAATCTTATATCTCCTTCATGACCTTTATATCCTTAGTTCCTATCTCCCTGGATTCTTGAGCAGTTCCCATTGTTCTAATAGTTTTTACTCTTTCCTCTTGCTCCTTGAATATGGAAGTGCTGTACCTTGCTGATGGAAGAGGATGTTATCCTTTCCTAATGGATCATTATTCTACTGAATAATGATCTCCATCTGGGAGGGTTGTTAATGGCTACTTCAGGAAACTTCAGGCACATTGCTGGATTTGTCAGAAATGGGTTACAAGGTGGGAAGAACTGCTGACAGCAAAATTTCACGTCTCTCTTTCCCATATTACACATGCTCATCCTTCCTTCCTTTTCCTCTTCTCTGCTTTTAGCTGTATATATAAATATGTATTTTATTTTCCATTTAACTTATAGTTTAGTTTCCATCTATTTTTTCCTCAACAGTTTTGAATGATAATCAGTTACCCAAGGATTTTAATTCCCCCTTTAAACTTTCTTTCTACATATTTCTACCTCACAGTAGCAATATAGTCCTCCACAATATTAATAGTCTTGGGATTCATACTCCAGCTCCTTTTACTTGTGCTTCCAGATTCACCAGTTTATTTCACAGTGTGATTCTGTCTCTTGCTCAGAAATTGATTCAGCTATTTTTCATTAAGATCAGTTTCCCATGAATTTTAGTCCCTTCCTTTTTCCCCATGATGATGTGAGCTGCTCTTGATATGTTAACATAAATAAAATGTAAAACTCCCTCTGTGTTTTTTATTTGTTTAAGATCGCAATAATATAGTTTATTTTTTTAAATTATAGTCCTCTAGATCTAAAACACCCCAGCATGCTTTCAAATCTGCTTCTTTTGGTTAAAAACAACACTTAGAATAATGATATTTCTCTGATGTTTGAGTCAGGTATAGGACAAATACTAAGAATGCTGTGTGTTCTATCTCTGGTGGCTGTAGGAAGGCATCTAATAATTAAAGATCTCTCTCTATATAGCTTTGCTTTATTATGTTTTACAGACTCTCATGTCTTCACCCTTTCTAATTTTATGTTATTTTTTTCTGTCTCTGGTCTTACCTTTTTTTTTTTCTTCTGAACATCTTGACTTATTTTGAAGATCTATTTCAAATCACATCTGTTTACCCACATTTATTATCAGGGATTAGCAAGAGAATCCAGGAGCCAAGTGTGATGACAGGACAGGCAGTGGCCAACAGCCTTTGCCAACAAAAGCCCCATCCCACCACCCCATCCAGGGCACTGGGCAGGGCCAGGAGGTCTGGTCAGCAGCCCATGACCAGGGACAGGCAGGGCTGCCAGGCAGTGGGGCTGCAGCTCTGGACAGACCCCACAGCATAACCTCAGATGAAGACAGCTCCCATGGGATGAGGTTGGCCCTGACTGTGGCTTCTCCTCCTGCAGCGGGCTCACAACTTGCCCTGACCCCCACAGCCAAACCTCCACACACCTTTACATTGTTGACCTCACCTCCGTGTCCCAAATGTACATATATTGTGGCAAAAGCTGGAATAGTTCCATCACATTGAGGAGTATAACTTGGCATTTATACTAGTGTGTGTGGGCATTGCACCACCATTCCTATTCACAAAAAACATTTATTGAGTTTGACAATAAGATATATGCAACATACACAAAATTGAAGCTTCTTCTGTTTGCATTAAGAGACTCAAGATGTCAGAGAAGAAAGATGTAGTTTTTTTGTCAGTGTATAAATCATTCCTGAAGCAAAACTCTTACCATAGTAACTTCCTGCTACACTTGATTCAGTTAGCAAATACTAACGACAGTCCTGTAATGTAAAATCAATACATGTTATTTGAACTGAACCTACGATTCAAGCAGAGTGGAAATATACTTAATTAACACACATTCAAATGTTCTAAAGAAATTGCGTTTCTTTATTTTTGAAACATCATGTTCTGTTCCAGTCATTTTAGAGAATTGGGGCTCAGCCCACGTAGTGCTACAGCTCTCTGAATTTAAGTGGAATCATTGCCAAGTACTTTATTTATTTGAGTTCTTACAGTTCTTTAATCATAAAATGAAGGTTTTAGAATACTCTGTGTGCCTGAAGTGCATATCACTTCTTGTACTGGAAGGTGAAATAAAAGGTGAAGAAAAGCAGCTCTTTACATCATTGCTCTTCCCGTGTGCCTTTTCTTTCAGGCTAAGAGCAATTTGGCTTTCTTATAAAGCAAATAATTTCCTTAGGAAGGGATTAGAATGTATAGTTGCCCCTCTGATTGAAAGGTTGTGTCCTGAATTGGTATCACTTCTGTACTCTCCCACAGATCAAACAATGGTTGTGATAAAAGGCAACACTGGTTCTTTGCAGAAGTCCAAGCACTGCTGTTACCTGGATAAGATGGCAGCTTAGATTTCCTAGCTTGAACAGATGCTAGAAAGAAACAGGCTATTTCATCTTCCTCTTCCTCTCCAGCCCCAAAGAGACATATACTAGTAGTTTTCTTCATGACCAGCTTTGGGAGAGACCTGGATAGTGCTTGGTTCTGTAGGTGTCTTACAAATAGCTAAGAAACTGAGAGAGGACAAGCCTTGGGTATGATCCCGGCAAGTCCTTTGTGGAGGATCTCGTACAGTTGGAAGGAATAGCATTGGACAACCAAGCAGGGCCTGCTGGGAGAATACAGTGAGCTCATGGCTGTTTCCCCAAATCTCCAGTTCATTGCTGAGAGAGAGCAGAAACTTCTTGTACCACTTCCAAGTTTGTCCCAATGAGAATTGTTGCAACCTTGGCCTAGGATTAGGACAGCCAAGAGTGGGCAAATTGTACTTTATAACTCAAACCTTTCTTTTGTTTCTATTTCATAGAATCATAAAATCATAGAATGGTTTGGGTTGGAAGGGACCTTAAAGATAATTTAATTCCAAACCCACCTTACATGGGCAGGGACACCTCCCACTAGACCAGGTTGTTTCAAGCTACATCCAACCTGGCCTTGAACACTTCAGGGATGAGGTATCTTCAGCTTCCCTGCACAACCTGTTCTAGCGTCTCACCACCGTCACACGACAAAATTACTTCCTAATGTCTAACCTAAATCTACCCTCTTCCAGTTTAAAGCCATTACCCCTCAACCTGTCACTAAATTACCTTATAAAAATTACCTCCACAGCTTTCATGCAGGCTCCTTCAGGTACTGGAAGGCCACTATGAGGTCTCCCCTGAGACTTCTGTTCTCCAGCCTGAAAAACACCAACTCTCTCAGCCTGTCCTTATAGGAGAGGTGCTCCAGATTGGATAATCATACTCCAGCCATTCTAAGGACTGAACACTTAGGAAGAACAGCTGATAACAAACAAACAAAACATAGTTTATTAGGATTTTGTGGGCAGGTTATTTATTTGTATAGTTTGAGCTTATTCTATTGGAAGAGAGTGAACACTTTGAATAAAGAGCTACTATATTTTATATGAAAGAAAAACAGGCAGCAGCTACCTTTGACATACAACCTTTTAGTCAAATAAAGGCTGTTACGATATTGTCTGTGTACTACAAGAGCCATTTATATATTATTAGATATCCAAAACCACTAAATAAAGATGATGCACTCGAAGTGACAGACCCTTGCTTTTTTGAATGAGGCATAGTGAAAATGGAGGCAGGAAACTGTAAGAACAATAATAGGCCTAGTCCCATTTTCCTCTTCTCTTTATATAGAGATTTTGAAGGAAGTGAAATGGCTCTGTTTCCTCACATCTGACCTGTGAGAAAAATAGCCTGTGCAGTCAGTTTTTAGCTTGGGAAAACATAAAAAATCTATTTCTCAGTAATGAAATAAAGGATGTGTATTCCTTAGAAAGTAAGTGAACAAAACAATGCCTGCCTTTCTTCTGGTTTGAGGTACTCATCTTTCCACCTTCTGCTTGCCTCTCTGATGGAAACTTTCTGATCTGTAGTAATCAATTAACTGACCTACTAAGTCTTTATTGATGCCTACTTGCTATTTTGACAAGCTGTTAATACTGAGGGTAATTTGTTTCCTTAGATAATTTTTGGTTAATTGATAGAATGGAGTCAACATTACAGTCTTGGTACTTTAGTTTACATGTCTCTCAGCCTACAGCTGTGACCAAAGAACTATCTATTATTTGACAGTCTGAGAGAATTGGGGCTGTTCAGCCTGGAGAAGAGAAGGCTCCAGAGAGACCTCATAGTGGCCTTCCAGTACCTGAAGGGGCTACAGGAAAGCTGGGGAGGGACTTTTCACCAGAGAGGGTAGTGATAGGACAAGGGGTAATGATTTAAAACTGAAAGAGAGGAGATTTAAGTTAGACATCAGGAAGAAACTATTCACCATGAGGGTAGTAAGGTGCTGGAATGGGTTGCCCAGGGAGGTTTTAGATGCCCCCTCCCTGGAGGTGTTTAAGGCCAGGTTGGATAAGGCTTGTGCAGCCTGGTCTAGTGGTAGGGTTCCCTGCTCATAGGATGGAGGCTGGAACTTGGTGATCTTTAAGGTCCCTTCCAACCTTAACCATTCTATGATTCTATTTGTCCCATGTCTCTTTATCTGTGTAACTGTTAGTTATAATCTCTGACCTACTTACTGAAGTTCTCTCTATAGTGGTGCTTTTTTCAAAGGTGAGGTTTTAATTTCTCTTTACTACAGAGATGTAACTTTCAACTACTCAAAATCTTAGCCACTGCACTTTATCCAATGATTTCTTAAATGCCTGCTGACTTTTCAGGGTGATTGTTAATTGTTTTCTGTGCAGTTCACAGTAGTCCTACTTTGCTGGCACCTGCTGATAAATAATTTTCCATGGCTGATGTACATTTGAGTGCAACATCAGCCTTTTAAAACAGTGTGAATCATGGTCAGTTTTTCTCCTGAAAGGTGCTCTGAGAAAATGCCAGCTGAGGTCAAGTGCAGTCTTGTAAAAGATTAGAGCATGAAAGTTCACAACACACCCTTTTAAGAAAAAGCAAAACATTAGGCTCTCACAACATTTCCCATAGTATTTCTTCTATCCTTTGCTTCCCCTGGCAAGTGAAATTGTTCAATAGGAGGAAAGAGAAAAAGTTGGCTGGCTGGAGTCTCCGGCTTTGGATGCCTCCCTAGGACAAGAGAGAGCTGTTCCACTGATTGACTTAATGATGAGTTGCCTCTGTTTTAGAGATTGTTTCTCCAGTTTTTGCTCCACTGTTCTCTTACAGCTCCAGCTATGTGTCTCAGTAAAACAACTGAGAATAACTCCCTGTACTGTTTTTTATTTCTACTTGAAGACCCCACCTCTCCTGAATGTACTCCTGAAGAAGTTGGCTAAAATTTCCTCTGCATCTTATCCCAAGTGCTGTACATGTGCTCAGCTGTACCTTTTGCCTCTGATGGACGTGTGCTTTGTTTATGTAGCTGGGAATTTCCTCATCCTACACTGACTTACTTTGCTAAGTCTATGATGCAGCTGATTGTATAAAGAAAAAATAAAACTACCCCTCCCATTTCTGTTTCCTGTTAGCATGGTAATTACAGTTATTTATGGGGTTTAGAGCAGAAATACATGTAGAAATTCTGGAATCATCAGCTCTCCCCACCTCCTCCCCTCATTGCTTCTGTCAAATTTGCAGGCCATCAGAAGCATACTTTCATGTCATCTAGCAATATATTATAAGCTTCCATTAAATTAAACATGGAGATGAACTATTTAAAATGGAGTAACTGTATCCTAACAGCAGAAGGAAGTTGAAGCTGGTCTAAGCTTACGTAAGGAAGGCTTGGAATCAGAGGATGTGCGTTGGGAAGTTTCTGTAATGGTTCACAATGAAAACACTTGTCTCTGTGCAAGACAGCTTTTGTGCTTCCTTCAGTAAACGTAGGGGAAGTGAAATCCATTTGTGCTATTCATCTGCCAAGGAACAAATAATATTTGCTTCTAAATATGACATCACAATGCCTTGAGAAGCAAATATTATTTGTATACATGTAACACAATCACATAGGAAAACTATGAACCAAACGAGAAGATAGTTATGCTTAATTTTCTTAGCCATGTTTTGAAATCTGGCCTTCTCCAAGATGTCAGAGATGCTTGGAGAAAATTTCACCCAGGAAAAAGAAAAAATGGTAAGACTTATCCTAGAACTTTGGGATTCACAATTACAATTAACTTTGCAGATTAAAAATTCATGAAAATTGATAAAATGGAGTTGTTATGTGAAGAAGAAAACTGACACATAATTTGTAATCAAACCATATGGTGTGTTTAAAAGTGTAAATTAATAATGTTCTCATAATATTTCCCTCATAGATATTTGTCTGCTATTTGAAACTTGCATGTAGTTTGACTTTCTACACCATGACAGAAATTCCTCCTAGGCTATTAGGTCAGTAGGTGAGAACATTCACAGTGTTATGTGGCAAGCTGTGTTGCGAGTCTCATCATTCTTCTTTGTTGCAGTTTCAAACAGCATGAAATAATCTTATTTAGAAACAAAAGTCTTTTGGCTGCAGTGCCAGTGAAATGCAAAACGTTTGATGAGTTCCAAATTTGAACCTCGCTCGGATTTCAGAACTGGCATTGTATCTTGAAACCAGAAAAAACTTCTTAAAAGCCAGTTTATATATAAATTTTACCCTAAAAATACACTTCTCCTTAAGCAGCAACCAATAAAGTGCTCCTGTACTTGACTTAAAAATATAGTATAAATTCAGTGTCATTGTGAAGACTGTCAGATTTGAATGATCCAATGTGCAACTTAAGCACAGGTTTTGAGGTAAGAACCTGAATATAGAATAGCAAAATTACAGGTTTATCCCTAAAAATGCTTATAAACAGGTTTTTTTGCCATTAAACTATGATTAACTATTGATAATCCAGTCATAAAGAAAGTATTCTTATGTTTTTTAGCCAACTATAAACTTCTGTGAACCATGCTTGCATGGCCAGCAGGAGGTCTTGACATTTCACTAAGAACTAATTTAATGTAACGACTTTTGCAATGACAAGATTTCATACATTAAGTAAATGACTTCTGACAAATGTCAATCCACAATTTCACTTCAATAAGATTTCCTTCAGGAAAAGATTTGATGTACTTCTGTCTTGAGTCATTATAAATGCCTGAGCTTTAGGGAAGAAATTTATACGAAACTAATAAATAAAGTTATTACACCTGGAGCTGTATTTGATATGGATGTGTATAGTAATTCTGTACTAATTTACTGTTCATTTTTGCTACAATTATTTGACATCTTTATGCAAAGCCAGTATTTTTAGTTTTCTGAAAAAGTCCCCAAAATACCAGTATGTGTATGTATGTGTAGAGGGAAAGGGAGAAGGGGAGGTGTTTTTCTGACTCCAGATACCAAACAAGAGGACAGCGGGACTGGATGATTCAGCTTTACCATGCTGTCTGGACGTCAGAAGATGTACTGCTGCCTCCCTGCTACAGGAGATTTTTATAATAGGAATCTGCAAAAGTAATTAATCTTCATGTTCCTCTCTCTCAAATGTTCAGCTGTTATAGCAAAGGACACAATAAACCACATTAAATACAATCAGATATTTAATTATTTATTTTTCTCTTTGTGAACTGTCTCTTAACACTTTTTAATACTCAGCTCCCACAAAACATAACTGCACATGCTCTTTACTTCACATCCTCTTGTGCAGAAAAGCATCACCCAAGCTCAAAATAAGCCCCTTACTAATTCTGACTTTGTGCATATTTAGGGACACTTTGAGTTCAGTCTTACAATTTTCAAGTATATACTCTCAGACACGATTAGGGTCATCCCATAGTTATTTTTACAGAGTGTACTATATAACTACATTATGAGCCCAGTCTTTTAGCTGTACTGATGCAGTATCTTTCTGTCATTCCATACAGAGGTTTACTCTTGGATTAGGTGTAGAGCAAGTAATTTCAGTGATTTACATAAAGATTTTAAGTACTTCTCTTTTCTGTTCAACTGTAGTATACTTTTGAATGCTTAATTTAGGAAGAAGAATAATTATTTTGTTTGAAGCACCTAATGCATAATGAGAAGGACATAATGCCCTGAGGCTATTTCTGAAATAAGTCACAGGTGAACAACAGCAAAAGTGAGTAATTCCATTTACCTCAATGAAGTGCTCATTCAAGTGCCAAGACTGCCACAGTCACTGCGTTTGTATTTGTAGTTGCTGTTGTTCTGAGGCTGGTCCATCGTGTTTGCTTTTATGATAAAAGGAATGCTTATCTGCTAGGTTACTTTTTCAGCTCTGAGAGAGAAAAAAGAGAAAGTGAGGCTTTTTTTATTTTCTGTTTTGATTTGGGCTTTTTTGGTCATTATAGGAAAAGTACAGCTAGGAGCCCATACAACTAATATTTTTAAACATGGCTTTACAGGGAAGTTATTGGAAAGTTTTCCAGACTATCGCTACACTTTCCATTTTGTTACAATCATTTTCTCCCTTGATACAATTGCTGACTTCAGACAGAGTGGCCAAGTAAGACTGATGATTGGACCAAAAATGGTGGAGATGCTTTGGATACAGAGTTCGTAGGGGAATAGATTGTTGTATTCCTGGTTGATGGGCTTGTCTCAACAAATGCAGTTGTTCTTCTGACTATCTCTAACAGCCATACTCTCTGAATATTGCTAACCCCTCTCAGATTCTATAACAATGTTGACTTGCTGTGGTTTTTTTTGCTCATTGCAGCCAAGGACCCTGTCTTGTCTTAGGAAAAGATATCTTACTTTTTCTGTGCTGTTTCAAAGCCCACAGGAATGAGGAATGTAGTAGATCCTCTACCCCTTGAAATCTTTAAATCATGTGAAGATATTATCTTTAAAGACCTGTTTTAGCCTGGGCTGAAGTGGCTTCACAACTTCATGTTGAGTCATAATCCTACAGTGTGTTGCATAATAAGGCACAAGTGTCAAGAAGTGACTCATGGAAGGACAATGGCACAGATATATGATGGGGCTGGGCTAAGACAAGAGACACACACACATTCCTGCTTGCATCACAGCACTGAAGGTTCTGTCCAGCTTTGGAGACAGCAGAGAATCTCTGGCACTTCTGTAGGTTGCTGATGTTAAAGCAAAAGTATGGCACACAGGCACATATGGCAGGAACTTGTGTCTACTAAATCAATATATTAAACAAAAATGTGTTGAAAAACAAAGTAAGACCCAGACTATGTAAGAAGACAGGTAAGATCATGTCTTCTAGCAGTGAAATCTGCAAATCACCATGGTAGCTCTAATGGTTTTTAGCTGGGGAGTGTCTCAACAGAAAATGGTGTGCATGCACATGTGGTACATATGTCTGCCTATTGACAAGCACATATAATTGTACGAAACAAAACCAGCATGGGTTATCAAGAAATACTAGGAAAGTGAGAATATTTAGTTAATTTATGCTGGAAATCAGAAAACAATGGCCATACCTAGCAAATGACCTTGTAACTTTCCTCTACATTTTTCAGGCTTTTCCCATGCTGCTACACACCTGTCTTTCAAGAAACCTGCTGCCACAGGTATGTTTACAACATGTTTACTGTAAACATTAAATACTTTCACAAAACTAATTTCTCATGGAGTAAGAAGACAGGCTCTATTCAGAATCAGTAGACAGCTGAAAGGTAGGAAGGAGACAAAGAGGTAGAGCTGGTGGTCAGCTTTCATGAGGAAGAGAGGTTACTAGAGAGGTCTTAGTACCATCTCTGAACCTGTGCTGCTCAAAGCTGTCATTGATGAAAAGAAGTGACAAAGTTTGTGTGATCCTGTGTCAAATCACTCAGTAAAACAGCCGGTCATACTATATAATGCAAGGTAATATACTGGGAGGAAAATAATCCTAATGACCTGTAACAGACAAATTCATTACTAATGGTTTGGAAATAGTACTTGAAACCAGTGTGGATAGTGCTCAGCACTCTTCAAAAAGGCAGGTAAGATGTTCCAAATTATTAGGGGTGAGAACAAAAGAAAACATCATTATGTCATTATGTGGTGAATATTGCTGACAGTTCTAACTCATTCAATCCCAATGAAGTATGTGGAATTATTTGAAAAATTATAAAGAACAACAAGAAGAATCAGCAACATTGGAAGTAATTCATATTACATGAGATTAAATAAAACTAGGGCTTTTCAGCTTGAAAATAGGATGAGAGATGGGGGAGCTATAGGCATGAATGTGATGGAGAAAGGTGAAGAGGGAACAATTATCTGCTCCAATCAGTGCCAGGAGCCAGGAGAGAAACCAGGGGATCAACTGATAGTTTTTGTTGATTATAATGTTTTATAAATGCCTGTTCTTGGTTACTGCTGAAGGCAAAATGTTGTGTTAATTTGATTGGTTTTATGTTCTTGAGCTGTTTTTTTAAATCTTGTGTTGCATAATTCCTCTGTCTAGCTGCCTTGATGTAAAACTGTGCATCTTACAGTGAGATGCCAAGGAAGGTCAAATTAAAATAGACTGGTTTAAGGCAGAATCTCATTACTTTTTGGGAGCACTCTGAGTAAATGCACAAACAGCAATAAGAATTAGGAGTCTGATGATGACCTTAACCAGTGATATGAAGTATGTATGAGCAATATTTCCATTTCTGCCCTGTGTACCCTTTAAATAAAATAAATTATGAAAGCAGAACAACCCAAAATCACCATCTCCCTAATTTTCACATTTCCTACTCTCTGCTGCTGGCCCTGTAAGGACATAATCAGTCACTCAGTCCTCATGCTGCTCATTTTCATACTTTGGCAGCATCAGTTTTCCCTTAATTGTCATGGTAACAGACGGTTTTGAGTACAGATTTACTTAGAATTATTTTAACATTACATGACAAGGAAGGGCCATGAAAGAAACAGTACTGAGATCATACTGTGTTTTGATCATGTCCTGATGTGTTCTTGGGTACTATACAATACTTGGGTACATGATGCTTGCTTTCCAAAAGACAGAATGAAAAACAGTAAAATTGTACTTTCTAAAAAAACCCACAAAACCAGACAAAAAAATAAAAGCTTTAAAGAAAATGAGGATTCATAAATTTTTTATTTTTATTTTTCTCATCTCGTTTCACCATATAGTTGATCTGCTGCTTGTAAGTTAGGAGCTATGCTTCAAAACAGACTTAGAAAAGAATTTCTAACATAGATTTCCTCCTCATCATCATCATCATAAGTCAATCAAAATTAAATTGTCCATAATGAAAATCACATTACGCAGAGTAAAGGCTTACATTATTTGTGCAAATGTAATGGTGTTCCAATGATTAAGAAATCTAGGGTGCATGAGAGATACAACTGGAAGCATTATTCTAACAATAGAAAACAGGAAAGAAGCACTTTTATTCTATACTGCTAAAAAACTGGAATATTTTATATATTTGCTAACATTATATTTTAAAAGGTTTATCTCAGATTTCCTTTAAAGGTCTATCCTTTTGACTGTAGTATTTAGCACTGTGTTGGCCAATAAAACAAAGATCTTAGGAAAAGGAGTATACCTTAACATAAGCACATATGCCATGACATGCGCAGAGCATCAATGCTCTTCAGAGACTACATTTTTCTGAGAATTCTCCACTGTCTTTTGATTCAATTCAGATAGATGTAAATTTCATTATTGACTTAGGAATGTAGCTCTTTCAATCTGTTTTTCCTGTCTGATAAGTTTGTGGGTGTTTTGTTTTTGTTTTTGTTTTTTTTTAAAGAGCACCCCTTACTGATGTTAAATGCAGCTAATCTGTGCAGGAAGATGTTTCAATATGCTATCACCAGCTGAATATAGAGCTCCTCGAGCAGAAAGCAGCACTGGTTGTTTTTTCCTTACTAGCCAAAGATTGTGTTACTGATAAATCCTGATTATTCTGAGGAAAAGTCAATCTTTTAATAAAAACACATTAAAAAAATCCCTCCACAAAGGAAGGGGTTTGACCTCCAGTTACACGTCCCAAGGATGATAAAAATGTGATCTTGGCAGTATTTCCACTGTGCAAACTGATTTATCTAGGTGCAGGTTCTGCCAAACGAGCCCTAGCAGAGCTTTTCTTGGTTTAAGGTGTCACTAGTTATTTTTTCATCCTTACACCAGGCATTGGAGAATATAGTAAGGGACCAGACCTAACTGGCACAGCTCACAGTCTGAGAAAGTATCTCAGCCTCGCCTTCAGAAGCTAATGGATGAAAATGTGAACTGCAAGGGCTGGAAATAGCTTCTCATACTGACTCTGCTTTAGGGGCAGTCATGCCTGATATGGATCTGGGACAGACAGCCAGGAATGGTAATGCCTCGAGCTGTGCCGGTGAGAATTTTCCAGAGACATTTGATGTGATCCTTGCCTCTGATTAGCGGGTTGGCAGCTGCCTTGTTGCCTCGTAGGAGTTAACGCAGCTCTCGGGCTTAGCGCCTGTCTCCTTGCGAGAAGATGTAAACATGTATGTGAGGTGAAGAGGAAGCAAGAGTAGCAACAAATACCAAGATACACGGTGGAAGACGTTAAATTGCCTTCTCTCCACAGCGTAGAGTACAAGGATGCGGCGTGAAAAAATAGATAAACCACAACATGATGTTTTATCTGAGGTAAATTATACTAGCCTGGCTCATTCGCTTTCTCTGGAAAGGTAACTGTTTTTCTAGGAGAAAACGAATGTGGGAGGTATAAGAAAAGGATGTGGCTTCGTGTCACCTTGGGAAGCCAGACAAGATAAGAGTGTGTGAGGCACAGTACAGCGACAGAAAGAAAGCGACTGAAGCAACACGGTGCATTGTGCTGGGAGCAGACCCGCTGGAATAGAGGGAGTTACTCAAGGGCTGGCTGTGGAGGGCACTTTACCGAGCATGGCGATGCCTCTGTCAGGACAGGAACGAGGTGTGCTGATCAAATCAGCAGGCCGCGCAAAGCTGGGACTCCCTGATACGGAAAAGAGCGAGGTCAGGTCCTCAGAGGGGAGGAAACGGCCCAGCCCTTCAGCGGGGAAGGCGGGAGCAGCGCTGGGCCTGCGCGCCCGCCTCCCGCGAGTGGCCGAGGGGAGCCCGGCGCCGGGCGGGATGCCCGCGGGACCTGCCCCGGCAGCCCGCGGGGAGGGGAGGCGCGGCCGGGCAGCGGGACGGGCCCCGGCGGGGCAGCGGGACGGAGCCCGGCCGGGCTGCGCGGCCCCTCCTGCAGCCACCAGCGGCCCAGAGCGCCGCGGCGCGGAGCTCCCCGCCGGGCGGCTGCGAGAGGCGAGGTGTGGCTGGGCGGAGCGAGGGGAGGTGCTGCCGAAGGCCGACGAGCCGCCGCCCGCCCCTCGCCCTGCCCCCGCCTTCCTTCCTTCCTTCCCCTGCCCCTCGCCCCGGCGCCGCCTCAGGCGGCCCCTCGCGGCGAGAGCGGCGGCAGCGGGTGAGCGGCGGCGGGCAGCGGGCTGCGGGCACCGGCCGGGGGCAGCCCTCCTTCCCGGTGCTCCGGGGAGCGCAGCGCTGCCCGGGCAGCCGACGGCGGGAGGGTACGGCTGCGGCTGCGGCTGCTCTTGGTGCGGGCGGGGCCCGCTTCCCTCTGCGCCCTGCGCGGGCGGCGGGGGAACCAAGGCCCGGCGGGGCCCGGGGAGGTGGCGGGATCCCCTGCCGGGGGGTCCCTGCCGGGGGTGCCCGGGTGGGAAGAGGTGCGCGCTCTGCCCGCACAGGGGGGCCCGCGGAGGAGCCATCTTCTCAGGTGTTGGCGGTATCTGCAGCGGGAGAGGTCGGTGCCTTCGGTTAGGAAGGTGTGTTTGTGCTGTGCGGCTCCTGGGTGAATTTCCAGCACATACAGAGAAGTTTGATTTTCGCACTACGCACTGAAAAACCCTGCTGGCTTCCGGCAGGGCGTAGCATCTTAAGTATTAGAGTTTAATAGTTGCCAGTGACTTTTGATAGTTGGCTTGTCGAGTATATTAAAGTAAATATTGAAGTGTGCTTAGAATACGTAGAATCCTTTCTTCCTTACTCCTTACACAGCCACGGTTCTCTGATCTCAAAAGTGCTCCACAATGATGTAGAATATATATACATCTATATTTATCTTTATTCTAAATGTTGCTATTGAACTTGGCAGTGAGTGGGTCTGAGGGAAAATAATTTTAAGTTAACGTGAATCTAAAGAGTTAAAGTTTAAAGCAAAAAAGCCCTTAAAGTTAGTAGAACATCTTTAAGGAAAAGCAAATTATGGCGTTTTAATGACAAATATTAAAACTGGCATTTGGACAAATTAATCTTGATAGAGTAAGTTTTTTGGTAGTGGGTCGTATGTTCCTCAGTGACTTGTAATAATATATTAAGTACTCAGTTAAACAAAATCCAGACGTTCTTAGAAATCATATAAGGCAATTAAAATCTTGCAGCCGTGTGGCTGTGCCCTTTTAAGGCAGCTTTGCAGAAGTGGTACCACGTAGCACATCGTGTTGCCATGTTACTTGTTGGTCTGTCACTCACTGGAGTGTTCGTTCCTGCTGTGCGTGAGAGATGAAACTGTGCTTTGGATGGGGCTCTGCCTGAAATCCGTGCTGGTAATAAGCTTGGTCAATATGCAGGGAGTTCTACCTCAACGTAAGGAAGAACTTCTTTACTGTAAGGGTTGTGGAGCACTGGAACAGGCTGCCCAGAGAGGTTGTGGTCTCCTTCTCTGGAGAGTTTCAAGACCCATCTGGGTGTGTTACCGTGTGACCTGGATTCTGTGGTGGTCCTGCTCTGGCAGGGGGTTGGGCTCAGCGTTCCCCAGAGGTCCCTACAACCCCTAACGTTCTGTGATTCTGCATGCAAGTGACTTAGGGATCTGAAAAGGGCTCAGTTACGAAGATTGTTACATCTTGGATAGATCAGGAGGGGTCAGGAGATGGAACTGTCAGTCTTAGAAAAAAAAAAAAAAAGGGACGCTTTTCTCTTAAGGGGAGTTTATGATGCATCCAGATGTCAGTGTTTTTCACTCCATTTACTTACCAGATCTGTGGGGAAATCCTGGTTTCTTAAACAATAGAGAGGAGTCTCTGCTCAGTGAGCCCCCCCAGGACAGTGCTCAGCTCCTGAAGCTCTCTCTCTAGATTTTGTTCCAGGCTGCACTGTTGGCACCCGTGGAAGCTGCATTTGATGTGTTGCTTTGTGGGACCCAGTTTTCTTGTGCTTACCTTGATGCCAGTTTTTGCCCAATGAACGCACATCTGAAAGTTCAATTATGTTGACGCTTCTTTGCACAGCGTAGATCCCCAAACGCCCTTCGGATGCCTGTAGTTACTAACCGTGGATACTTTGTAGCCGAACAGTGTTTTGTGTGACTGTAGTGTTGACATCGTCTAAGCTGACTATGGCTAAACTGTTGAGGGGCATTGATGCACATTGGTGAAAATGGATGCACACTGGAGAAAACAGCAAAAAGGTGCACAGGATATGTTTGGCAGTGTTAGTAGTTTCTTGGGATTTATGTGAATGGAAATTAATGTTGGCCTTCTTAGGACACTTGCATGGTTTTGCTCGCAGTAGCTGTTGTCCTTCCTGGCACTGCATGTGTAGACCCTGCTGTAACCTGCTGGATGTCTGTGGTATCTTGCCAGCATAAGTGGGAAGCTGTGGTGTGGCTTGAAAAAGCAAATCTACTGTGTATCTCAGAGAGGAATTTAAAGGAAAATGTTCTATTTTTTTTGAGGGCATTGACAGAAAATTGCAAAGCCCTGAAGACCTGTGATGGTCTGATTCTCTGTCAGCTTAAGCTTGTTCTCTAAAACTACCAAACCCCTCCCCCTGCTCTTCCCACTTTATTTTTTTTTGAGATTAGCTCCTTTATTTGTGTTTAGAATATACCAAGGTTGTAGTTGCTGTTCACTTTCCTTCAAATGTGGAGGCTCTTTATCTTTTCAAGACTGAAATCTCTGATTATCCCATAGCCGTGTGTCTCCAGGCTACTGGGATTTACAAAGTGCTGCAACATTCCTGATAAACTTGAGAACAGGCCACGATGGCACAAAGGATTTACAGGTCTCCTAATAACTTTGTCAAAACTTATTTTACTTTTTAGACCACAATGAATGTGGAACATGAAATTAGCCTCCTAGTTGAGGAGATTCGGCGGCTGGGAACCAAAAGTAAGTGTTGTAATATATTTGACTGTACAGATGTAGTCATGTTAAACATACACCCATGTATATGATAGACATGTCATACAGATGTTGTCATGTTGTAGCAATAGGTGAACTTAGCAAATGTAATTAAACAGGCTCAGGTAACTTGAAAACTTGTGTGTATACTTTATGTTGGACTGTATGGTACTCCCTGCCTCTCATTCTTTCAAGTAGTCCTGTTATGAAGTGAAACGTTTAAACCTCTGCAGCACAGAGGGTGTAGGCCCGAAATCCTGCTCCCACTAAAATCAACTGCAAAATTACCTTTTTCTTTAGACTTTCAATACGTGCTACAACTGTCAAAAAATAAAGTTATACCTTTTCCTTCCACCTCCCTCCTTGGTAACTTACGAACTTCAGAACTTCAGAATTCTGTTCATGGCAGTATTATATGGAAGGAATTGATCTGTGTGCCAAAACTAATCCAGGACTTACTGGTGAGGTCCCAGCTTTTCTTAAACTTGCTTAGAAGGTAGCCTTTTCTCTAAAGATTGTTTTTCATCGTTAAAACTCTTCTCTCTTTACAAATATTTAAGCAATTTGTGGATTTTTTTACCTGCTCATGTATTTCAGTTCTGATGCCATTTCATTCAGTTCCATTTGGTTTTCAAAGCCTAAATAGATATGTACATCTTGCATTTTGTATGGCTACATCTGCCTTTAAAGTATAGTTAACCGGAGTTAACCTTAACATAGATTTTAAAATTTTTGCTTTGTGTGAGAAATGAATTCACATTTTATCTTTTTCAGTGTGAACCTTAAACGTTAATAAGTGAAAAAAATTTGAAAAAATATTTTAACATGTTAATTATTTAAAACTATTTTCCTCCTTATGCTTTGAAGAGATCTAATAGCTTGTGCCAGTCATAGGGTTTGTAGAGGCATCAGTAAAAATAAACACAGCAGATACGTGTTTATTGGCAAGAGTCTCTGGAACAAAAAAAGGGAAGTCATACCAGACAGGAGTTTTGCCTACTGGTTACCATCATAATTTGTAATATATTCCCCAATAAACTGGGAACTACCATGGGGTTTACTTTCAATGTTCCAATTGCATGTCACTTTATTTCCCTAGTAAGCTCCTACCTGAAAGAAAATCTGTATGTGTTTTCATGTTGTGTCTTTGGTTTAGATGCTGATGGACAAGTGAGTGTGAAATTTGGTGTGCTCTTTGCTGATGAAAAGTGTGCCAACCTCTTTGAAGCCCTAGTGGGAACTCTTAAGGCTGCAAAACGACGGAAGATTGTCAATTATCAAGGGGAGCTTCTTTTACAAGGTGTTCATGACAATGTTGATATCATGCTCCTGCAGGACTGATGCAGCATTTCAGCTCTGCATTAATAGAAGTGTTTGAGACTGACTTGCAACATTCTCTGAATATGGCTGATCATTCCAAGGTGTTTTGATGTATTTTCTATATCTTTATAGTCAAAACAAAACTGTGCTATTTTGGAAAGCATTCCCTTTTGTAATTCTTCCTCAAGTGGTACTGTATGTAATGTAAAAGTTGCCAGATCTGATCTCTCTTTTTTTTAACTTTTAAAAAACTCAGGTAATTCTCTTAAATTTCTGATGGTTATTTTCAACATATGAAGAAGGGGGCTGGTAATTTAATGTTTACAAATGAAAATGTGCCATGAGAGTATAAAATAAAAGCACATACTTCAAATGTATATAGTTCTTATTGCTCTTGTTTCTCTTTTTATTTGCAATCTGAAACAAGCAAACTGAATTCCTGTGAGGAGCATAGTTAAGGAACCACAGAAAGCATGCCACTGAGATGGAAATAATTTTGTAGCATGATTCAACTGAAGAATGACTGTCCTTTGGAGTGACCAGATTGCACATAAAAAAGCCGTGAATGATGTACCTCATTCATCTCTGGCAGTGTAATATGCTGTAATTTTTTTGTCCTCTAGACTTTTGAAGGAAGTGGGTGAGGAGCTCCCTGAATGCTTTCATGTGATGTTGAACAGAAGATGGCACAGCAGGTTTGATTATTCTTCTCACAGATATCATACTTCCTCTAAATCACTCCAGGCAAAAAGTGGTGGGAGTGCAGGAAAAAAGGCCCTTTTGATTGTTTACTAGCTTAGTGCTAATACTTCTTAGCTGGCAAAAATACTCCCTCCCAGAAGGGAGAGAGCTGCTACATGGGGAAGGCAGCACTGCTTACTGCCCTGTACTTCTGCTCTGCAGCTCTTAAAGTTGTAGGATGAGTGATTTTCCCTCTACTTTTTGCAGCCTTTTCCAACTGCAAAATGCATGAAAAGTCTCGCCTTACTTTCAGATACAGGAAATGCACACACAATTATGGAATCTTTCCAAAGCTGTATAATTCCAGCTGCTTCCCCTTTCATCTTTCTTTGCTCTGCTTTGCACAACAGGAAGACAACTTGAATCCTGTGTGCAAACAGATCTGGGCTGCCTCTGCCTGTGCAGGCCCCAGAAGCTAGAGAGCAAGGGAGTGAAACACAGAGAAACTTGAGCTGTCTGGGTCCAAGCCAGCTGGAGCAGAGAAGCAGAGCAGGAGCTCAGCAGAGATTACTGCCTCCTGTGCCCTGTCACTCCAATGCAGCTATTCTGCTTCCAGACCTGAGCTGGGCAGTGCCTGCACCCCTGCACCCCACAGGTGGAAAGAAGGGGCACTGAGTCCAAGCCTCCTGCATCACGTGAGACCAGACAGCTCTGTGTTACCAGATAACCACAGTTGTTTTTTCCATTGCCTCTATTTTGTCAAAAGCCTGAGTCATTGTCTGGCTTCACAGGATAGCCTGAGTATGCTCACAGATACCAAGAGCTTTGTGATCTGAGATGCCAGTTTTGGTCTGGGAGGGCACCAGCCTGCCCCAGCCAGGTTATAGTTCTCTGTGCATGTTCACAATGGCTCTTCTAGCATTGAAAGGGCCTCAGTCTTGAAAATTTAGGTACCAGTAAATGTAAGGCTTGGAGCTGAGATGGGATTATGAAGAGACCTTCATGTCTCATTTTGGGCTTGTTCTCTTAACAATGCTAATGAATGTATTCAGAGCTTCTGGGGACACTGTGTAGCAAGGGACAGAGAAACTTGGCACTAAACCAAATCTATAACACCAGAGGACAGTGTGACACTGTACTGCCCAGGGGAGCTGAGGTTCCTTTTCCCTCAGCTTCTGAGAGCAGAAGAGGAACAACATGAACAAGGACATAAAACCAAGAACTTGCCCTCAGTGTGACACTTAAGATGCCTCCTGGCCCCAGAATAGTGTAGGCTTCTTCACTTTAAGTTATATATGAGCAATGATGACTTTGTAATTTATTTTTTTTTGAGAGAAGATTAAATACTAACATTGCCTCACATGGGTGGGATCATGCCTCTGTGAAGGCAGTAATTACTACAGGAAATGGTTAGGACACAAGATGTAGTTCCTGGAATACTTGATACGATAATAGAGAAGCTAACTATGGACAAGGCATTACCCATTCTTGTAAACGGTAGGACAATCATCAGTCCCATGTGATGAGTTCATGACCTTGCCAACCATGGGTCTGAAGGAAGTTTGTAGGTCAGCCAGTGATTCCAAAATAGCAATTCCTTCTGGCTGTTGAGAAGTAGGAAGATACAGAGATCTTGAACAGCAGCATAAAAAGGTGGTCAGTGGATAGCTGCCTGTGATAATGCTGGGAAATTAGTGAAAGAGTAGTTTAGCTAATTAAGTCTCTATCTACATAAGATCTGAGAGTGTGGTGGGACCTCAAAGAGAGATTAGATGAGCTCCATGCAAATCTAGCTGGTACCATTTAAGATGTTACCACTGTATGTCTTCAGCAGGGACTGTTGGAGTAACTGATGCAGTGGAGTGTGCACTCGCCTCACCTCAGCTGTTTCCATGCAAAATCCAGTGACTGGAGATAAACGTGCTTTTCAAAGTCGTTTTGACTTAAGTTGTGAAGGCACAGAGGTGCAAGCTTGTGTAATTTCTGGTGAGAGGTGGTAGCATCTTAAACTCTGCAGCTCTTTGTCTTGTGAGCATTAGTTTTTGCTGGGAACTTGAGCAAAGAAAGGGTTGAACTGGATGCGATATCTTTTTTATGCCTCTCTCATGTTGGAATGAATCTTGAAAATGCAAGTTGTATTTTGCTTATCTCTCATATCCTCCAGGCTTTGCTGGAGGTGTTCTTTCTGCTTCAAGGGATCTCTCTCAGTGACAGCAATGTCACTTTTGCCATTCATATCTGTGTGAAGCTGGTTATCTTTACTTAGTTTCTTTGTCACAAAAAACACTTGAAGGAAAGAACAAGAGTAAGAGGAGCAGGAAGTGCCAAAAACTGATTATATTGTCATTGATACTTGGCAGTTTTATTTTAAAATAGTTGGATGATTCAGAAGTAGTCTTGAGATTCTCTTCTACTCCAGCAGCACAAAGTGACTATTAAGCATGTTTTAACAGTTGCAGAGCCTTTGCTAAGATGATGCAGCATGAACCTGTGAATGCCACAGAGCTGACCTTATGGCTCCATATCAAAACACTAACCATTAATGATATCTTTGTGTCTCCTCCACCTAGTATGAAAGAACAGTCCTAAAGGTTTGGTCTATAACCTGCAACATAATTCATGTTCAGTAGTGCCTGAAAATCTCGTCTGATAATTGTATGATGGGAATCATGGTTTCATGGACTTAAAAAAAGTAAAAAAGCCCAACATGTGTTTCTTTTGGAAGCTGGCCAAGTCAGTAATTTTGAAAAAGTACTGTTCTTGTTCATATTCTTCTCAAACAAATATGGGACATTTGGTCTGCAATGGATCTTTTTTTTCTGATATGTAAGAAAACAATTCCAAAGCCAGCTGCGAAGGGTAGAACTAAATATGAACAAAGTCATTTGAAGGAAAAGCAACCGCTAGGCCAAAAAATATGTTTCAGTGCTCAGACAGCTGTTTAGAACGGGTGATCTGGCTAGGTTGAAGAATATGAGTTTGGTGATATGTGATGTGTTTAAGCCTGAATACCTTTCAGGATAAATGTTAGCGTGACATACTTTGTTTTGCAACCCAAAAGATGATGATGTATGTCAAAATACTCTGGTTTTTTTATGCTTCCCTATAGACCAGAAATTTTTCCCTTTGGAAACTATCCATTAAGCTTATGAAAAAGACTCAATCTGTCCCCTTTGGTGTATTTATTATGTACGAGAAAAAAAGGCAAGGACAAAAAACAGCTTAGTGCTCTCCAATACATGCAGACAGGATCCAAGTTGAGTCCATTAACCTTACAGGTGATGCTAGATCAATGGTCTGCATTTATTCAAAGGTCCAGCACCCATACCAACTTAGATTTCCTAAGGATTTTATTTGCAAGGCAAGGTATCTTCAGCTTTTTAAGCTGAATTCTCAAATAAAATTAATGGCAGATTGAAGAGCTGTGCCAGTGCAATGTTTTCCAGGAATCTGTATGGTCAATATTTCCAGGTACTTCTTTGGAAAAAAAAAAAAAAAAAAAAGCCAAATGGGTTAGTTATGGATAAGTGCTTGACAGTGTTTCTAGAAAGCTGGTGTATTTAAAATCTAGTTACATAAACTGCTCAATATGAAATTGTTCTCATAAAACTTTCCTGAGGGTGGCAGTTCAGTTTAGTTCTGCCACTCTGAGTACAGTGTTAGCCACAAATACACTGTAGTTGCATATTTAAGCAGCTGAAGCGAGTCTCCTGGCAGGTATTTTGAATAACACACCAGAAGCAGCATTATCTTGCAGTGTAGCCTGGATGTCATCGCAGATTATGCTTATCTCTGCCAGGACACTTGAGTGACTCGGGGAGGTTAAATACAAGGCTGGTACCTAAGGAGTGGGTAGTGTGATCTACAAACACGCTCCAGAGTCTTGTCAGATCAGATCCAGATCAAACCTCCTTCCAGAGAAATGCTTAGAGTCAGACCTGAGCATGTTCCAGTACCACATATTCACCAATATAGCAACATTCTGTCCTTGACCTTGCTCCCTTTTGGAGCTTATTCCTGCACAACCCCCGCAAGCTGAGTGACGCTACGAGTCTTAAGGACACCTCATCATGCTTAAAGCTGTGCTCCAGAGAGGACAGTAGTAGGTACCATGTATTTGTATATGCGTATTATGCTAACATACTGGTACAACATGTACTCAAAATCTGACTATTTTTTCCCAGTGGGGAAATACTCAGTAAATTACAATTATGTTTGAATGGGAATATAGTGAGCTGCATTTTCTGGTCTTTGCTAAGTCTTCTAAATGCCGCAGAAGATCACATTAGAATAATTGAGATTATATATCTTGCAGAATTAGGTCTTTTGTGAAGCTTTGATGGCAGAAGGCATATTATTACCAGGTCTTTATTAGTCAAGAGGCTTTGGTATGTCTCTGTAGCTAATGTTCTAAAAAGCTTCCTTTGGGAACACAGTATGATTTTCTTGGAAATTGGCTTTCAGTTTTCTCAGAAAAGAAAAAAAAAAACATAAAGGCAACAGCAGTTGAAGACACCACTGTTCAGCTGGAGTTCAACACTATGTAGCAGTTGACACAGAAGTAAAGATCCAAAACTGGAAATAGTTGCATTATAAGTACCTTTGGTGGCATTTGAGTACCTTAATTCAAGTATGTGATTCATAACATCTGCAAGGTACTCAAGTAGTTCCAAGCCCACAGACATCTAAGGTTTGACTGGAAAACTTTGCTGGGAACCTAAAATAATGCAAACCTCCATATTCCCAGTGGCATTGCCTGCTTGTCTGACCTGAACACCAAAGCACCTGTCTCAGACTTATGCCCACAGGGAGACAGCACACACTTATGCCTCACTCCCCCAGGACTGGCACTGGGAAACATGGACAGTGAGTAGTCTTTGGACCTGTACAGAAATGTCTGTAATTTTCTTCTTAAGAGTCAACTAAGAGACCATTCATTTTCCTGGCAAATGGCTCTGGCTGGAAGGGTGTGGGGGCATCTGCAGCAGGTGGGCACAGGTTGCTGTGTGCTCACCCCCTGCACAGCACATGGTGCACTGAAAAACATGTCAGCAGGTGAAGAGAAATCACTGTATAAAAAGCTGTGCCTCAGGCTCCTTGGGAATTTGGTCTGTGCTTCTGTGTAAGCAGCACTGAAGTCGAACAGTTTGCTTGGAGCCAAGAGTGGGATTCCCTACCCTGTGTCTCACTTTGTGCTGTGGAGAACAATGCTGCTATGTGTGCTTACATTTGTATTGTATTACTCTCAAGCAAGCCCAGCCAGCTGGCCCGATAGCAGGGAACTGCCACAGTGGGACTTCTCAGAATTGTTTTCTTCTCTATAAACACATTTGGCAGTTTATAGAATCACAGAATATCTCAAGTTGGAAGGGACCCACAAATTTGTAGCAACACATCAGCTTGGTTCCATCTCAGATACCTTTTTAGAATGACAAAAAGAACTCTCAATTGTGCTTGAGGCACCATT
Organism: Apus apus; assembly: GCF_020740795.1. NCBI lineage: Eukaryota > Metazoa > Chordata > Aves > Apodiformes > Apodidae > Apus > Apus apus. Next base: position 102,267,012 of record NC_067284.1, on the reverse strand, counting down.
TATAAACACGCATCCTAGTAAGGGTCTCATCATTTTTGTTGACATTACTGAGCAAATCTGATCCTAGAAGTCTGAAGGTTTATGTCTTCTTTTAGGCAGTTGTTCTAGCACCTGATGACCCATCCCCACTGAGAAGCAGAACCGGGAAAAAGAAAGACCTGTGGGTTTAAATGAAAACCGATTCAATAAAATAATGAAGAACTAATATTAATCCCAACACTATTATAAAATACAAAGTTACACTCAGCCCATATAGTGATCAGTGAATGCCAAATACTGTGAGCACCACAGCTGCAGCAGGAGCACGATGGTCACAGCAAATGGGAGAGGAGGCCTCAGGTGGAAAACAAGGGGTGAGACCCTTCACGGATGAGACACCAAGGTAAGAGCTCTTTCCCCAGCAAAGTTCCAATGTGTAGTGAGTGTGATGTTTACAGTATGCAGTACTTCCGTTGGCCAGCTTGGGTCAGCTGCCCTGGGTTCTGCTCCTCCTGGCTTTAGCACCTGGCCGACTCAAAACTGATTCAGACCTTGTTCATTACAGAAACCCAGCTACTAAAACAAAGTGTCTTATCAACTTTGTTCCTGTGAACTGGGCGCTGCAGTCTTCTCAAAAACGCGGTTTCCCTGAACAGAAGGTTGATTCTATAAATCTATCCCAGCAAAACCAGGACAGGTTAGAAAAATGGCAGTACTACGTTACCACTGTCTTAGGCCTGTGCCCAACATGCTTCCCTTGCATGTTTAAACCAGCCAGAGACAGCAGGCCTTGCATTTGGAAGACAAAGCCAGACCTTCCCCTCTGCAGTCTGCAGCCTGAGTGCTGGCAGGATGTGTGGTGGGAGAAAGCCCCTGGGCTGAATGCAGAATGGAAAATGAAACCCACTCACTTCAGCAGAAGCAAGAGGAAGTAAAAAGGATAAACAGGGCAAAGTTAATGATACTGTGATATTTTGTTTTATTGCAATTCAGACCGCTAGGGATCATGCAGGCACATATTTTAAATTGCTGTGTTGATAATCTTCATTTTAAACCAGAAAAGAAACATCACTGTCTAGAAAATTCCTGATTTGAGTTGTACCTTGCAAGCTTCATGTGTTGCTGTCAAGTCTTATGACAGTCTCCTTTAAATTCAAGAAACAAAACTAATCATATTTGCATTATTAATTATAGATGATGGCAATAATCTTGGCCAGTTAATGATGTCTTAAGGGGAAATTGCAGACAGTTGGCATTTTATCTACTTACAATAATTTTTAAAATGGCAGTGCCATCCCTTCACTCCCACTCTACCTCTCCCACACACACTCAGCATTTTATGAGTCAGGCTGCAAAAATATCAAGAGGCTGATGTAAAGATGAGGTTTTTCAAAGTTCTTTGGTAAAGAATGCTCAAGGTGGTTTTTCTGTGCCTCCCTTTACTCTGGCTGATCATATTTTCAAGCTACTGTCTACTGCACAAGGGTAAGGTTTCTATTAAATCTAGAATCTGAGGGTATTCTATGTTTCAGGTGAGGCCACAGGAGAACTAAATTTTTTTTGCATCAAATTTCTAAGAATGTTTCTGCATTTCACAGGACCTTTATTTCTGCAAATGTTTAGGAGTCAATGGGGCAGTTTGCACACGATCAGGCCATGTATGTGGCTGTGGCTATAGAAGCAAAGGGGCAATCAGTGTGAAAATCACAGGTCTCATCAGTGCACTTGCTATTTATGCACATTCCTGTCCCCAGCACATGTGGTTTCCAAGCCATTCAGGCATAATGTCATGATCTTGTGGCTTCATGACTGCAGGAGTTAGTGATATCATACTGCTGACCAGATGCTACCAGGGCCACAGCTTGTATGTACAATCATATTCTAGATACCTTTGTCTCATGAGAGAGGTTTACATTAGCATTTTAACCTTTATAAATTTAACCCATTAACATTATGTTTTAAAAAGATACACCTGGCATGAGATTTGTTTCAGGTTTAAAGGTTCACTTGGGTAGTACAGGTGTGGAGGCTGATGAGGGACTTGGTCTCATGGCTGTGGGAAGGCAGCAATCCTGTGGGAGAAGTCTTGGCTGATGCTCCTGAGTGAGCCCTAGGACCCACTGTGTGCTCAGCCCAGTCCTGCCAATGGTTGCAAGCAAGGGGCTCTGCTCTGGGGACGCTGCTGTCTCTACCTGGGAAGCACTCACCTAACTCCTCCTTGTTTGATGGTATGCAGGATGAGGGGCAGGCATGCTGCCTCCACCTCCCAGTGCTCTGAGATGTGGCTTTTTGGGTGACTGTCCAAAATGGTGACTATCTCTGCTCTCACTGAAGGAAGTAAAGTGTAAGTTTGCATTTCTGTAACAACAGCAGTCCATTTTACAGGTCTCTTTTTTGTTGTTTTAGTCTATCTCTTGGATAAACATTTAAATTAAGCAGAATTACATCCCTCCTTGCTCTCTTCCATCCCTTAAAGTCCAAGCCACATAGCCCTAGCTGTCATATTGCAAAATATCTCAGCTCTTTCTGAATCTCAGTAAGAAAGGGCCAACAACAAACAGATTAATAAAATAGCCATTTTAATAAGATAGAATAGAGAACATAGATTGTAATTCTTATGTCCCTTCAGACACTGGGCAAGCAGTGTTTGCACAGCATTGGACTGGATGGATTTTCCCATGACAGATCCCTCCAAAGTGAGGTTCCTCCTTTGAGCTATTAGATAATTTCCTTACGAGAAAACAACTCTACTCCTAGAGGATGTTTGCAGGAGAACATCTTGTTGCACTCACTTCCAGAGAAAGGCAAGGCTAGGCAGGTGGCATAATCACTGGCACCAAGCAGGGGCTGCCCGCCGGCTCCTATTTGTCCCGTGGCCAAGGAATATGTGCAGCCCAACACAGGCTGAAGCCACGCTGGATGTGCAGCACAGCACAGGCCTGGGACTGCTCAGGTTCCCTGTGATGTTGATGACCAGTTCCTCGATGCACAGCAGTCTTCTGGTCAGGATTGCTACACAGATGCTTTCAAATGTTCCGTTTATTCCTTCTAACAAGCTGTTAAGCTACTCTCTGGCTCACCTCCAAAATGAAGTCATTTAATGTACTGCTGGTAGTGGGAAGAAAAATTGGGCAAGTACTTTCTGTTGTTCTTCTTGAGTAGAGTAACTGGTCTTTCAGAAAACTTGTGTGTTTCACATGCTGGCGTGGAGCTTAAAAGCTGTCCCAAGGGAATTTTGCCAAATGCAAATTCTCTGTTATGGAAGAACAACTTCATATCACATAGAGTCAGGATATTAATAGGTACCTAATCCTACTGGGTGTTATGTCTTGTTTCCATGCCTTCCTATTCTTACAAGGCTCAGTCTTTTCTGATTTTCAGAGCTGCCAGGCACTCTAATGTCAGCCCATGTTTTACTGACCTGTGCTCTTCTTTTCTGCCCTGTTGTGTCCAAACTGTTGACTCACTGTCTGTGGAGCAGAGTGAGGGAACTGTGGTTACTGTCAGGAAGGAAGCCTGTAGCAGCATCGGGGATATGACTGAGTTTTATTTGTAGTATTCACTCACTTTCTTCCAAAAGACATGCTCTCTCCTGCAGTCTCCTGCCCTTGCTCTTTGCAGAAATTTCATTTCCTAAATGGAGGAGCAAATAGAGCAAGGAGCCTCATGAATTCTGATTCTTGCTTGTTTTCCTTATCGCTGTTCTCACCATATGACAATATCCCTGTAGAAAAAACAAAACAAAACACAAAACCAAAACCGAGCAACATTTAATTAAAGGTTATCTTCCATTGCACATACGCGAGGAACCAAATTGAAGGCTGCATGGAAGATGTCATTCATAATTCTAGAAGGTTTAACCTCTGTCTAGAGCATATAATTTAAGTGCTGTTTGTACGAGTATATATATGTATTGATAAGCATTATCTACATATTGATAAGCATTTATACATACTTGTCCTCCATGAGGAAGATGGATAATAAAGTCCCACCCTGGATCTATGTCTGCATTGTTCCTGGTAGCACACTCCATCCTCCCTCTTCAGAAGGGCTCATGCTCAATTATTTTTGGCAGTATCTTGGCACTGCAAATGCAGATGGCAGAAGGACCACAGCAACCTGAAAAACATTGTTTGTTATTCAAGCTTGAATGGAGCTCTATGGAAAGCAGGCAGAGCACTTGTCCTCACTCCCCTCCAGACTTGAAGAAGCTTGCTACGAGGCAGAGGTAGCATCTGAGCCCCTGCAAAAAAGCTCAGAAATCTTTTGCAATAGAAAATACTAATCAAGCTAAACATGTAACTCCTCATAACCTCCTCACACAAGTCCAGCTTATTATATAAATATTACTGCTGAACTGGCAAAAGGCAGGGCATCTTCTTTAGAAGAAGAGAAATTTTGGTAGGCTTAGAAATTTGTTAAACTTAGAAGTATATTTTATTCTTTTCTCTGTGGATACACAATGGCTTTTAGAAGCAAGTGTAGTGTTTAAACACATCCCATCTGATTCAGTGTCACTAATTACATCTTACTGAGCATCACCAATTGACAGCTGTTAGTTCATAAATTCTTTTTAGGGCTTTCCTTTCTTAACATTTCCTGTTATCAGAGCACTAGGTCTCATACAGTGCAGGTCCAGCATAAATAATATGTAAACTGGATGCAAGTTGTGTTTTCCCTCCTGTCCTCAAGACTGCCTGTGAGGAAGGTTAGAGGATGAGATGGTACAGATGATAATTTTCTCCTACTCTCCAGCTAATTTTGCTCATAGGAACGAAGCTGCTGCACTTCCGTTATTTTTCTACTTCCATTATTTGGTAACTTCTACAGTTTTGTGGGACTGTTGTCTCCACCTTTTTCTGCTTATTAGAGCCAGGCAATCTCATGGAAGTAGGAAAATTGTCTCTGCAACTTCTTACCCTTGCAGAACGAAGTCTTCACTGTGGCTTTGCACCTCACAAAAATGACAAACTGATGTTTTGCTAGATCAGAAAAAGTGTTTGTGCTCAGTTTGCACAACAGCAGGTGACCACACTGAGTGCAAACTGCTGTACAACTAGGCCCAGTGTTTCTAAATATATGCAGAGCTAGAAAGGGTAAGTTTTCCTGGAAGTTTTCCAGCAGAAAGTATTTGATCTTGCAGCATGTACTTTGTAGTTTGTTGAATATGTCTCAGTAAGAGCTGTAGGATTGGGCTTAGCATATTCAAAGCGGCTTGAATCTTTCAAGATACATCTTTTTTCCATTTCCAAACCCGGTGGTTTCAAATCATGACATTCCATGTGAAGTGATATTTATGTCTTAGCAGTGCCGCAGTCTTCTAATCTGGAACTTTCCCTGCGAGGTATTAGTGCTCCCCAATGATTTCAAATCACTTTGCACACAGTAAAAAAGACTATGTGATTAACACCTTTAAAAAATCCTCATGTTTGGCTAAGATTTACATTTAAATCTTAGGCACGCAGAAGGCCAGGCTGATACAAACGACAAGATGCATCATGCTGTACATTCGGATGTGAAAGGTATTTCCCAAGCTTTTCCTCTATCATTCATCTAAATGTGTCAGAGTGTGTAAAATTACTCTCTGCTTCTTAACTTCAGCAAGTTCTAGTAAAAAACTAAACTAGTAGAATTATTTTTTTTTTTGCATAAAATGCAAACTCTACCACTCATATGTTATGCTTCCCTAAACTGTTTGCTGTCTCTGTTTCTCACTGCCCTTCCTTCTCTCCTTCTCCACAGGCTGTACAGAATTGCCTATTCAGCATGGGACATTGTTTATATAGACAAGGGTGTGGCTCTGAGACCATAAAAAGCAGATCCAAAGTTGTATTCAGGGATTAGAGTAAATCCACTGGATTTCTCCCTCCTTCTCCCTTTCTACGATCTGGTAAAATGAAGGGGTATAGAGTAAGAGCATGTGAGGTTCGGTGTGTGTTGGTGTGTTGTTTGGAAGGAGTCAGACCTTCCAGATTTGTTGCCAATGGCTACAAAGGTATTTGCATAGGTGTACTAAGAATGGTCTAGAGTGGAGATTCTCCTTTTTTTTAAATGCAGAAAAGGCATTTCTTTTACTTTTCAGAAAGAACAGAGCAGAGGTTATTGTCTTTCCTAACCAGCTGCAAGCACAAAATCTGTCCTCTACTCTTGTAGAGATAAACACCATGTTCAGTTATCCTGGGTCTGTCTAAAGATGGACTCCTCCAGCCAGGTCTCTTTATCATATTCCTTTTGCTCCACAGCATTTTTGTTTCCCTATACAGTGGAGTCCCTACTGGTATACATAACCTTGGAACCATGGTGAGCTTTAATTTCTGCTTTTGGGCCAGTGACTTCAGCCTCTGAATCCTTCTCCCAGCAGTCTAATACAATGTCATCCTTGAGATTAGTCTCTTGAATTTGGATCAGCAGAGTTTTGCCACTGAGCTAGTAATGGCCACAGAGACTTACTCCTTGATATTAATCCTCCCAATTGTAAGTGCCCAAATCTGTTGGGCTAAGTTCTGGTGCCAGCACATTGCTACCACATCACTACAATCAATCCTGTTCAAGGATGTATGGAAGGACAGTATCACCTACGTACAGTATTTGTGGTGCAAAAAAAAGCTTTTTTTGATAAAAAGTTCCCTTCCTGAGTATGTGGCTAGGGGATTTCAGCACCAGCCCTGAGAGCAAACAAGCTGAACCACATAGTTCTTCTGTAGCACAGAGAATTACTGATGTGTTAGCAGGGTATATCAACTGTCACCTCCCTCAGAGAGCTAGGTTTGGCCAAGCATCTTGTTTTCTCTGCTAAGTTTGATGTTGGGGTTTTAAAATTTATTTATTTATTCTATTTTCTTTCTTTGTTCTGAGAAGGAAGAGCTGCAAGTTGAACAATACCTGCATACTTATTTGAAGACAGTCTCATGGGCCTACAGGCGGAGTCTATGGATTAACTGAGTTACAACAGGAGCAAGAAGTTTGCATTGGTCTACCTTTGAAGACGACAGATTCAACTATGAGATCTGTGATGCCTTTGAGTTTAAGGAAACTCCAGGCTCCCTGTTTTATTTTTTAATGAGAAGCTTTTAATCTGCACCTGTGTTTGTATGCACACATACGAAATGTTGAAAATCAACTGGAAATGAAACATCAGCTCATCTTCAAAACTTGCCACTGTTATTTTATTGTGCCTGCTACTTTGCTACTATAGAAGCAACCAGAATCCCCTTACCATATGTGGTCCCTAGAGACCCCAGTTCCTCTCAACAAACAAATAACAAGTTCCAAGAAGCCAAAAGTTAGGAAGTGCAACATGCTCCTGGCAAAGGGAAGGGTCCAGCTACCTCAGATAGTCCATGGGACATCAGGACAAGTTGGCTGCTGCTTTCCCCTCTTCCAGAGAAGTTAGCTCAAGACTGACACCATGGGAGATCAGTTTTGTTGCCCAAGGGAAGCAGGGTGAAAGGTAGCACACTGGAGAGTTTGGATACCTGTTTCCTGGTCCTGGCACTAGCCCCAGCTCTTTCTATGAGAGCCCCACGATTTTTTTCCTGTCTGTAAGATGAGGGTAGTGGTATTTATTTACTTGGCAAGGTGAAATGATGATTACTTGGTCTTTGTTTTTGCTGTAGGATGTACAGAGTGCAATTAGTTGCAATGTGTGCAGACATGCCCCCTGGCCAGGCCATCTCTGGGCTGCACTCGGCAGCATGAGCGTGAACCCCAGCAGAAGCAGCTGCTTTCAGCTCTTCCTGAACTGGGGAGGGAGGTGCCTGGATTTTCCCCTTCTGAGTCCCACACAAAGGTGGTTGTTTTTCTTTTACCTGAAGGCAGATATGGGTGTTTTGAAATCACCTTGTTAACCATTCCCCAGCTTCTGGGCTAACCTGGGAGATGAAGATCCAATGGAAGTGAGCTGGCAGCTGTAGGCAGCAAATTGCATGACAGGTTGCCTGGGAATATCATGCTTGTTCTTCAATAAGTGCCATGCCTTGAATGAAGACAATTTTCCATCAAATTGTAACAATATTCTTTGGATATAATGAAACATGATACAAAAAGATTGTGAGGACAACAATATAAATCAGTGCAGCAGTTAATGAGAAAATCCCACAGGCCACTCATACATACACTCCCATTAACTGGTCTTCATTCTGTAACTTCATTTTTTTCCTGTTTCACTGCAAAGAATTTACAGATCTGGATGTTAAATCTAATTGACTTTTGTAACAAAGTAATGAACAACACTGCAATCTAAATCTAAACTCAACACCTGACAGAAGTACTTTTGCTCATTAGTGGTGAGAGAACTTAGCAAAAAAAATAAAGCTCAGCTCTTCCCAGCTATTCTCAGTGTTTCCAAAGACTGAACATGACTTTCACTCTCTCTGCTCTTTTGATCAGGTGCCTGGGGCTATCCTCCATAAACCCTCTACGGATTTGCTAGAATTGCTAGAGCTCATGACATCCCTACATGTTCCAAGGCCAGCTTCGCTTTTCTGTAGTGCAGTGATCTATACTACAGAAAAAAGGAGCCTTAATGATCTGCCATAGAGCCTACAGCTTCACTTGGAGAAATCAAGGAATGATAGCAAATTAGATAATGAAATAGACCTCTTATATTTCTTTCGAGTTCCCCCTTCCCGACTGATTTTTTGCTTCTGGAAATCACATACTTATAATATGATTTTATTATTATTATTTACACTGAGTTCACACATGTTTCCTGGAGTGAGAGTCTGTTATACATGAACCACTTTCCTTTGGGAGTTGAAAAATAGACTTTTTTTTTCTTAGAGCAAAAGAGGCCTTTCTGTCTGTGACAGATATAGTGAGGAGGTTGAGTCTGGCAGTGATGGCTGTGCCAAGGGGAGATACTGTTGGCACCTGCATACCACCTTTGTGTTACTTATCACCTTTACCCATCCCCATCCTGCCCATGTCATGCTGACTATTTCTTGTGGCAGAAGTGTACTGTGTTGTTACCTAATGGAGTCAGCTCCTGAAAATCACCGATCTGAGAAATTCAAAGCAGCAGCCAGACCCAGAGTAACAAATGCCCTCACATTAATGTTACTATTCTATGGTGAAGAAAATACATTGGAGATTCTCTGATCTTCTCCTTTTGAGCTTTCAGATTGCCCCAAGAGCTTTTCTTTCAACTGTTCTCTGAAAAGATCTGATGCAGGGTCTGTTAATTCAATGCTGTGCACGGGAGTGGGGGCTTTGAGAGCATTGTCAGGGTGCAACACTGGCTGCCTGGACAATGCCTCCATGCAACCAGCCCAGGAGAACCTCTGTACCCAAGAAGAAGAAGGTAAAGTCAAGCCTAAGTTATGGCACGGAAAAGTACGAGGAAGACAGTGCTGGGAAAATCTCCTGGCATCTTGCTGAGCTGTGTGCTGTGGCTGGCCACACAGGACCCCCTTCTGAGAAGCTGTCTCCAGCTTGCTGGTTTCTGCCTTGTTCCAGGAAGCAAGATTTTGTACATTATTTGTAAACAAGTGGAGCTGTGTCAATGACACCCGCCTCTCTTATCATTACAGAAAATGACTACAGAACCTTGAATTTTGGGTTAGGGTTAGAACACAAAAATAAGAGGAATAGCAATTTAAATACACAAGGTGTGTTTCTTCTCTACAGGAATCCTGCAAGTCTAATTTTCTTTTCTTCCTTACCCCCCACCTGAGACACTTATTGTCTGTAATGCAGGATTCACTAGGGAATGTGATTTCTTTTGGAAGTCATCCTTCCTTGGTATTTCTGATTACTTTTTGTTTCCCTTGGAACTTTCTAATTGCAGGAAATATTAATCATCTCTGAGTCTGATACAATTTGAACCAAAACTGAAAATGAAAACAAAAAAGCTGATTGTCCAGGAACTGGGAATACAGCCTTTTCAGACATCTTTAACCAGAGCACTTCTGAATTAATGTATGCATTTTTTGTATAATTTCAGGATAGCATTCTAAAGCTTTTAGAAGTTGCTCTGTAAATGCATAGTGCTCTTGATTTTTCAGTGTAAGGCTTGATTTCATCCATGGATTTCAAAGCATTTTACAAAGAACAGACAAATCACAGTCCTTATTCTAATGAATGGGAGGCTTTAAACTAGAGAGGATGATTTGCTCAACATCACACCATAAACATGTGAAATTGCTGTGAAGAGACAGCAGATCTCCTAGAAGGAAAGTAAAACAAAACAAAACAAAACAAAACAACACAAAAAATAACCTGCAATCCCCATCTCTGTATCTCAGCATGAACTGATGGTTTGTTTAGGTTTGTACACAATTCTGAGTCACTAATACTGGATCCATTGGAATTGAAACTACTTATGAGTGACCTCTCTCAAAGGCTACAATTTCATTTTTTCAGGGTTCTTATTACTGTATTTACAGAATCCTATTTGTCGTTTGGTGTTCTGTAAAAGAACAGAATGAACTATTCTGCAGACACCTGAGTCTACACAGAGGATGGCAGATTATCAGCAGGTAAAACTGGAAAAGTATGAAAAAACTAGCCTACGTTTGGCATTTACCAAATCAGGTTGCATCAGTAGAGAGTGAAAGGTCAAAGTACTGGCAAATTCCTTCTCTCAGCTAGAGGCAAGAAAGCAGAAATCTCAGAGGAAGAAGTACATTCTTCAGTGGGGAAGTTTGACTGATATTAGACTGAGCTACAAGAAGAAAGAAGGGAAGGAAAATCTCCATTGATGTAAGTTAAATGTAATTGCCATAACTATAAGACAGTCAGTTTTATCTACATTTAATATTAATGAAATAGGTTTGGAGGTAAAACAATTAGCTGAAAAACTAATTTAAAAACAATTAGTTGGAAGAGATCTATGAATGACATCATTGAGGTTAAAAAAGATTTTTTGAGTTTAATTTCTCAATCTTTTGCATTGTTTTCATACAGCTGCAAATTGTATCTCCCCTTTTGTTACAAAACATCTTGTTCAAAGCAATTTTAAAAAACCTTGCAGATAGTGTTTTGGTGAACAGCAGAAGTTGAAACCAGAACCAGAAACTCTCTGAAAACCCAGATAGTCTTATTTGCTTTTCAGATGGGAAACTATGGATTTCATGCTTCTGAAAACTAATGACTGGGACCTGAATTCTCAGTCTGCGCTTCAGACACTTCATGATGTTTAGTATGCAAATTTTCTCATCTTTCCTGTGACATCAATTCAGTATGAACTCCTCTACACCAGCACCCTCTCCTCTCTTCTTGTTTGGGATCCCTAAGATGCTGGTGCAGATTGACTCCTGTGGGCACAAACAGATCCAAGAAATGGCCTCTGCTGGTCCTGGAGTCTTTGTAGGGCTGAGATGTTTTGCAGGCTCTTCTTTGGCATTCACCTGCTTTTACCAGGTACTGGGCTCATGACAGACATTGCTGGTGGCTGAAGTCATGATGTGACCCATATACTGGAAAAATAAATTTGGTGGATGCCAATAGCAGGGTAGTGATTTACTGCCTGTTGTTATCCAGCCATACCAGTCTACATCTCCTGTGAGTCTGAGGAAAAAAGACCCAAAGCTCACACAGACCTATAAGCTATAATTTAATATATGCCTTTCTATAAAAGGTATTTATCCCTTGCTATACTTAGGCACGATCTCAGAATGATCTGTCTGGATTAGATCTTAAAATAAAATTAAACTCGCAGCAGCAGCAGCCTTAACAGGGTAGTCTCCAGCAGGACCCAGACTTGGTGCATGCTGACGGGAACAGCTGGTGCAGAAAAATGAATTTCCAGCCATTGTCCTTGCACCTGGCTGGTACCAGCTCCTGCAGCCGGAGATGATAAACAGGGCAACCACAGAGATGATGGGTGTGTTTTTCTGGAGAGGCATAAATGAAATTATAATTATGGCAGAAGTATATGCTCTGTAAGAATTAGGTATAAAGGAGATGTGATGAACATGATCTTATAGCTCTCTTGTCCCAGGGACAGAAAGATGTATGGGGGGGTCCTTTCATAAAATGGAAAAATGGGGAGTAGCCAGATCAGGGAATGCAAATGAGCCTCCTGGCATGCTGGATGAGACTCTAATCCTCATTATTCTTTGTGGACACAGTGGTGATTTTTATTGTTGCTTTTGTTAGCTAAATGCAACTGAGACATAATTTGTACACGAGGCTCATCAGTTTGTAAGAGAGAGGATGGTGGGAGAACAGAAAGCACTGAACTCAGCCTGCCCCACTGCTTACAGAGGAGACCATACATGATTATCACAATCATCAGTGATGTCTTCAGATAGAGAATATGGAATAACTTACTTATCACCATGCAGGGCTTTACCTTGTGAGTGGGAAGGGACAGGTAAGCCTGCTGCACTGGCTGTGCTCAGGAGGCTGGAGAAACCCTGTGTCTGTGCTGTGGTCGCAACTGCCCTGCTCCCAGGACAGGGAACTAAGATCTGGGGCAGCAGGAACAGGTTTCAGCAGAAGCTGAACATCATGATTATGCTTCAACTTTGATTGTTAGCACTCAAACTCACTTGAACACAAGGGACTGCACACAACACCACTTCCCTTCATTTCATGTACAGCTCTTCAGTGCTTTGCAGTTTCACTATCACAGATGTCTAAACCGATCTTTCCATTCAAACGAGTTATCTGCAATTAGTAGTAGCAGAACCCATCTTCTGGGATGTCATCATAAATTCTCAGGGCCAGAGTTTTACACTGAATGACAGCAGGAGACCAATCCCTGCCTGTTGCTCCCATCAATGCAAGTGACAGATCCCAGGGATGGCAAACACTTCCCACTGGATGTTTGGAAACAATCCAATTTTTCTTAAGTCAGCACTGCAAAAGTGACATGAAGACTTCTTAATCTCTTCTCCTTCAACAACTGTTGCTCTATCACCCTCCTACTGACACTGAGAAAACTTGCCCATGCATTGCTTGGGGCCTTTGCAAAACATAGCATCCGTTACTCAAAGAATGAGTAACAGCTCACAGATTACATGTTGTGTTTCCTTTTTTTTTTTCGTTAAGAAATATCTGGAAGAAATGCTAAGTACTTCTTTGCAGTAAACATTCATGGAGAACTGGGGAAATTTCCAGGTTGTAGATAATTTTGTGTTTCGCAAGTTCCTACAAAATGGTTATTTTTCACAGACAAATGATATTCCCTTGGAAAATCTGTGCACTGCCTGTCATCTCAGCAATAACTATATGAAATTGATATAATTTCCCTTAACTTCATCACCTACCCACTTCTGAACAGCAGCAGTAAAGGTAACAAATGCCACTAATTTCCCTCAGTAGCTGCAAAAGCTTCAAATGTGCTGCTCTGGAACACAAAGTTCCTAGGACTTGAAAAACACTTGGAGCTTCACAAGAGTCCACGTTCAGCTAGTTGCCACAAATAATTTCTGAGCTGAGAGGCTCACATTTTCTGATTAAATCACTTTTCCCTGGCAAACTTCACTGACCAACTGTGACAAGAACAGCCTGCTTGCCATTATTCCACATTAAGGGAAGAGACGCATGCTTCGGGAAACCCAAATGTTATTGTCCAAAAAATTGGAAGGACTCATATAACACTATTTGGGAAAAATGGTAAGTGACTTGTAGAACCAAAAATACTTATATAGGGACCAATGTCTCTTCATCACTTGCTTTCTGAGTTTCAGCCAAAGCCATTGAGGAGAAGGGAGCTGCAACGCTGAGTTCCCAGGGCATTAACTGGGGGCTTTAATAACAGGGGATGGGAGGTGAAAGACCACTGTGGTACCAGTGGAAATCATAGATGGGGACCACAGAGGGAATAATCTCTTTTCTGAGAGAGTATTTTTAAAAGATGATTAACTGAAGCCCAGAGGTGAGTCTTCAAGTCTCCTTAAGTAGCTCAGTAAGCAGCAACCTGTTATCTGTAGAGGTGACAGTAATAACGAGCAATAAAATAAACCGGTAAAAGTACTCTATTCTGTCTCCTGCAAAGGATGCTTTATTTTTATTTCTTCATTTGGGTAGTTCCACTTGATCAGCTTGAAATTGGACTTGAATGAACATTTTAAAGTTGTGCAGGAGAACTGCAGAGGTCTGAGTTTTCACTGTTTTAATCTTTCTTTTTAAAGCTATGCTTCCATAAAAGTACCTAAATAGCATGTTTATAATACAGGATATTTGTATTAAATATTTCAGGCAGGAAGATCCCAAAATGATTCACAACCTCTTCCCATTAGCTCTCTCTCATGCTTTTTGATAGCCATGGAGTAGAATATTGCTCACTTTCTCTCTGTCAGCAATTTAAGTAAAATGGCACTATTTTATCTACTCCCATTTCTTGTCAATTGAGCCTCTTTTCAGAGTATGACCCTGATTCCAAGCGTCTAGTTTGTTACTATTGAGAAAGTCTTGTTTGTTCATATACCATCACACTGACTAGATGCAGTCATTTATTTCTGTTATTGGTCTTTTTGAGCTCATTTTTTAAGCTCAAAGGAGATTACACCAAGAATGAAATACTGGCCAATACCTCTAAACCCAAAACACATGGCTTGTGGGAATTTTTCTTTCCTGTAGAAAACAGTCCAAGTACATTTTCTCAAAGTCTCTTGATCCTTGAGATGTGCGTCTGTTTTGAAGTGTATGAATGTGATGCTGTTCACACTCCTACAGCTGGGTGTTAAGGTGCCTTTTATGTTCTAAATCAAAATTCAGTGAGACTTAACAATTTGTGAACAGCTGCAAATCAAGTAAGCTAAGGTTAGTTTTCTGGGAGTGTTGCTAGTCCTTTGTATAGGGAAAGAAATAAAATATCAAAAATACAAACAAATAAGAATAAAGGCTGTGAAAGACTGTTTTGCTAACACCTTCCTTGTTTATTTATTAAGGAGGAGATCACCTCTATTCTGACAAAGGAACTCCTGAGAAAGTATGGTAAATGGAAAAGATCCAAGTGTGAATAGAAATCTGGTAAAGCTTTTCAAAATTTGTGTGTAACATGTAACTACTTATATGGCTTTTAAAATATCTTATTTCAGAGTGAAATGGTCACAACTACTCTGTGCACTATATATAGAAAGAAAAAGGGATGCCTGTTTTTGAGTTATGAAACACAAGGCTTCTGCAAAGAACTGGGACTGTGGAGAGAGAATCTGCAGTACCAGCCAGCTGGTGTGGACTATCTGCACTCATCAGAAGGATGTATCTGCAGGACAAGTCCTGGGTGAAGATGTGCAGTAAGAATCTGCAGACCCAAGCACAGCTACCTTGCTTCCAGGGGACAGAGAATAGGAGGGCCTTTGTGGAGAGGCTGGTGGAGACTCCTCACCTTCACATAGAGGGATCCTCATGACCCCACAACCAACCACAGGTGTAAGTAGGAAAGTGCCTGTACCAGGGGACTGTGGCAGTCCAGTTCCTCTGCCAGACCAGGCAAGGGAAATTAGGCAGCATACATGGTAACATCAAGACAATTGAGATGAGTTCCCCTGTCCAAAACTACTATGTGCCTAGAGCCTTCTCCTGCCCAGCATGCCTGCTCCTACTCATTGCTCAGCCAAAAACTTGTCCTGGTCACAAACCTGGCTCATGGCTGGCTCAGAGCCTCAGGAATCCCTGAATTGCCTAGATGGAGGCCACTATCTGTGCTACTCCCCTTTCAGATGCCATAGGGCATTTTTTGGTGCTGACCACAGACACACCCTTAATGATGTCCAGTTTGTCTTTACTAAGCCATATTAGAGACATCATGACACTTCAGAGAGGAATTTCACCTTGCTGTGATTACTTAGGACCCCTCTTAGTCCTCCTGCTGCTACTCACAACCCTTCTGCTCTTTGTTAGTCGACACAGGTCTCGGTTCAGTAAGTTTTGCCACTTAGCTATAAATCTGTCTTCAGCAATATTAACAAGAGGCCTCTCATTTGCATATGCATTTAGTAATGGTGCTTTGTAACCATAGAAGGTTTGTCACTACTTCATTAAGTAGATCTGAAAAGAAGCCCAAGAGGCAGACACCTCCCCTGTGTGAGCCAGCAGGTACCTGCCACACTTGTGGAAGAGTTTTTTCACCTCCAGAGTATGACGGTAGATCTCCATGACTACTGAAACTGCTACCAATTACTTATCTCTATACGTATTTCTCCCTGAGAAGGTCTCACCTACACATGGCACAACCCTTGATGAGTGTGACAGCTGACTGGACATCACCCAGATTAGACCTCACAAACCAGGAAGCTTGGAATTTGCCAAACTGATGTTTGAGACGTTACGCTCTTGTACCCAGCCATGGCATTTAAGCAGTTACTCCTCCAGCTCCTCTGATGCATGGTTAGAAGATTCTTTTTTGATTCAAACTGGATCAGTTAGTCTGATACTCCACATCTACTCCAAACATGAGAATCAGACCCCTATTTCATATCCATAGTTTTCACAGTTTTACAGGAACATGAAGACTCCAGAAGATTTCTCTGGAGGTCTGGCCCCTCTGTTGCTGGGGTCAAGCACATTTATGAGCCTTTAAGAGGGGTAGTGGAAATTATTATTTTTATTTTTTTAATTTTTTTTTCTCAGAAACCTAAAGAACTAGAGGTGAAATCTGGTCTTGCCAAAACAAATGGAAATTCTGTAATTGAGATGGCTGGGATCAGGATTTGCCCAAACTTGCTGCCTCAGAAATAGGCCACACTTTCTCTGCTCCTGTGGTTTCTAGAAAGAAATGCAATTTAGAAGCTTCAAAGCTGTGAACAAAGGTAGGCAGGACATTTAGCTATGGAAATGCAAGACACTGAAAAACCATGTCACTTGAGAAAGTTTCCACCAACACAAGAAACTGCTTTAAAATATCTCTAAACTGTTGATGCCTGCAGGCAAAGAAACCAGGCCATGTGACTCAAAACTTCTTGTTACAGAGGCTGGAAAGAGTATTTGAAAATAAAGCGGCTAATTTTCTTGGAACACTAAAGCCTCAGCTACAGGTACAAGATGATCCAGGGCATATATCCAGTTTCCAACAGGGATACATCTGGGAACTGTTTCAGGCAGAGTTTGGCAAATCACTGTAGACAAATTTTAACTTACAAAATCTGGTACCTTCCCATCAGACAGACCTCGCTTATGAAAGGATTTGACCTCTCCACTTTGACCTGACCTTTAGAACCCAGACAGCTCAGGCAAGCCCTTGTCTGCCCAGTCTGGATCAGTCATGGAGCTCTAACCGTTATTGCTCCAAAAAGGCACATTCTTGCACTCCCCTGTGCTTCTTCCATAAGGAAATCACAGAAACCTAATCTGCAGGACCTGGATCAGAAGGAAATAAAGTTACTTTATGTGCAAGGAAAAGCTTGCCAGGCTTAGAATAACTGCTCAGCCGGGGAGCTGGCATACCATTCTTAGGACAGGTTGTATTTTTCATTCTCAAGGAGGATAAACTGGTGGGTACCACCGTGAGCCCACCCACAGGGACACTTAGGAGCGGGGAGCCACTGCTGCTCGGCGACGCAAAGAAAGGCATGTCGTGATTGCTGCTGCTTTGCAGCCGACTGGCAGCATCTCGTCTCCCTGGGTGCCGGAATCCCGTGAATATTTGTTACCAATTCTTCGCAGAGCCACCCACCGAGCCCGGACTGCAGCAGAAGCTGCCTCAGCACCTCCGGCCAGGCACGGAGGCTTCCACCTCTCCCCCAGGCTTGAGCGACAGTCTTCATCGAACTTCTGCCCGAGAGGTTTACCCCCGCTATCCCACGAAGCTACCGCTTTCCGTAACTACACGAGATGAAGAATCCCAAGTCAGGACCGCAATGCTGTAAAGCTTTTTGCTCCTTACTAACCAGCCCCCTCAAACCACGACACTGCGTTATTTTGACCTCTCCCCCGCCGCTCCTCCTTTTATTCCTGCACCTTCAGGTGACGTTTGCCAGCAACTCCCCGCTCTTTGGACACTCGCACTGCCTGGGATGCCGAGGCGGCAGCCCAGCCCTGACCGCACGGGCCGAGGCTCCGGCGAGAAGCGCAGGCAGCCGCCCGCCCGCCGGGCCCGTCCCCCCGCCCTACCCCAGGGGCGCGGCCCCGCTCCCGGCGGCAGCTTCCCGGCGCGGTCGCCCGCCCCGCCCCTGCTGCGGGGGGACCGGCTCCGGTTCCCGCTCCGGCTCCCAGCTCCTGCTTTTTCCAGGGAGGCGCTGCCGCCCTCCCGCCCCCCTGCCCGCGGCTGCAGCCCGCCGCCCCGTGCCGGCGGGAGCGGGGCTTTCCCTCTCCCGATAAGCCCCTCCCGCTCCCCCGCCTGGCTCAGCCCCAGCCCCCCCCCCCACCGCGCTCCGCTTCCCGCTGCTGCCAGCGCCCGCGCCTGCTCCGGGAGGAAGCGGGGCGGCGGCGGCCGGTCGAACGGGACACGCCTTTCGCCCTTCCCGTCCCGACCCCCCGGGCCCCGCCGCCCACCACGGGCGCGGTGCCAGCGCAGCGCGGCCGCCGCGGCCCCGCCATGAGCCGCAGCTAGCCGCCTTCCGGAGCCGCCGCCGCCGCCTGCCCCGCCGCGGCGGCGGCCGGGCCCGCGATGCCGAACCAGAAGGGCGGCAAGGGCAAGAAGAATAAGCGCGCCAACAGCAGCGGCGACGAGCAAGAGAACGGGGCGGCGGCGAGCGGCGGGGCCGCGGCGGCGGCGGGCGGCGGGGCCGCGTCTGGCGGCGGAGCCGGAGCAGCGGCGGCGGGCGGCGGGGCGGGCGGCGGAGCGGGCGGCGGGGCGGCCGCGGGCGGCGGGGCGGCCGGAGACGTCAAGAGCGGTGAGCGGCGAGCCGGGCCCCGCGGCCTGCCCGCGGCCCGCGGTGGCGCAGGCGGCGGCTGAGGGCGTGTGGGCGGCGCGGGGGGGCCCGGCGGGAGGGGATGCGCGGGGGCCGTGGCGGCGGGGTCGGGATGGGCGGGGGGACGGGCCGGGTTGCGGACGGGGGTAGGGGCGAGCCCCACGGGGGGCACCTGGGGGTCCTGCGTGGCCCCTGCTGCCGCCGGGATCTCCCTGAAACGCGCGGCGGGGCTGGGGGCTGCTCTCCGGGGTGTCCCCGCCCGGTGACCCGCGGGAGGGCGGCTGCTGTGGCGGGGCTGGGGCGGGGGGTCCGGGAGCGCGGTCGGGGGCAGCGCGCATCCCCGGCGGCGGGCGGGAGGTGCCTCCCTGCCAGGTCCCGCTGCTGCTCGGCTGCTCCAGTGCCGAGCTGAAAAATTCCGACTTTATTTCTGCACAATTAAAAATGCAGTCCTACTTTTCGGTCCGTTTTATTTGTCGTTTGACAGTAGTTGAGTCCGTCAGGGTAACACACTTTTCATCAACCATTTTATGCTGCGTTTGGTTAGTGGGTTGTTTTTTCTGGTTAAGAGCGATTTTTAGTAAGGTGTTTTCTTGCAGAAACTTGGGTTGCTCTCCTTGTTTGGGAGATAATCTTGTTGCAAAATGTTGTTTCAGGCTAAAACTAAAGGTAGGCTGGGATTTTTATAACACTTTCTGCTAAGCCAAGGTTTACTGCTAGGTTTACAAACTGGTGTGCAGAGTCCCTACTCCTGAATTTTTTCCCCTCCCAAGCTGGAATGAGGCTTTTTTGCTCTCCATGCTTTGGCAATAGTGGGAAGGTAGCTACAACTGGTTTTACACTTTGTGGTGGTAGTTTTGCCTGGCTGCTGTTAGCCAAAGGGGTAGTTCCAAGAATCTAACTTCGGTTTTCAAGATGTCTGATTCCAGTGTATTATTGAATGGAAAGTTTTCTTTAGAAATATTAGCAATTAATTACGAATCACTTTAGCTCAGAAGGTCTTTGCCAGACTGCTTTTATAGTAATACTGCTTACTCCAGAGAATCATGAAGAATGCTTAGAATTTCCTTTCTGAGGTTTTGTTAGAGTTTTTTGGCTATTTGTTCTAAGTGAGTGAACAAGGGTAAAAAAAAAATAATAATAAAATAAGGTTAGGAGCAGTTAGAGAATTTCTGGAGCGTTTTTATCCTGACTTCAGCGCGGTGATGTAACATGCACGACATCTGCTTTGCAGGTGGCGTCTCAGACGTGACACTGGTGGCTTGTATTTATTTTTGAGGTGCTTAAGCACAAGTGAAAGTAGAGGTAGGTCTCTGGTGTGGCTGTTTTGCATGGGGATAATGAAGCACTGTTCCTTCTGCAGATGCCACCGAAGGTGTTGCCAGTGAATGCTGGCACCAGTACAGCTTGCTGGCTGGACAGGTTGTCAGCCATCTTCAGCTGTAAGACTGTGTCCCAGGTACTTTACACATCCTTCCTCTGTGCTGGCCAGCTTCCTCAGAAGTTGAGGCTGCCCTTTGGAGAGCTAACCCAAGATTGTCCTTTATTCTTTATTTCCCGGTCTCTATGACTTCAGTGGTTAGAAACATTCTCGGCTCTTGTCAAATCCAGCCCTCCCTGGTTTTTCCCCCCCTCGCAACAGAGGTACAACATTGGCTTTGGCATTTGCTCTAAGTGCCTGGTCAGTACACCTGAACTTTGCCTTGACAGGATTATTGTGTCTAGTCATATCTTTCATTTCAGATAATCTTAAAGGCTGGAGGAGTAAATGTGGTGGCAAGCTTTATTTTACGTTGACTACTGCCCATCAGATAATCCTGAGCTGGAAGTTTTGTAAATTGTTTTCTCACTGATAAGTCCAAAGCTTTCAACAGTTTTGGTTCAGAAACTGCTGCTGTCATGCTACAGAGCTGAGAATCTGGCTGTCATATGCAAGAAAAGATTAGATGATGATAATGGATTCCCCCTAGTCTTCAAAACCGATGAATCTGAAATGAAGCTTTATAGTATAGGCAGGGCCTTGGAGGCAAGTATCCCATTGCTAGACTCTAGACCTTTGTAAGAGGCCATGCACATACAGTTAATTGATCACTAAGCAGTTTATGGAGGATGCGGCCTGCTGCAGTGAGTTCTGAGGTTAATAGAGTTCTGCTGGACACAGTCAACTCTCGATTATTCACGGGAGATTATCTGGGTTGTGGATTAAGCGTGCTGGGTGCAGGGAAGGTCCTTGCTTTGCTGCTTTTGGACTGTGCAGCTGCATGCTGGCAGTCATGCTGCCCAGGCTTGCTGGTCCTCTGGGTCCCTTGTTCCTGGGCTTGCTCTTCTCTCCTCCATCATCACCATTTCTTGTTCCACAGTAATTTGAATGTGTCTAGAGTTATCGCTCTCCTATCTTTACCCCGGAAAAGGAGAAGATAATCCTAATAGCATAACCTGTTTTCTTCCATTAATATGGCAAGACAGAAGTATGCAGAGATGAAAGCAGCAGATTTAATGATTGCAGAATTAAGACTGTCTGTGCAAACCTTGGCTTTGCATCATTATTTTAGTATGACTGTCTTAATTACATGGCTCCATAAGGACCCTGCTTCATTTGGGGAAGGGACAGTGGTTAATTTATTTTTTTTTTAAGTCCTCACAGTTCATTACGTGGTCCATGTGTTGTTTCTGCACCCCATCCATGTGCCATCAGGAAACAGAATTTTTAATTTCCTCTGGACTTCTCTGTGCAGCTCTGACCACGTAATACAGAACTGCTGTCACAGCACTTCTTTACAGTGGAAAGGTGTTTCCTTCTACATTTTGACAAATTTAGCTTCAAACTCTGCACAGTTTTGACTCAAATTGTCAGTCAATTTTTGGCATAACAATTGAGAAATGTAGGGTGATTTTTGCCCTGTCCCAAGAGGGCATCTATTTATGATTTTTTTGGTGGTGTTTTAACATGTGCATGTTCAGAGCTAAAATTGCAATTAAGGGCTCTCAACTTCCCTGTCTGGCTGTGGGAATCAGGAAGATGGAGACCAGATGTGATGGCTTTTCTCCATCTTGCATGGTAACTTTTCAGCAGGTATTGGGCGTCTTGCTGCTTTGTCCCCTTGTCCTTGTCATCCTAGTCTCTCCAGTGTTGGTGCTATGAGAAGATGAAGGAAAAGGAGAAGCTTGCTCTCTGTATCTGTACTTTTCCCCTTTGACATGGAATTCATTATAGCTAGCTAAATTACAGTAAAAAAATATGGCATAGATGTCTCTAAAGCATTGTTATACAGTGTATTGGCCACCTGTTTTAAGATCATACTTTTTCTCCTCTGGCATAGGTGATCCCTTGACCAGTTGAAGTGGCAGAGCTGGCGAGTTGGTGGGTTGTCAGGTGGAGTTGCCGGAGGTCAGATTTGTGCAGGATCCCTGGACATAAGATCATCCTTCAGGGGAAAAAAGGCTGGTGGAAGTGGTTACTGTAGGTCTCACTGGAGCATGTTTTCCAGGGGGAGAGTTCCTACTGTGGCAACCAAGGGGCTGTGTGACCAGTGTCCACTGTGCTAGTCAGGCTCTGAACTTCTCTGTACTTCCCTGGATTTAAAATGGCTGGCTGTGCTTTTACACGCTCTTCACCTGGATTTCACAAATTTGTAAGACTGATTTACTTTCAAATAAAAATGCTAATGTAGGATGACTGTATGAAAAAGAAAATCAGTCAGCACCACAGTGACTAATGTTTTGAAAGCTGTGACTGGCCAACAATTAAGATTTTTTTTAAAACCATCCTTCATCCTGGAAGTGGGATAGTTGAAGCGGGCCAGAAAAAATTGTCAGTGCAATATTTAATTTAAAAACATATTTTTAGAACATGAATTGCTGTAGTATTTAAACATGGATTAATATTTGTCATCAAATGTTCCCTGCTGCATGTAACATCCAATTCCAGTTTGGCAATCTAGGATGTTCAATATTGGTACCTTCTTATTACTTAGCTTGACAGAGTCCCATTGATATCAGTGAGACCACCTGGAAAATTAAGTTTCTGTTCTGTTGCAGTGACTACAAAATTTAATGTCTGTTAATTTTCTAAAGGCAAACCATTTTGCTCCATAATTCCATTGAGCTCTTCTAACTGCAGAAACCAATTGAATGCAAATTTCACTGTCTCTTATCGATGCAAATCGGGTTCGAAAAGACTTTCATGTTCATTTTAGGTTTTTTCGAACTATGCAATTACATGCTTTTGTAGCAAATGCAATTCATGTTCTGCAAATCTTTGCAAATGGAGTCATGTCTATGGCATTACTGAATCAAATAAATACTACGATTTCATGAAAGCAAGTACACACCCATTTAATATTTTTTTAACAGTTACTTGCTATCAAAATGGTTATCAGTGCCCTGGCAGCATCCTGTGTTCATGTGATTAGTCATTTGCTCAAGTGTAGCGCTTGCATGACTAAGGGTTAGGCTTGGTGTTTGGTTTTGTGTGAGGAAGTACAGTTTTTGAAGTGATAGCTTTACTTTGTCTGTACTCATCCCCTGTCTGCCTCCCAGTGATCTAACAAGCAGTGACAAAAAGCTTTCTAACCCTTGGAGACATTTGTAAGTTTTCAGCCTCGCTTACAGCCTTGCAATTTGAGACATCCTTTGATACTAAAATACCATGATGACTGGCACACATCCATCCTTCTCTGCTTTTTTTCCTGCAGTGTATGTAAGGGAAAAAAAAATAGAGGTAAGCCTTGCATGCAAATCAGAGTAAAATACTCCAGCTAATCTTCAAGGTGTCTAAATTACAACAGCATTAGCAGGGCGTGAGCTTTCTTTAAACAGTTTTGATAGAAATTCAAATTATTTCAAAGAGGTCTCTCAAGGCAGTAATCTAGTCACTGGAGTGGGTAATTCTGTTTTGAAAGCTTGAGGGATTTTGAGTGGAGCTCTGGCAGTTCCTGGTAGGCTTTAGTGACATTTATCTTGAGAGCATTCTCTTTAATCTTTATCTCTTTCTTTTTGTCTCTCCTGGACGGTAGAGTCTATCAGTCCTCCTTCCAGGGCTTGAGAGGGATATTGCTATTGTTCCTGTATTGAATGCCTGCTGGGAGAGGAGGTCGCTTCAGTCAGAGCCTGGCTGTTTAGTGTGCCTGGCACTCCCTGTCTCCACTCCTGTGCTACTTGTTTTGGGAACAGTGCACAGTCAAGGTCTCTGTACTGCACAGATACCCAAGATGGCACATGGGAAGGGCTGGGAGCCAGCACAGCATCGGGAAGGAGATGTCTATTGGAGCTGACAGCTCCACACTCAGGAGCTGCTGTCTTTCAGAGATGCTGAGTACTGCATCTAGGGGGACTGCATCTGCTGTTTCCCACTGAGTTTCTACCAACTTCCTTAGCCTTTAGCATGGGAAATAAAAATACTGTCATATGGAAATTTGAGAAGGATAGACCAATAACACAAACATCCCTAGACTTGAAAACAACTACTGTGCACATAAAAGTGCCTGTCCTCCTTAGTCTGTACAGTTTTGCTCGACTTCCTGACTTAAGGGGTGAGGTGATGGCTGAGCTGGGAGTGGGTGGTTGAGTAGAGCCACAGATAACTGACTCTCTATCATGTGCTAATTGCTGATTTCATAAATGTGCACTAGCTCTGAATGTGCTGTAAGTTAGGATGTGTGAATATGGCAGGTATGAGTTACTGATTTCCATGGCATCTTCTCACTGCTGTGTAATTGCTAGGCCTTTCTAGTTGTTTGGGGTTTTTTTGTGAAGAGACTCCCTTGGAGGCCAAACATTAAGTCAGCTTAATTGAAGTGCATGGAGATGGTTCTAGCAACTATTGAGCCCTCCAGGAGTTCCATGATCTGTATTCCCAGGTGAACTAGAGTTTAACAGCTCCAAATTACCTGAAATCTTTTCTAGAGGTAGGTGGTCACTTCATATGACTACTCGTCTTGTACTTGGGGTAAGTGTGCTGAGCAGAGCAGAACCAGGTTACTTATGACTTTGTGCTCTTTAGTTCCTTCTGCAGCTATGTGGTTCTTTGGGTAGGATTGAGCTCTGGATTGGCATGTAAGTGTCAATATGTGGGTGTTTACCTGTGGAAAGCTGTCGGCCAGACTTCCATTGCAATGAGGGGTTGTCTGGGGGTGTCTCTGCTGGGTGTCACATCAACCTAAGTTCTGTCCCTTGCTCACTGCAGATGGGCTGCTGGCATTGTCTTCTCTTTCCAAGAATGTAAGAAGGACTCTCATGACACAGAAGAAAGCCTGCGTTTTAGGTGGCTGTCTTGTTTATTCCCTTCCCTCCTGAAGAGTGACTGGAAACTATCATCTTGATCAGTCTGCAAAGATTGCTTAAGTTTTGGAGAGACAGTCATCATCAGTGAATGTTATCAATAGAAGCCATGAGCTCAGCTATTTGGAAAGGCTTCTGTTACTGTTTGTCAGCTGTTACTCATTGTTGCTGCGCTGAAGATCCATGCCTGCCTTTTGGGTCCATGTGTGAAACGTTTTTTCCCATTGCATTTTTCCTGCTGCATTCAAGCTCTTAGGACGGTGGCTGATCATGTCTGTATTGCTGTATTACTTGTACTGTTTAACCAGTTAATGCATATAGCAATACCATTTTGTCATGTCTTGGTAATATTTTGCATATTAGATTGTATTCCGAGGTTCACCCAAGCAAGCACGTTGGACAACTAATACAAGTTTTCTCTTCAGTTTGTTTTGTTGTTGTGGTGGTCGTTTGTTTCCTACAGCTGCATTACAGTATTAGCATGATAATATAATATTACTTCAGTTAAAATAAAGCTATGCTGATGGCAGAGGAAATTCAGAAGATTCATGCAAATGGTTGGTAGGGAGTAGCCTTACACAGAAATGACTCAGCTCTGGTTCAGGCTGGCAGAGTGAACAATTCTGAGCTGTGTAGGGTTGTGAAGAGAGCACTGTTCATGGGAAAGCAGTGGTAGAGGTTCAAGCACTTGATTTGCAGAGCATGTGTCCCACGGGTACCCTTTCTGGCCTAGGTAACGTGCTGGCAAGTAAAGTGTCCTTGGCATAGATGATGAGATGCTAGAGTACAACCTACTGGAAGCAAACCATAGTAAGTGTCTTGCAGCTGGTCTGGTGCTAAGACCTTACCTTTTTTTTTTTTTAGGTAATTTCTTTTTCCAGATCCATTGCTTTAGGTTGACAGTAGGGCTGCCTCTTCCAACAGAGGGTGCACTTCTCTCTCCTCTGCCCCAGCCTCTTCAACACCTCTCTAGGGCTTTGCCAGTGATCGTGAGTCTGTGTGGTGAGCTGAAACCTACACTGATGCGTGCAGGAAGTAATTATCTTTTTCTGTCCACTGACTGAAAAAACTGATGCTTAACACAATGGATAAAGTGAGGACATGGAGGGAGGAAGAAGAGCACATTTTGCTTTAGGCATCTTCATTGAGGACTAGGAACAAAGGAGAGCAGTCACGAAACTGGAGCCGTGGAGGCATTGCATTTGGCTTGCTGGGTGCATCTTTGCTTTTGTTATGGGTGTGTAAACACAAGTAAACAGCATTCTCCTCCATTTACTTCACCAGACGGAAGTTCCTCAGGCAGCCATTCTGCTGCTTTCGTTTGGGTCAGAAAATGGGAAGGGTGGTCTTCATACACATACACATACACAAAACATAGAAACTGATTAATGTAGCTTTTTTTTTTTTTTTTGAGGGAGATTTATCTCAACAGTCTGTTTCTATTCCTGGCTTTTACTGATGTTTGTAAACCTGGACAGGAAAACAGAAAAAGCCAAACACCCAAACAAGCTTCCTTGCAGTCTGTTGTCAAGTTCTCGTTTTTGAAAGAAAAGTCAATTTTGTGGTAGTTCTGTCAACATAAAAGGTAACCTTGTTTAAAGCTGTCTGTGCTCAAATATATATTTGTTTGGAATATTGTACGTTATTTCTGTTTCAGAAGACATTTTATGTGCTGCTCCTTGAAACTATTTTCAGAATTACTGATGAAATCACTACAGTGGAATATGAGAAAAAGTATTTTTTTATGTGGAAACATAACTTCTTGAGAGAAGCAGTGTGAAATTGTAGTTGCCATTTGGCAGTCTGTCTGTCACAGCTGGGCAGTTGTGTCTAAACATCAAAGCCGTTGTGCTGCATGAAACTGCAGTGTCTCTTGTTTTGTGAAACCATCCTGAAAGTAAGAGGTAAAACAGAGGTATTTTGGGGGTCATTTAGGCATTTTTTCAGAAATGTCTGCTGGGAGAATGGGCACTGCTCTTATACCTGGTAATCTTTTGTTTTTTCTGAAGCTCAGTTTCATAACTTTGGAAACCAGCAATCTGTTGAGCTATTTGCTACTTGGAAGCAAATTGTGTTTAAGTGACAAAGCACCTTGGGGCTGCAGGTGTGGATGGACAGTTCAGCCATGTGAATTTCTGTTTACACCCCCTTATTGTCTTGCTTGACAGTAATCATTGTACTGTTATCCTAAAACATTAAGATGATGGTTCTAGCTCTGACTTTGAAGAATAATCCCAAAATGGCTTTCTAGTTGATAAGAAATAGAAGGACTTGATAACAAGAATTTTTAAAGTTTTGTAATTCTGTAATAAATGCTTTGTCTCATTTATATAGTGTTGATTAAATAATATAGAGCACTTTCAAAAGTGTGAATTGATAGGAAGAGCTCTTCACATTTGCTGATGTGGCTCCTGTGCTAAGTGATCTGAATGCTGTCTCTGGCTCCTAAGGCCTATCTGTTGCTGTGAACTGGGCAAGTTCCACCAAAAATTGCTTCCTTTTCTGTTTCTTTTTTTTTTTTTTTTCTCTATGTGGTAACAAGTGGCATGGTTATGTCTGGCAGGAGATATGAATGGAGGGAAATCTTGCAAGAGTTGTTTAGTCCTGCAGTCTTCTTTGTACAGATAGACCTGCTGGACTTTGAAATATTAGTCAGAACCAAATGTTGACTTGAGGTTTCTATACGCTTTTCAAATAGTGGAGTTTTCTGCTTTCTTAAATACAGGGATACTACAGAAGTGGTAGAACTTTCTACTGGGACAACTTATTACAACCCCCAGCCGTGCTGAGGTCTTCAATTTCTGTTATAGTAGTACTGCAGCAATTTTATCTAGGCCTTGTTTAAATCAGCAGGCTTTGTAATTACAAACCTGTATCGATGAAAGCAGGTGCTTTGACTAGCCTGGTATTAACCTTGCTCTGGAGCATGTCAACATGGCAGAGAGGCCTGTTGCTTTTCTACTGTTTCCTGTGCTTCCGCAGTGACAGTAGTGAAACGTCAGGTGGTTTCCCAGAAGAGGTGAGCAGATACCAGCTTCTCCTCTTAGCAATGTGTGTTTTCCAAAGTGATTTCAATGCCACCACTTAATAATCCAGTGGGGCCTTTTGTGTGGGGGACGGCTCTTGTTCACTCCATTGCTTTCTTCCAACTGCTTGTAGACCTGCTTTTGTTATGGTGATTGTATGAGCAGCCAATTTACACTGAGTAGACAGAAGATCAGATGAGGAAATGTCTGAAAACTTTGTAGTCATCTAGTTCACTTTAATGTTGAAAAAGACATTGCTGACCAAAACTTGAAACTTGTTCTTGCTCATGCTGTGTGGGAAGTTCCTCAGGTAATCTGGCATCTGTAAATTCTCAAGGAGAAGGTCCCATTCCACAATCCTTCCACTGACCAGCCAGGGAAAAGGGGGAAAAATCTTTTCAAGGTCATCTTTACAATAGCCTCTGAACAACCAGTACATGATCATAATCAAATAATTATGGACATGTTCCATGGAATACACACGAGCTGTGGGGGCTTTTTTCTGCATTTCAACCACTTTATTAATTTAATTTTTTGTTGACATAATGAAGAGACTGTAAATTTTTCAGGGGAGAGATCATATATTTTTGCATCCAATTTGCCGAAATTATGGGCAAAGACTAATCAAGGAAACACTTTTCTTATTTAGTCAGTTAACTATGCCAGTATGGATGAACAAGTGTAAAGTCTTTATTCTAAAGTGGAGATCTCTAGACTTATCTATATAGTAACTTCCTCAGCTATCAGCTATAATTATACCTGTGACTGTTAGAACATTTACACTCTGAAACACAGGAGGGAGCATAAGTGGGTTTTTGGCATGTTCTTTCTTCCTGCCTCCTGGCAGTGGTGGAAAGGAGTACATACCAAAATAGATGAATACAGAAAATGTGTGAGAACTGTTCATATTGGTACCTCTGGTATCTTGCTACACATCTGACTTGTGATGATTTGCCTTTAATGGCTTCAGTTTAACTGGCTTCTTGCCTGATAAATTGCATAAGAGTGCTGTAATTGCAAACTATACTTTCAGACCCTAAATATGATGAAAGAATGACTGACAATGAAGAAAAACTTTGCAGAGGTGCTTGGTGTGGCATAGCATGACTTGAATCAAAGTCTGAGAGAGAGAGTGGGAGAACTCTCTGAACTGGTTAACTGACAGATTTTGTTTCAGGGCAGGTGAGTTGTGATTCAGTTTTGCTCTTTGCCAACCCAGCAACTTTATTTTCAATAATACACAGTAAAAAATGTGTAGAAAAATTAATCGTTGGTAGCCAATAAAATTAGTGCTTCTAAGAGACATTTCAAAACCTGCACGTTCTTAGTGGACTTTTGAGAGACCTGAGACAAGTAGTTACAAATATGGATGTCACATGTATCGAAGGCAATTCCCAAGAGTTCGTAGGGAAAGCCTCTCTGTGTTCTCTCCAGTTTGGTAATTTGTTTCTAATGAGTGAACAAGCCCATATTTTGAAATGAAATAGGCTTTTTTTTTTGCTTTAAGAGGAAGGTATTTAAGAGGAAAGGTATTGCAGAAAATTCTTCTTGTGACTGTGGTGCTTTTGGCATTTGAAATGGAGGCAGAGGCATGAGGTGAAGGATGTGGCATCTTCCAGGGAATGACTCAGAAAAGTTTTCTTTTGTGTTTTTTTTTGTGCCTGTCTCTTCTGAGTAAGTAAGTCTTAAGAGCTACTGTAATCTTGAATGTACTGAAGGTAACCTTGAAGATTTTATTTGTGTATAGTCTTTTCACAAAAACCTGTTGGGAAGGGGCAAAATTACTAGCATGGCAAAGATCTGTTGTTGTAAAGCATCTAGTTCGTGTATTGCTGCTGTGGGACAGGCGATGATGGGTAGTGAATCTGTTACTGAGAGTGACTAAATGTGAATGTAGCAGCATAAAACCACTGCAAATTTTGTTGTATTATTTGTGCTAGCAGTGACAAGAACAGCATTAAAGCAGTGCAACAAAATGGCATTTTTATGAGGTAGAAATTTGAAGCTCTCTAAGGAAAAAAAAGTGGATCACAGCAGCCTCTCTCCAAAAGGCTTGGTGTACCTCTCCTGCAGGTCCTGGAGCTCTGGCTGACAGTGGGGAACTGCAGGGAGATGCTTGCTCTCTTTCACATGGGGTGAGGCAGCACTTGAACGTGCAAGACCCTGAGAAGCTTGCTAGCATTTGAATGCAGCAATGTAGAGATTAAAAGGCAGGCTGCCAGCCCTGTCAGAGCAGTATTTTTTGGTCAAGTGGAGGAAGCAGGAAGCAAGAAATACAGAACATGAAATATTTGTAATACTTGAATAAGCATCTAAAAAACTTCCTAATTAGAAACTCAAGTTCCAATAGAAACTCCAACTAAAAATTTCCTGTCCTTTCTGTGCCTCCCAGCTGCAACAGCATCAGAAATGGGAGCTGTATGTGGTCCATGGTACTTTGGTACCATGGGAAGGAGAGGATAATGTCATTGGTCATACAGGCAGAACATTTTTTGTAGAGCATTTTTATGTAGAAGCTGATATTGTTGCAGGAAGAGAATTGAAGTAAACTGTTCTTTGCTCAAGGATGTAGCAAAGGCTGCTACAATGCTGATAAAGGACCATGTGGCATTTGGGGTTTTTTAACCTGTCTGCATTTCAGAGCTATCTGGTTTGTGAAATTTAGCTGTCCAGTAAGTCAGGGATGAAGGCCCTCCTTTCTGCACTATGAACATAAGCTGTTTGTCTTGCTTTTCAAAGTCCTCTGCTTCCTTTTTCTTTTCTTAGCTGTTGTGTCTTGCTCAGTCCTAAAGAAAAGATTAATTCCTGCCTCTCCCTGTGATCACAGAGCCAGGCTGTGTTGCCTACTTTTTTTTTCTAAACAAGCATCTCTGTGTATTCTCCCTGTGTTGCCTCTCGGGCTTTAAAAAAACCCTCCAGAAGCATCACAAAGCTTTCTCTTTACTTTTTAAAGCATTTGCAACAGTATCCACAAACCCTTGAAGAGTGCTAGTTCTTCTGAGGTACTTTGGCTTGGAATATTAAGCTGTAATGTCATTTTGTTTCTTTATTCCATCCTTTTCCTATCTCCTTTCACTTACTTAACTTTTTTTTGGCAAAGATTACTTCTTACCCTGACCCAGAACTAGTTCTTGTGGGCCCTTCTATAATATGGTTCATGAGTAAGAGCTCGTGTGTGTATTTGGCATGGTATTGAAATAAATAGTGCAATAAATGGGCCATTAAGTTATTATTTTATCTGTTTTATGTTCCACAGAAGCCCCTTGTGCTACTCCACTGATCTGTAGCTTTGGAAGACCGGTGGACCTTGAGAAGGATGACTACCAGAAGGTTATATGCAATAATGAGCATTGTCCATACAGCACCTGGATGCACCTTCAGTGCTTCTACGAGTGGGAAAGCAGCATTCTTGTCCAGTTCAACTGCATTGGCAGAGCCAGGAGCTGGAACGAAAAGCAGTGTCGCCAAAACATGTGGACAAAGAAGGGATATGATCTGGCTTTCCGCTTCTGTTCCTGTCGATGTGGGCAGGGTCATTTGAAAAAGGACACAGACTGGTACCAAGTGAAGCGAATGCAGGATGATAAGAAGAAAAAATCGGTGCTGGAGAAGAGCACAGGAAGATCAATGGCAGAGTCAGCAGAGGAAGCCAAAAAGGGCAGGTCAGCCAACAAGCCACAGAAGGGCTTGAGTCACGACATCCAGCGACGGCACTCAATGGACAGGCAGAACTCCCAGGAGAAGGGTGTCATGGGCGGCAGCTACGGTGTTCGTTCGCCTTGTGTCTCTCCCGGCCAGTCCCCACCCACTGGCTACTCTATTCTTGCCCCCACACACTTCAGCGGCCCTCGTTCCTCGCGATACTTAGGAGAGTTTTTGAAGAATGCCATTCACCTGGAGCCCCATAAGAAGAACATGGCCAGTGGGGGCATGTTCAGGAATGCACATTTTGATTACGGGGCAGCTGGCTTGCAAGCACATAGATCAGGACACTTTGATGCTCCTGTGCAGTTTTTGAGAAGGCTTGATCTATCTGAGCTGCTTACTCACATCCCCAGGCATAAATTGAATACTTTCCATGTGCGGATGGAAGATGATGCCCAGGTGGGCCAAGGGGAGGACCTTCGGAAGTTTATCCTTGCTGCTCTTAGTGCCAGCCACAGGAACGTTGTAAACTGTGCATTATGCCACAGGGCACTGCCAGTGTTTGAACAGTTTCCGCTGGTGGACGGGACCCTGTTCCTTAGCCCATCGAGACACGATGAGATTGAATATGATGTTCCCTGTCACCTTCAAGGTACAGGTTGTCTGTTGGTCATGCTAGGCTTCATTAAGTGATGGAACTGCCTTCTGTACCCAATCCCACCTTCTCCCCCTTACAGATTTTCATCCCAATTCTTCATTTTTAAGCAGTTTTGTAAAGCTTGAAGTTGCATCCAAATTAATCACCTGGATGAGATTGAAACACTTAGAAGGAATTACAAAAAGCAAATGCCATGTAGAAAGATCTATGCCTTGTGTTTGGGTTTACAGCTAAGAGATTTCTCATTTGGTTTCTAGGTAGATCATGGGAAGGTTTTCCAGTCACTCTGTTCTGTAGCATGTGTGCGCTGATTATCTGTTGTGAGCTTTACTCCAAGACATACATAAAACTTGTAAATGACCTTTTAAATTTAAGTGTGCTGTGCTGCAGCATGGGTGAAGGTTCTGTTTGTACCATCAGTGAGATGAGATGCCTCTCCATCTGCTTTCAGACTAGAGAACAGTTTTACTTTATGACAAATTCTTTTTTTTTTTTTTTATATGAAAAGGACTGTAGTCTGGCCTGTGTTAACAGTGGCTTGGAGAGGCTGGACATAGGGAAAGTAAGCTTTTAATGTGGTGTGTTGAAACAGCAATGGTGTAGTGGGGGATTTAGACTTACTTCCCAACTCCCACCTGTTTGGACTGCATCGTGATCATATCTCAGCTCCAGGCTGAGTAGAGAGCTGAGACATGTCATACTTTTCTCCTCCTAGAGAAACAAACTGATGTGGGCTAGGTTGAGCTTCAGCTCTTCCTGAAAGCTGTGTCCCAGAGTAAATAATCAGGGTGGCACATGGCAAAACATGCCCATCCTGCAGCCCACTGGCAGCCAGCATGGCTAAAATAAGTCAGAGAAAGTATTTGTAGTTTGGTGATCAAAACCATAGAATTATACGTTGAAAAGTGTGTTGGGAAGGCATTAATGAGAGGTATTTTAACATTTTAGTTTCTCTCCTTTCAATAAAATTTGTTGTATCCCATGCATGGTCATAATCTGTGTTACATAACATTCCTTTGATCAACAACTTCGTATTTTAATATATTTTTTTTAAATTACTGTGCACTGTCACTAAACTGTATTCATAACATTACTGTTTCTGTCTTGCCTAATGTACTTTAAAGAGAAGAAGTGATAGGCAAATACACAAGTTAAAACATTTCCAACGTAAACAGAATATACATATATGAGATAACAGAGCTTGTTTGTTTTGGTAAGGAGGAATGCACAATGTGCTTGTCATTTTATCAGTACTAATAGCTGGCTTAGTAATAGTGAAACTCGTCACTTGTTAACATTTGCCACTAAGAATGAAACTCCGTGAATGTTCTTTTTAATTAATTGCCCCTTAACCATTGGATGAAAGACGTTTGAAAAACTTACTCAGACAAGATACCATTAATAATGAGTTGTTAAAATTTTTACCTCCTTGTCCTGAACAAAACAGTTTATTATCAGCCAACTATTAAACTACAAATAGATTCAATCATTACAGATCAGGCTTAATCTAGATGCCAGATCTTCATAATTTCTGTAGGGCTTTTTGTTTTCTGTGAAATTTGCATCTTGGATTTTGCATTGGTGAGTTTAGTCACATTTACACGAAGACAATATTTCATTGTCAAGTCTGAGCTGTTTTATTTTTATGGAAGTTGATATAATTCAGTTTTTAAAATCATTGTGGGTACAGAGCCTAAGGTCATGATAGAACTTTATAGTTCTGAATGGTGTGTTAAAGTCTGTGTATGTGTAATGTATAATGCTTTCAAATATACTTGTTGTAAATTAATGGTCAGGAGAAGAGGACATGAAAGAAAATTGCTCTTCTGGCTGTTGCTTTTTACTGTGACGAATATTAGGCCCTTAGTTTCCTTCTTGCTGGCAGATTTTGGCAAGTTGTGAAATGAATCTGTACCCAGCTTGCTAATAAGCTTCAACAGTTCTCCACTTCTTCTGTCAGGTGGGGATGAAGCTAGGGCACAATCCTGGTTTTGGAAACACTTTGGCAGATTATATAGCTTAAGCTGACATCTGTTCATAGAGCTTCAGCAACTCCTTTTATTTTGCTAAGGTCTACCAACAAGTGGTGGAACAGAGGGTGGGTGGGGTGATTACTGATTCTTGAGTTTTGCTTCCAGTCAAATCCTTTGTATTTCCCTCAGAGAAATGGTTTTTTACTTTATTATTCACCCTTTAAAGCTTTAAAAATTAATAAGCTGTGATTTTTATCACTAAAGGGCAGATAACACGTTGCTGGGAATGTTTGTTTTAATCCTCTGTTCTAGTGTCCTTAAGAAATGTGTTTCCTGTCCACAGGAAGGCTTATGCACCTCTATGCTGTTTGTGTAGACTGCTTAGAAGGGGTTCACAAAATTATCTGCATTAAGTGCAAGTCCCGCTGGGATGGAAGCTGGCATCAGCTGGGAACTATGTATACCTACGATATTCTGGCAGCATCTCCCTGTTGTCAGGTTAGTAACCATGAGTAAGTAAGACTTATAAGGTGAATTTCCAACTGATTATAAGTAAAGCCAAGGTTTGTGTTTCTCTTCTCCCTTCCTGTCTTCCATCCTTATTTCCAGCCTGTACCTGTGAGTGCTATACAAGAAAGCTGATGGAGTCCCTGTCCCTTTGTCTTAGCTTACAGGGCACAAAGGCCTGTCACCAGACAAAAGCCAGTGCAGTGATCGTTGGTTAACATTTTTAAATAAAGCCCCTTTAAATGCATTCACAATTAAATCTGATGCTTAGGATGATCACTAGCAAGTACGTTTGGCATCAGATATAATTACAGTCATACATTAGTAACAATTTTATGTTTTTATCAGATATTTCATGTACTCAAGTATCTTTTACTTGCTTGAATTGTGTTTTATCATAGGAAAATGGTAGCAAAAAAAACAAGGGAATGGAAAGGTCTAAAGAGTCTTTGTGCTTGGAGATTACCCAGCTCTCCTTCATCTTTGCTGCAACTAACTCTGCTGGTGCTGTTCCGCCACAGCCTGAATTTTTAGCTTAGTTTTCATTAATTCTTGCCTAATCTATACCTTCAGTGAGAAGGATCCAAGGCCTGGAGTTACTCCAGAGTGGACACGTCCCTGAGGCAGCAGGGTGGTCAGTGTCCGAGAGAATTGTCCATGTCATGGTGGGCAGAGAGCACTTCTGTTGTGCAAGTAGCGCATGGGAAAAGCTCTTTGGGAATGGCTCGCTCAGGGTGCTTGAGAGGCGGCTGTTTGTGTTTGAACACACAGGTGTTGTTCCTCGGGGAGAACAAGAGCCTCGCAGAGATGCATTCATTCAAAGTATAATAACTTCATGGGACTGTGTGTGCTTAAGTGCAATCTAAAATATAGTTTTGTCAATATGCAAAATGCCGTTTAATTTTAAATTTAACATATTGATCAAAATGTCTTGCTCAAAGGACAAGTGCTGTTGCTGCTACTGGATAAAATGACATTGATAATAATTGTAACTAAAGACAGAGGTATTACCCAATTTTAGTGCTTCTTGAGACTGGAACTTTTTTTTGAAATAGGGACTTCTAAAAATAAAACACTGATGCTGACTTGCTAGCTCTACAAAAGTCAGCAATTTTAAATCTGCATTTCTTCTGTTAAATGTACAAGACAAGAATTAAGGTCTCATTATACAAGAGCCTTAATTATATGATTAATGGACAGTGTGACAGTACGTGGAAAGTAACAGAACTGACTATAAAATCATTAGCTGCAACGACTGTGATTGCCAGATAATACACATTATTGTTTCACTGTGATTGTTTCAGATGATTCTGTGCTTACAGAAGAATGACATTTAAATATGATATATAATTTAACTCCAAATTGCATTGCTAATTTCTATTTTGAATAATTCCCTACCTTATTTCAAAATACGCAATTACACATCACAAATGTGCATGTAGGATAATGAACTGCAGCCACTGCCAGGTTACTAGCAGCTAGCAGATGTGCTGGACAGCAGCAAGAGGGAAAACAACACTTTGGTTAAGAAAACCATAGAAATCCATGCTCTACTTGATTGCATTTCTTAGAATTTCTGCTTTTTCAAGCAGAGCAGATGGCTTGTGGACGTGATGGTTTCTTTCTTTTTGAGCCTTGTTTCAACAGCAATAGTACTTTAATAACTTCTTCCTCTCCTCATCCCAGTAAAATTTCTTAAATCAAGATTGCCATAGAAAATAATTTTTTATTATTTTCAATGAAGAGCTGAAGCTTTTGTTGGTGTATTGGGCTGTGAGGTTCAGCTAGGTATGATAAAGCTTAGGCCCTCACTGCTGATTTGCCACCTTTACTCTTCAGCTCCTTTATGGTCTCAGATCTCTTCTGTTTCTCTTGAGTGTTTCAAACGGTCTGCTGAGCTCTCACACTGCCTGATGCTTTCTGTACATCAAATGGGCTGGGTTTCTCAGACAGGTTTCTTCTGAAGATGTAGTTTATTTTGTTACTGCTGAGCGTTAATAGCTGTCCTCACCTTTGACCTTTAGTTATTTCTCATGTCCCCACCCCATTAATGTTGGTCCTTTCTCATTTGGATTTTGTAGAATAGTTCATGAGCTTGAAGTGATACTTAGTTTGTATTATCTGTTATGTATTACAAATGTTGAAATAGATACCTAAAGTGAGATGATACCATGCCATGCTAATAAAATTGATCAAGTTATACAGTTGTTAAGCCAAAAGATTAAAATGCTGATACATTTCATAGACACGTCATGTTCAAATGTCAACCTAAATGCTTGAATTCCGTGGTACAAATGTAAAATTTCTCTCTTTGCTTTGAGGCTTCATTAATGATTTATTGA
Source organism: Apus apus (assembly GCF_020740795.1). NCBI lineage: Eukaryota > Metazoa > Chordata > Aves > Apodiformes > Apodidae > Apus > Apus apus. Next base: position 102,229,863 of record NC_067284.1, on the reverse strand, counting down.
GACAGTACTGAAGATTGAGGAATCCCCAAAACAATCGTGTGTGTGTATATAAACTTTGAAATTCTCTGCCTCATGTCAGTCAGAGTGGGAGGCAGCTTACTCTCCAGGATTTGGTGGTGGTATTAAATGTGAGAAACATTGTGTATGCCTGGGAGTTACCGCTCTGAGTGAGGGATATCCTTACCAGCAGGTCCCTGTACTGCCACATTCCTGACTTCCCCCCTCTCCTGGGGTGGGCAGGGCAGGGGGTTGTGTGTGATACCGCTTTTTCAGAGGCCAGAAGTGGAGCAGATTTTGGTTATTTCAAAAAGTGTTTTTTTGTTTGTTTGTTTGTCTTTTACAGGCTCGACTGAACTGTAAGCACTGTGGGAAGCCAGTAATAGATGTACGGATTGGCATGCAGTATTTCTCTGAATACAGCAACGTCCAGCAGTGTCCTCACTGTGGAAATCTAGACTACCACTTCGTGAAGCCATTTTCTTCATTTAAAGTTTTGGAGGCTTATTGACGAAAGCTTTGCTTTAGTAATAGCTATTTTATGGGTATTTCAACTTTATTACATATCTTTTTATAGAATTCATTCTGTGATGAAATTTAATTTTTTTTCTAACTGGAAGAGCAGCTTCTTTGTCTGTGTACATATTAATATGTATATATACATGTTGTTAAAACCAGAATCCTCCTGACAAGATCTCTGTGAAGGCTGGAGACAAGCCAATTTAATGGCCTTGGAGTATATCCCACCTGTGGGGTAAAGTTCAGCTAAAAATGATTTGGTTGTTTTTTGTTTTGGTTTTTGTTTGTTTTGTTTTTTAATTATTGTAATACAGTTTATAGGAAGGGCTTGTGGAGACATACAGGACAGAGAAATATGTCCAATTGGAAAGTGGGTAATTGTAGAGGGTTGTTGCCCTTCCAGTTTGGTAGAAATGGGAAATCCTTGGAAAGAAACCGTCCCGTTACTGTTGAATTCATTCAGCCTTTTGCACTGGTTCCCATGGGCAAAGGAGCTGGCGCCACACTGCCATGTCACTTCAGCAGGCTTTCTTTCAGATTTTCTGAGATGGGGTAAATTAAGGTGTTGTGACAAGTGAATGTAAATGTTTGCCAGAAAATGCAGTCTTGAAACAAATTAACATTTTTTGGCACAGTGTCTTCCTGCTGTGTGTTGCCCTTGCTGACAGACCATAGGCAATAGTGCTGCTTCCACTGGGGATGGGCAGGTCATCTGGTTGTACCAAAACAAGCTGGAGATCTTAACATGCTTTATTTAAAGGTGTTTGTTCACAGACTTTTTAGGGAATGAGCAGGCAGGGCTGAATGGGGATGTGTTTGTATGTGTCTGCTGGAGCCAAGGCTTTGCTGCCTGCTGCAGACTGGTGTGGAGGGAGTTCCAAGTGGGACCTGGGCTGTCCAACCTGTAAGAGCTGAGAGGTACTGAGTACCAAACATGGCATTGCTTTTTAAAACAACTAATTGCTGAACCTTTGTCTTTCAAAATTGCATTAAGTCCGGGATCTAAAAATTTGGAGACTTTTTAAGAAAGCAGATTTAGCATATTTACTTTGTACATGCCTCTGGGCTGTACATAATAGACTATGCATTAGGCAGTGAGTTTGTATCAGAGGGCTTGGCCCTGTAGTCTCTGCAATTGTTTTGTGGTTCCCATTTCTCACTTCTGTAATTTATTTTATTTTTTTTAAAATACGTCATGAATCTTTTGCTTGGTTTCTCAAGCCAGTCGACATTTATGGGAGGGTTTTTTTTTGTGGTTTTTTTTTTCTTTTCTTTTCTCCATGGTGTGTTTATGGAGTGTTTGTTCACTTGAGAGTTGTGGGTTTTGTTTCTGTTTACAAGGTGGGATTATTACTTGTTTCTTCTGAAGTTGTTTGATTTTCCCCAATTAGAACCTTTTTAAAGAGTGTCTCTGTTGAAATTAAGATCTTGAAAATGGCCCTTATACTCTGCCACCCTGGGAAAGAAAACAAAAAAGGCAGATGCCAAAAAAGAATGGACTGAGAATTATGCTTTCTGCTAAGTTAAGGAATTAATGTGCACATAAAACTCAAACGACAGAATTAGCTCATTTTAGCATTAGCCACTCTTCTAGTAATACCTGAGCTGCACAGAGGGCTTATGTTGGCACAGATCGTAGAATCATAGAATGGTTTGGGTTGGAAGGGACCTTCAAAGATCCATCTAGTTCCAACCCTTCTGCATAGGCAGAGATAGCCCCCACTAGACCAGGTTGCTCAGAGCCCATCTAACCTGCCCTTGAGCACTTTCTAGGGATGGGGCTTCCACAGCTTCCCTGGGCAACCTGTGCCAGTGTCTCACCACCCTCACACTAAAGGATTTCCTCCTAATGTCTAACCTAAATCTACCCTCTACCCCTTGTCCTCTCACTACAAGCCCTTGTAAAAAAACCCTCCCCAGCTTTCCTGTAGCCCCTTCAGATACTGGAAGGCCGCTATAAGGACTTCCTGGAGCTGCCTTTTCCATACTGAACAACCCCAACTCTCCTAGCCTATTTACATGGGAGAGGTGCTCCAGCCCTTTGATCATCTTTGTGGCCCTCCTCTGGACTCTCTGCAGGAGCTCCATGTCCTTCTTATGTTGGGAGCTCCAGAATTGAACATGGTATTCCATGTGGGGTCTCTTGAGAGCTGAGTAAAGTCACAAGAAGTTACCTACAAATCGATCCAAGAAAACATATTCCTTCTCCAACAGCTTATCTACTGCTTGAGGAAATGCCTATTTTCTTGCAAAACACATCTCTCAACTGGAGGCTTAGCAGCACATGCAGCACTGTAAAAATGACCCGTGATGGAAAGATTCCTCTGAACTTTTGCTCCAAAGTAAATTGTTCCTAAGTTGTAGAGAATGCTTTCCCTGCTTCTTGCTGATTCTTAAAACCAGTCTTGGGTTACTGCAAAATGTATTTTCTGTAGATTCCAGTCAAGCAGTGAGGCCTGCCCTTTGGCCATGAGAGTTTCAGCTGGGCTTTGTATGAGTACAAAGGCAGAGGTAACTTCTTTGGCACCTAATGGTGACTTCAGAAGTTAAATGAGACCGCAGTTTGATTGCTGTCCATCTTGACAAGCACTGGAATTAGCCATGAGCTTTCACATGTGTCAAAAGGGAAATTATTTCCCTAGCTAGGGAGCTGCTTGCTTTGCTTGTTTGGCTAAAGTTTACTCTTCATTACCTTTCATTTTTCTGATGCTGTGTGTTCTTTTAAATCTGGCCTGTGGTCAGATTAAATTGTGCCTGAAACCTGTTTTGTAAATGAGAATACAGTCCTCTGAATTTGGAGATTCATTCTACTCTTCTTAAATGCACGATACTCCTTGTGATAGTTATAGGAGTGCATGTGCAAATGCTTTTCTTTCCAGTAGTTAACTCTGTTTTCCATAGGAGAGGCTTGCATTTAGATAGACTTCATATTTTGGATGTGTAAAAATGAATTCATCCATCAGTAGGATGTTTAAAAGTAAATTTTGATAACTATAACTAACATAATGGACCTCTTTTACATGTGTAATTTGACATCTACCAAGTAATCAGCCTGAAATTCGTGTTCTTTCTAACGCTGCGGAGTCATTAAAACAACAGTGTTCTATAGGCAGCCCATAGACTATCCTACAGTCTATTTGCATTAATGTCTCCAGTAGTGAGCAGAGTATTAAAAATTAATTTAGGTAGGAAAACAGGGAATATTCCAATTTCTTCCTTCCCCCCCCCCATATACTCTTCATTTTGCTGTACCAGGCAACCTGAGGACACTTGTAAGGCCACTGGTGAGAAAACCCCTCAAAAAGATACTTTTCCATAAAGGTTTCTTGTTGAGACATTTTTGGATTGCACTTTTGCAGATGGAAGAATATGTACATAGCAAATGAATGTTGATGAAATTAAAATAATTGGTTATGATATCATTTGCGTGTGTTCTTAGAGAATATTTTGTTGTGACTTCTCTGTATTAAAAAGTAATAAATACCAGACAGCTAATGGTGTGGGTTGTTCTTCCCCCGTTCTTCTCTTGATTAGTGTCTTACACCTGCTCTTTATAGAGACTTAATCTAGTCACCTTCAGTTTTAAAGTCCACAGTGAAAACAGGTTCTCAGTGTCAACTAAAACAAAGCTTTGATGTCATTTTGAAGACTGCTATACTGAAAGGGGCATGGGGTGCCTAAGGTCATGCAAAAGGTCATCTAGTCCAATCCTCCTGCCAGAGCAGGATCACCTAGAGAAGCTCACACAGGTACATGTCCAGGCAGGTTTGTAATGTTTCCAGAGAAGGAGACTTCAAAACTTCTGGGCAGCCTGTTCCAGTGTTCTGTCACTGTCACTGAAAAGTTTTTCCTTATGTGTAGCATGTCCCCTTGCCAAAGGAAAGTCCTGTTAACTTTGTTGACATTGGAAATGCTTCTGCATCATAGCATGTCCTGCTGCAGCTGTTTTGGAAACACCCAGGTGCTGTGCTAGGTGCTGCACTAGCTGCTGCCAGTGAGGATGGATAGAGGACAGAGTGCTGAATCCTTCACTTCTGGTTGAGTATGTTAATGGAAAAATGACCTCTGGTGCCTAAGAAATAGCAGAAGGGCTTCTGCAAGGGAGGATGCAGTACAGTAGCACTAGGCAAAAAGGTTTCCTGTGTTACAAATGAATGTTCCATCTGTGAAACCCAGTTGCACTGGAGGGAGCCTTAAATCCTTGCTTCGTGCATAAGGTTTTAGTGGTCTGACTAATCATCTAATCCTGCATTTTAGCAAACCTTGCTCCATATGCTTACAGCATGGTTTTTCAGCCTTTGCATATTACCACAGAGAAGGTCAGGAGGGATGTAAATGATCAAGGCTATCTGGACTTAAAAAAGGTAAAGCAAATACTGCCAAGGAGGAAGGAGGGCAATGGCTCTAGAGAGATGAGATGTGATTTGGAGATTGGAAACACTCTAAACATCCATCTGTAGCTGTTTGGTTTAGTTTTGGAAGTAGATACTGTGGCTGGCTGTAATAACCTTCAAGCTGAAAAAACTGTTGTGTTAATTGTGGAAAGCACTTTGGATGGCTGCCTCTTAAAATACCAAGATCTGTTTATGAGGTGGAAATGTAAATAAGCTACCATCAAGTAACTGTAAGTGAACATGGTGGTTCCATATTGATATCTTGCTGCAGGGATTGTAGGGCATGATTTAAGCCTTAAACCTGGGGGGGAAAACTAAATGAGAACTGATACTTTGGGAAAACTCTTCCCCTACCTTAATTACTGCAGTCTTTACCACTTTTTTTGGGAGGCATACGGTACTGAGCACTGAACTGCTCAGTACTTAAGGTTTGATCTGCTGTGGTAATTGCTGGTTTGCTGAAAGAAACTGAGTAGCACGGTGGAAATGTGGAGGAAAGAAAAAGTCACTTAAAAAAACCTTTTCAAGCTGTTACGTGATATAGTATGTTGGTAAAATAGGGGTGGCACAGGCAAATTGGGTTAGGAGCATGCCTGGGCTCGTGTTCCTGCTGGAGGCATCTCTGTATCAGAGGAGGGGAATGAACTATTCAGGCTGCATATGTGTGTGGGCGTGTGCACCTAAAAATACATGCCCAGGTTTCACACAGCTATATTCATATTTGATTTCTATTCTGTCAGTATTCTGTGAAACAGCTGCTGTTTATTCTGATTCTAGTAAAACCTGGCCATATAAAACAAAACCTGCTTTCCTGTTAAGGCTGCGGCTGCTGTGCTTTGTCATTGACTTGGTACATGAGTATTTTTTGGCCTTTAAGATAAATATTAGTCACGAGAATTCCTGCATATTTGCATTTCATTCATCGATGTCCAACCAACATCAATGGGATATGCAGAGAAACTACAGTGGCTGGTTAGAGCTCATTAACCCACAGACTGTTGTGATGCTCACATGAGCAAAGCTTGCAGGGCTGAACCAGCCCTGATGGCATCCAAGAGTAGCTCTCAAGCCATGTTCCAAGAAGAAATTTGCTTCTTGCTCCCATGAAGAAAAATGTTTCCTTTCCAAAATGTACCTGCCTGGGGTGCTGTATACTCAAGAGTTTACATCTGGCTCCAATATATAACTTAACCTTGAAGCTACTCCCTTTTGTTAAACATGCTCTGCACTTGTTTTCTTGTGAGAAAAACACATGTGCAGATCACATCCATCTTACCTCTTCTGTGTCCCATTTTCCTGGCTACATAATCATTTAACGAGCAGTTGAAAAATGTATAATCTCTGGCAGGATCTTTTCAGAATAAAAATCTCCCTGGTTATCCAGACAGAGTTACAGGTCAATGCTGCCTTTGTGTGATGCCTGCATGACTTCTTACTAATACAAGAGTCATAACTGTGGAATGGAGGCTTTGGAGATAGAAGCAATCCAGCCATAAAAGCAAGGAGACTTTAATATAAATTGCCAATTGCCAAATACTTCTGCCTTTTTTCCCCTCTTTTTTAATTTTTCTTTTTTTTTTTTTTTCCTTCCTTCAATGCCTGAGCTTTTAAATGGGTTTGGCTCCAACCTAAGTAATACCTTGTTTGGAGTGTCATTGATAGCAGGCTAAGTTTAATTGCCTGGGATTTGTTCTAAGAAACATCCTTGCTAGCTGACTACTTGTAAAATGTTCATGAACCTTCCAATCCCCAATGGCAAACTGATCTTTCATACAGAATCATAGAGTAGTTTGGGTTGGAAGGGACCTTAAAGATCATCTAGATCCAACCCCCCTGCATGGGCAGTGATACCTCCCACTAGACTGTGTTGCTCAGAGCCCATCTAACCTGCCCTTGAACACTTCGAAGGATAGGGCTTCCAGAACTTCCCTGGATGACCTGTGCCAGTGTCTCACCACTCTCAAACTAAAGAATTTCTTCCTAGTGTCTAACCTAAATTTCCCCTCTTCAGTTTAAAACCATCACACCTGATCTCCTACATACTCTTGTAAAAAATCTCTCCCCAGCTTTTCTGTAGCCCCTTCAGGTACTGGAAGACTACTGTAAGGTCTCCCTAGAGCCTTCTCAGGCTGAACAACCCCAACTCTCCTAGCCTGTTTTCATGGGAGAGGTGCTCCAGCCCTCAGAGCATCGTTGTGGCTCTCTTCTGGACTTGCTCCAACAGGTCCATGTCTTTCTTTTGTTGGGAGCCCCAGAACTGGACACAGTACTCCAGGTGGGGTCTCATGAGAGTGGAGCAGAGGGGGAGAAACATCCCTAGACCTGCTGACCACACTTCTTTTAATGCAGCCCTGGGCTGCAAGTGCATGTTGCTGGACCGTATTGAGCTTCTTATCAACCAACATCAATAAACATATTCATATGTTTAGGAAGTATTATTCTGTTGGCACAAGACACAAATAGTAGTTGAGGATACTCGGCAGCTCTGAATCGAACTCTTCCTTTCCCTTGTCTTCTATAAGATCTGGAGGAAGGTAGCACCTCAGAGATCTGTGACAAGAGGAACATCAAGAAACTGAGTCAGAATCAAAGATCAACATCTTAGTAACAAAGGAGTATTTTCTTTAAAGCTTCATTTAAATGATTGCTATGGTTACAAGCTCTGTAACCAGGATACTCCAGTTTCACAAATAGTAGTTGAGTTCAGCCTGCTTTTTAATCTCAATTTTCTGCCAAAAAATATATTGAACTGTGTGGGAGTCTTTCATCACCATGGGTCAGCCTTTCTGTTTGGTGCAGGCAGCACTAGATTTGCTGACTGGGCTGACAGTGGAGAGGGAACAGGCTGTGGACATTGGCATACAGCTGAGGAGGACATGGAAACCCAATGGTCAGTAGTAAAATACTGTGTAAGCTGTAGGTCACTGCTGAAGGTGGTGTGGGAGCCAGGTTGTTTGAAGTCAAGTGCAGAGTAAGGGGCGTTTCCTATCAAAAGATTTATGGTGGTTTTTCCTAATGTTTTGATAAGTAGTCCTCACTTAAAAATGGGCAGTGTACCTTGTTGAATTTAACTTCTTGCAGCTCTGGCTGGAAGAGTCCTTGTTCCCCTTCACCTCCTCTCCCACCCATGCTGGGGCTGAAGGGATGCTCAAAGCTGGGTGTTGTGGACTTGGTGGGGTCACAGTGTTACTGCCATGGTGTGACTGTGACTGCCTAGGGCAAGGCATCACACCTGTGGAGGTGGAGCACCTGTGTGGCAGGTGAAGCAGAATTACCCAGCCATCTTTCTGCTCTTTGGGAAGATCCCAATAAAGTAGCTTTCAGAAGCTGCCTGTCTGTGGCTGAAACACATGAGAAAGGAGTAGCTTGCAGCAGACCTGGGAGGCCAAGCCAGGATTTTGGCAACATAGCTGCCCTCTGTCTCCTGGTGCTCATGGAAGTGGTGGTGTGCCTGTTTATGCCTGGAGAGGATTCATAGTAGTGCTTCAGTTTGTTAATTGCTGGGCATCAGAAATTCAGAGTACAAGTATTGCCAGGAATAAGCACTGTATGAATTAGTTTAGTCATGTGTTTAGCGGATCTGTCATTAACAAAGAATTATTAATAAGAATTATAATATTCTTATTACTGAGGAATTACCCTCTAAATCCCTTTCACAGGAAGAAAATAATCAGAAATCTGACTCAAGGTAAGGACATTTGGCTGAAGACATGAAGGAGATAATGGGAGAATTAACATTTAACTTCCCTTCTGGAGAATGTACAGCATAGCACATTTGGAGGGAGGAGTGTCCTGACACAACAGGAAGGTGGAGTTGCATCTTGGTGAAGACAGGGAGAGCTTCGATCAAGGTGTTTGATGACTAGTTTAGTTTGTTTGCAATATAAAATTTGTCTTGACAGAAACTGTTGTCAAGTACAAAGGACTTACTTTGGTCTCTTTTTCTTGTCATTACCACTGATAGAGCCAATAGGAGTTAATACCTGTAGCAGTGGGCAGGGCCCAGTGCAAGAACACCTTGAGAGGGGAGTCTGTGGGTTGCACTTGGCTTTGCTGAGGATCACATCTACGTGCTGGTGCTCCCCTCCACGGAGCTGGCAGTGGTGTTGTGGCTTCACTGGCAGTTTGCTATTTGTGTGGATTTTGGCATGGTCCAAGTCTGACCTTCACTGATGAAAATGTTCTGGCAGAAGAGGAGTGGAGAGCTGAGCCCTGTTCAGCTCCTGAGCTGAGAGCATGGCTGCCCTGTTGTCCCTTCGCTGCTCAGCTGCCACCTCTGTGCTGACACAGACCTGCACCTAAAGCAGCTGGACTTGCCAGGGCAGAGTATTATTGAATCTTACCTCCCCCCTGTGCTCAGCTGCTGATTATCAGAAACAAATTTTGAAAGCTAAGGCAGAGAGAGTGGGCCAAATTGTAAAGTGGGTGTGTATAACCTCCAGAAAAAATATTGTGTAACTGTGAACTTTCATTTTGTTCTGATCGTTTTGATGGAGGTCGAGGAATGATAAATGTGCATGCAAGAACTTGGCTGGCTTAACTGCATCAATGTGAAAATCGACAGGCATGAACAGGATCCAGACATGTCTGTATTGTACTTTTGAAAACCTGTAGGACCCCAAAGAGGCCTGACTTTCATCCATAGTACCGTTGCTCCCTCTGACTGCCATGCATACTCACTGCATCAGCACAGCAGAAGGTGATTCAGAAGGGCTTCTTACTCCTGGAGTTGATAGTGCAAGGGCATAAACCATGTGAACTTCATCACTGTGCCTGAACCTTGCCCCTGGCTTTTGGGTTATAGTAGTAGACAACTCAAAAGCCTTAGTAGTTAGGTAGCTGATCATCAGCTGTGACTGTGACTCTTAGCTAAATTGTTTGAGGAGAAGATTTTAAAACAAAAATACACATCCAACCCACTTCAAAATGGTCATTGAACATTTGTCGTTCAGACTTTGATCATTGTAATACCCCTGTAATACCATGTAGAGTAGGCTTCTTAGAGCAGCTTCAGGGTGGTAGGCTGATATGACAAGACAAAATGTCTTTATAAGACTGACTTAAGCTTCTTACCCTTTAAGGATTAGAAAACACTTTTGCTTGTTTTGTTTTCTCTGGCTGAATGTAACATGCATGGGTGTGCTTAACCAGGTTCTCTTGGTGCTGCATTTTTCTTCTTACTAATCCTTGTGACATTTTGCCTGGCAAGTTGAAACAGAAAGTTCATGCACCTGTGTAAATGTTGTTGTTAACAATTACTGCTCTGCTGAGGACTTGGAAAGATTTGCCAAAGCCTCAGGAAAAGAACTTTATCAAGTGTAGAAACCTGAGCTTATGGGAGGTAGGGCCTAACTGGCTGATGCTGTGTTGATCCTATTGGAGCTGCAGTTGCAGGGAGTTAGGATTTTTGCCTTCCCAGCAGACTTGGACAAACCCACCCATTTGCCAGTGGTTGCTCTTCTGCTCTGCTGGCACAGCTGCCTATGGAGTCATTCCCTGAGCAAAGACTGTTCAAAATTATTTTCCTAACTAAGTCTAAAGCCACCTGATGCATTTTCACCTGACAGGGTTATTAAATATTCACAAAAGCTCACACGTTGGCAAAATTGGTGAAGAGTTAAGCTGTAGTGGAGTTCATGATGAGATATGGGTAAGACTGTGTGTTTGTAGTGTTTTTTTGCCGGGTTTGTTGGTTTTTTTTGGTGTGTTGTTTGTTTGTTTTTTTATGGTTGGATGTGGTGATCTCAGAGGTCCTTTCCCACCATACTATTCTGTGATTCTGTGAAGTGGTGGCTGCTTCACTTGGTTGACAGCAGCTAGAGCAGAAGATGAAAACTCATTTCTATAGTTAAGCATATTCATGGGTTCTTTTGTCATGACATAAGAGCATCCCCATGTCTTCTCAACAGAAGTATTGTTCAGCCTGGAGAAGGCTTGGGGGAAATGAACCACTGTTGTCAGCTAATGGTGATAAGTGATGGAGAAGACAGCGGTGCACAGTGACAAGATGAAAGGCCAAGGGTACAGGTTGCTCCAAGGAGGATCACATAGAAGGAATAATATTGCACTGTGAAGGTATTTGAACATGGGAACAAGTACCCAGAGATGTGCAATCTCTATTGTTGGAAATACTCAAAACTGACAGGACCTGAGCAACCTGATGTAACATCAGAATTGGTCTTGCTTTCCTTAAGGAAGGGGAGGTCACCTCTAGAGGTCTCCACCAACATAAAATATTCTATTCTTATATTTTGTATGATAAGTTAGGTTAGATGGAAGTAATTAATTTTACCACAAATTAAATGTTTATATGCAAGTTTGCACTCTGCTTGCAACAAAGTTCACTACCACAATTTTACATTCAGGAAACTGAGGCAGAAAGATCATTCATTTTCCTGAGACAGTGGATTCCAAGAGCAGGGATTATAATGCAAAGATTGCAGAGGTTTCAAATGTACAACTTGGTGTCTGCTTTGTATCTCTCCTTCTACCATCTTCCAGTGCTGATGGGATTCTCCTGGGTGCAGTGAAGATCCCAGCTCCTTACTGGTGGAGAAGGGCACCAAGTGGAGCAGAGATGTTGCAGTGTGTCCCTGAAGCTGTGGTGTTACAAAGCTTACACCATTCAAATGTCTTCCTACAGCTCTACAGGCCTATGTGCTTTATAGTTATAATAGAACATGCTATGTCATATGATATATTACATTAATAAATGATAAAGATGTTAATGTGGTATGTGCTAATTCACCAGTAACTGTGGGTGAAGCTGTGTTCCATCAAGAACTCAGTGATCTTAAAGGTCTATTCCAACCAAAACAATTCTGTGATTCTGTTCTAAGAATCTCTATTGCTATGTATATCACAGAAACATAGAAATAGGTAATAGCAGACATCATAAACTGAAGATGTGAAAAACCTGGGAGGGTTAATAACAGCCACTGTTCTGCACACATAAAGTAAATGTGATCTTTTATATCAGGACAAATTCATTCTCCTGGCTGGGGAGCCAGCTGTACAATCATGCTGTTGTGTACCACCCTTGTAAATTGCCTTAATTTTAATCTGTATTTTATAGTGGTGTGAGTGTTATTTAATGATGCAGAAAATGACCGGTGAAGAGAAGTGGGTTGACCGAGGCAGGTGCAGAGAACTGGGGCTAAGACATCTCTTGTGGTGGCAAGTCCATCTCTTCCTGACCGTATGTCAAGCTGCTATTTCTGTTACCAAGACTTTTCTGAACAGACTTTCTAGCTGCATAGAATAGCACCAGTGGAATGTGGTTTTGTACAATGTTCTGGCAGTCTAGAAATGGTCTAGAAGCACAAACTTTAAACCAAAACTGTCTTCAGCTGATGTAATTCAGATGTGACCCTGAATTTCAGGAGGTAACACTGCGTTACCAACCCACAAAAAAGGGCTACTTCTTGCAAAAATTATATGGATCATGCTGTTTTTTTTTTCCTTTATTCAAAACAAATGCCTCATTTCCTTTACATTACAGTCAGCTTTGGGTGAAACAGAAAGATGAGTCTTTTGTGTTCTGGGATGCTGATGTCTACAGATACTGATTTAATAACATTTTGTAGTACAATAAGCAAAGCAAGAAGGAAACTCAGTACATTCGTATTTATGTGGGAATTTGCCAGTTAGGATCTACCAGAATGACTAGGAGCACAGAAATGGTCCTTGCAGTGTGAACAAACCCCTTACTGCTGGCACTTGACCTGTCCTTGTGTGTGAGAACCCAAGGTGTCCACACAGAAGTGGGAGAACCTTCGTTTTCTTTGTGAGCTGAAGATGTAATGCATAGTTCCAAGCCCTGGAGCTGGTCATCATCGTCATGGGTTGGATATTGTGTCTTCCCTGTCTTTTGTGTAGAGGGCCAGATTGAGATTTAAAATACAATTTTTCAAATTCTCTTTTCAGTCCAGGGGATGTCTGCTAGTTTAGCAATGGAAAGGCTACCGTTAACTCTGAGAACAGTATTATTCTCCAGAGTTGAATTCCAAATAAAATGAATGGCTTCTCATCCACCAGCTGCGTGTATTTGTCTGTCTGCTGTATGGATTTCTTACTGAGCAAAGGATGAGTGAAGTTCAATTAGCAGTTATTGTGACCAGAATTCAGGTCATAGTTTCATGAGATACTGTCACAAAAAACCACAACTGGATCACTGCAATGATCTGAGCTAAAATTAGCTCGTCTTGGTGGTGGTGCTGGGGAATATTTTTAATCTGGATTGTTTGAGTGACCCAGTTCAAGTGCAGCAGCACACAGGTGAGGGCAATGGGTGCAGTGTGTGGGTGGGAGCAATGCCTCGAGCAAGAGAACAAGGAAAGAAGCTCCAAGTTCTGTTACTGCTAGAGCCAGCATTTTATTTTTAATTCTCTAGAGACTGGTGGAAACACCCAGGGAGAAACAGGTGCGTAACATGATGACTAGGACAACCTGACTCTCCCTTTGGGACTTGCTTAAGGTTTTTTTCTGTGTACAGTTGCTGTGACACTGGAGATGTTCAGCTTGAGACTTTGTTTTTCAGAAAATGAACCAGGTGGCAGTTTGTAGGCTGAAGCTTTTGGGTGTTAGCTGTAGGGCCCTTGGATCACCTAAACTGAGAAAACAGAAATTCCAGAAAACTGACGAACCTCACAAAGGCTGAATTTTTAAAAGCCATTGCTTTTGATGTTACTTGTAATACTGTCCAGAGGGGTGGATTCAAAAGGGGACTGAGCATCCCAGTGCCCAACTTTAACACTGCTGACACCTGGCAAACCATGAAACAATAAAGCTTGGAGGGACCTTGAAAGATTCTCTGTCTGGATGAAGTCTGCCATGGTCTGTGTGCCCAGGTCTCTCCAGACTGCTCTTCCAGCCCTGTTATCACTTTGGTAAGGTGCCCAGCCCTGTGTCCACAGCACACCTGGCTCTGCTGGCGTGTGCTGTTGGGATCTTAAAGGCCCCTCCAGGCTCACAGTGCCTAGACCATAAACCTTTCTTTAAAGGGTCCATGGTGGTGTGTAGAACACCTTTTCCCTCTGGGCTACAAAGGCAGATGCTGCCACAGCCTGCCATTTGAGGTAGATTTTTGGCCTATAAAACTGCCCAGCTTTGCAAAGTGGAAGTGCTGTGAAATAAGAGTAATTTGCCAGATGCACTCTTCATGGACTTAGTGTTACTGATGTGTGGGGGCACATGGATGCTCAAAACCCCTTGGTTCCTCTCAGCATTGCCTGAGTGAAGCATTTTCACCCCAAACCCATAGTAAGCCAGTTGAGGGTGGCTACAGCACTAAAAGAAATTGGTTTTCTGCCAGGTTAAACCCCAAACTAGCCCACAGCCAGGTCAGAGGGGTGCCAGCCCCCAAATAAGAGTAGGCTGTGGTACCCAGCAGAGTGAGGGGAGGAGGCCTCCTTCGGCTTATCTTTAAGAACTTTAAAAATATCTGCTGCTAACACCAGTCGTCCATCTGGTCCTGTATTCTGTCTCCAGCTGTGGCAGTAGGAAGATCCCACTTTAGGTAGTCTTGTGATTAAGTGGGCAGGATTTCAGTTCACCTGAGCTGACCTAGTAACTTGTTGCTGCCAGAAGGACTATTCCCACTTTATCAGTGCTCTAACATGCTGTAAAAGAATCCATTTTCCCTTAGTTGGATTAATTTTCTGTGTGTTATATCAGTTCCTCAGAGAGCCTGACCAGTGACAGCGGGGGTCAGAGGAGGGTCTGCAGAGCCCTAAGCTGGTGAGATGAGCAGGATGTCCTTTGTGGAGACAGATAGCTGTTGCAGCAGCTCAAATAGAATCGTCAGCCCTGACCTAAATCTTGTGTGAAATGAAACCTGAATCTAATAATATTTTGCTCTATTTTTAACAAGGTCTATCTAGCAAGCTGCAGCAAGCAGAATAGGTTTAGACCTGTCATGGGGTGGGAGAAGCGTGGGAAAGAGTGAAGAGCTACAGAAGTGGGTGAAGTGGTTGAAGAAATTGTGCTCTGTCTTTCATCTTTCTGAGGAGAGGATGTGAGCTGGAGCACTGCAGCACTTTGTGTTTGGATGAGCTGCAAAGCAGAGGCTGTGACCACTTGTGATCAACAAAGACTTTTTTTGGCACTTTTCCTTAAAGTAGCTTCATTAAATGCAATGTGTTGGCCAAATTCTAATTGAGTAAATTCATTTTGTTCTCTCTCAGGGCCCATGAAGTATCAGTTGGGTAAAATGTTTGCTTCATAGGAGCAGAGGGCTTGTGAATGGCACAGCAGTTCAGCCCCTTGGACAGGATTCTCACTGGATTTCAATTGTTCAACTGGCTCCAAAGGAGCTTCTCTGATTTACAACTACAAAGATCTGGACCTTTATTTTCTGCTGAGGGCAGGGCCAGAATTATTAGGACAAGGTGAAAAAACCAGACAATTAGGGAAAAAATGACTATATGAATATAAATAATAACAATAGCTAATAATAATAATATATTAGTAATAATGAAAAATAATATTCTATTCTGAAGATCTATACCTAGTGAGAGCCTCTGCCCTAACTTTCTGTGTTTCTGCAGTGTATTGCTCCAGTGTTACAACCCAGACGAGGTGTCCCTCAGCCCAAAGTGAAGTAATTCCTTAACATTTTTAACTTGAAAAGCATTTTGGGATCCTCTGAAGGCACCCTTTATTGTGTATTTTGGTAACTGGTGTATCAAACGATTGATGCAGTTTTGGTCTGGTGTTTCACTTGCACTTCAAAGCTGGATCCTACTGACTTTGGCAGAGATAGTCCTGTACTTAAGCCTCTCCCTTTTTTTTCTTTTAAGCATAGAAGTATTTTCAATGGGATAAACAGACAAAGTAACCTCAAATCAGAGGTGTATGAAGAAGAAAAAAGGAAAAGCTAGGATCCAAACACAAGGAAATGGAAAGATTTTTCCCAGTCTTGCAGTCAGGGCCACATGCAGGTATTACAGGGAGGGAGGATGATATGGCTATTCTCTCCTTACTTGACATCCTTATGGGACACAGAGCACATGCCTCATTAGGCAGCATGAATGGGTGTATGTGAATGCCTTCATTGCATCCGCAGAGTAAATCTGGAGCTGCCCTAGTCAGGATGCATGACTTCAGTTGCTGTGTCTGGGCATGCTTACATTATGTGTTTCCCTAGAGTGGGGGCAAAGAGCATTCCCTTTTGACCCTTGACAAAACACGTGTGATGTAAATATTGTAAAATACCCTATTTTGGGCTTATTTCTGAACCATTGCCTCTTTTGGTTCTTCACATGCCCTTTCTTTCAGATCATCTCTCAATATAAGGAGTGTGGAAGCTACTTTGCTGATGTAGAACATTGCTCACAAATGGCATACACCCTGGCATCTTTCTCTGCCACCCCTCTCCCATGGTTGAGGCCAGATCCTCCACCAGTCCTCACTGTGCCTGTGAAGGGGGAGCTGGCCCATGGTTTGTTCAGCCATCTGTTGGCCACAAGCAATTACCACTTAACAGGCTTTCATAGATCAAGTGTGATGAGGGGTTGAGGCTGCAGAGCAACCTGAGCTGTCAGCCATGGGAAGCTGTGAGCCAGTGGGGACTGTGGATGTTGATGTTTCTGGGTTTCCCTGGGTTTGCACGCTGCCTCAACACTGTTCTGCCACAGCCACATCCATCATCTCCTGCATCTTTGAAAGGGATGTGCTAAATCTTTTCTAAGTAGACAAAAATCAGCATTGTACAGTGGTGAGCCACATTAGTGCAAAAAATTCAGAGGACAGGGAGCCCACCAGTGCAACAAACACTCATTTTCTGTGTCTGCCCTTCTCTGTCCTCCTGACTCCCTCATCCTGTGTTGCAATGCCTCAGCCTGGCAGGGTTATCTCCATTCCTTGTGCTTGCCCCTTGGCTAAGCAAAGATCCTGGTTGAAAGTTAGTATGACTGGCAATGGTATAGTGTGTGGACACAGGAGAGGAATGAGTCGTGCTGCCATTTCCTAATGAAGTAAAAAGAAAAGTTTCAATTCAATATGGATGAGTGCAATGACGTTTATTGCAAGGAGAGAGGGGTGGTGAGAATCCAGCGACTGCTGTGTGTGTGGTTGATTGCAGTCTGATTGACAAAGTGAATTTAAAGATGACATGAGTAGCGAAGCTTATATAAAAGCTGCACTGTATTTTATGTCCCTGTTTTGGGTCGCTTGCACAATTGCTGGAGCTCTGTCATCTGGATTGTATATTCCATGCCTGCGTCTACGTGTGTTCAGCTTTGTGGGAAAAGTTAAGCTGAAACAGGTCGGCTGTTTCTTACTAATCTCTCATCAACAAGATTTATCATTACTGTGGTCTGCCAGAAATCAGAAATTAGGTGAAAGGGTCATGTTAGCATCACGTGGTGTGTTTTTGGCTGTCATCATGAAAATCTCCTCACATTTGGATAAACTCTGGGTTATTGAAAAATGCTGATTTACATGTTCAGCAGAGGAGCTGTTAAGTTTTTGAGGTGACAAAGGTCAGAAGCAGAAAAGGGAAATATTTTTGTGTTTCCTTGCAACTTTTGCAAATTAAGGCTGTTTTTTATTTGGAAACAGTGCAGCAATGGGTTGTAGCAAGGAGGATACAGCTACTGCTACTGCCTTTCCTGCCCCCAGATCCATACCTGGTGGTATGGGAATAACTGTGAAATAAAAGCAAGACTGAAGGAGGCAACCACAGTACACACCAGGATTGGTAAAACTGGCAGTGTCAGTAAGAGAATGATGATAAGCATGAACAGCAGGGAAGACACGTCTCACTGCTACTTACTGCCTCTGAACGATCACAGGAGTGTGCTGGGTTTCTGTGTCTTGAGTGTGGAGGTACCTGAGGGAAGTGCAGCAGAGCTGACGTACAGACTGCAATCCCAAAGGCTTTTCATGAGGACACTGCTGCTGTGCAGAGGCAGCTCTTGTTCTGGGTACCAGTGCAAGAAGAGAGCAAGAAGAGGCCGAAAATTAATTTTGAAGAAGAATGAGAGAGAGTAGGTTACCACACAGAAATCTGTGAAGGTGATGGTGGTTTAAACTGCCAGTCTAGTGCAGTGGATGATTAAGAGGTTCATGGTTAAATTTTATAGATTTTTCTGCCTCTACTGGGAGTGCTCCAGGCTCCCACAGCTCTACAGACCATGAGATTACACATAAACCATCTCCACACTGTGACTATAAATGCTCTATCCAGCCAGGATTTTCCGTACAGTTTTTTCTCCCATGTCTTGCAAACGCATGAGGCCAAATCCTGGAACTAAAAGCAGGGAGGGTCACTCTCCTGTGCTTTCAATGTTAAATGTATGCACTGAGAATGAAGAGGAAACTGCTGGGATAAAATGCAGTTGGTAGATAGTATGAAAGACAGGAAGCAACAGGTATGTTGGTAGAAACTCACAGAGTAATAGGAGTTGCAAGTATGTGAGTGCAGTTTTAGATATAAGAACTAAAAGGGTGAAAATGAGGAAGGCGGAATAGAGTGGGAGTGATTTTCCCAGAAGGCTGTGTAATTATTCATGTGGAATGCTGCTGTAAAAATCAATCATGACTATGTAGGAAGTTTTTATCTGTAGGATTCTTGTCTCCTTGCTTGCTGAAATTGGGAGGTATGGGGAAACAGTTATATAATTAAGGATGCGACCATAATGATTATGCAAAATGGAACCAAGTAAAAGTTACAAGGCCATGTTGATCATTATTATTATGTAATTGAATATTTGAATGTATAAGAAAACTTCAACAATTAAAGGCATTCTAAGGGCCTACTTGAAGAAAAAGAAGTTGGTTACATGCAGGCAATTACTAAAATGGCAACAGAATTAAGCAAGACCAAGAAAGGAAAAAAAAATACCAAGTGGGTAAATAAATTATGTTAATTTTATGTCACCCTAACAACAAACAGAACTTGTAATGGAAAATAGATTTCTACAGACTCAAGTAAATGGAAACTAAAAAAAGTAAAGCAGGTGAGTTTAACTTTTTATCATAGGATAAGGATTTGTTATGTTAACATTTTCACAGGCACATAAATGGCTTGCTTTCAGAGATGACCATTTGTTTAGGGCTTTGAATCTAAATGTTTGATGGGATTTGTCTTGTCTAATTTAGCTACCCAATAACAGACGTTAAATTTAAGCTGGTTCTAGAATCAGTGAAGAGAAACAGTATCTTCAGAGAAAAAGTAATTTCTTCTGCCTTGGATGCCAGTCTTACCATGAGATGACTTGTCCTTGAAATATGCCGTTTCTTCTCCACTGGTTATTAAAGAAGCTTAAGGTAACTAAGGCTTGAATTATCTACTTTCATATGATTAAAGACATGAAATAAATTCCATTGGTCTTCATATCTAACGTAAGGCATCTGCATTTGAAAACTGTAGACATACTAGCTACTTGTAAGGCCAAGGTTTGTACTCCCAACAGTGAGCTCTCAAAAAGACTGGACCAAGCAGTGCAGACACAGACATTTACAACAAGGGTGTGGGCCACATTGGCAGCGAGCAAGGAGGCAAACCCTACTTTTGGAGGGTGACATGCTGGAAGGCTTCTGTGACCACAGCCTCCCACCGTCTGCCGAAGATGGCATCCTTTCTCATGGTTCACCTGTATTTCAACTTGGGCTTCAATGAGTCACTTTGTCTTCAGGGACTTCTTGGGATTTGCCTATAAATATGGGTTGGTTTGACTGTAACATTTCTAGCCTCTGAACATCTTGTTTAATTGCCCTTTTCAAAATCTTAAAAGCTCGGACTCCAAAGGCTAGGACTGAATTCAGAGGAAGGGGATGAGAAACAGGAAATGTGCCCACGGGATTTTTTTTTAACCTTCCAAAAAGCTTTCTTACTCTTCTTGCTCAAGACTATACAGCTGTCTGAGTAGGTACCCTCTCTTGCCCCTGTCCTTCTTCATCTTTGTTCTTGATGTCAGAATCAACCAGTTTCTGACAAGGTGGCTGCATTATGAAGCAGTGATACTTTGGCAGGCAAACAGGAAGAGCTGGTTAAACAAGAGAGGAGAGGAGAGAATTGCCGGTCCCCGAAGGTGTCTGTGAGAGGGATTCCTGCTTTCCTGGTACCTCGTTCCTTCTGGGATATTTACTTGTGCTCCACTCCAATGAGCAGGGTGACAGGTAAGCGTGCTTGCCCTTCTGGGAGCATCAGCGCATGCAGCAGGGCCAAGAGGAAGCTGTGGTGAGGAGGTTCATATGGCTGCAAGAGATGGCACCATCCTGAAGCATGACCTGGGGGTATCTTCTGGAATACATCCCAGTACCTTCTTTTGTGGGCTGGAAACATCCATGAGCCCCTCTGTTGGGCTCATGATCCCAAATGGTATGACAAACTAGTGAGTTTCTATTGGATGGAGAAGAAAGGTTGTGACCCCTACCTCAGGAATTGCCATTAGTTTGGAAATTGCTCTTGTTTTCAGTCATTTTATAATGAATCTAGATAAGATCTTTTCCCCTCCCTGTAGTTCTGTTAAAAACAAAACCTTTTTTAGAGCACTAAGCAGAAAAGACAAAATCCGGGTAAGGCTGTTCAGTGGCTGTTCGGTCCACATAGTGCTAATGATAGCTTAGTTGCCCAAAAATTCACCTTCTGTTATTGCACCTCTCCATGGATATGGCTGACCACATTGAGCATTTCACTATTTTACTTTGTAATTACAGATTCCTTTCACCTCATTCATTAAAATAACTATGTGTCCAAGTAGGGCATCTGTTATGCAATGTCATAACAAATAGATACAATTAATAATGAGACTTTATATGTATGTATGTGAATTGCAGTGATTTTTGAAACATGAAACTTAAACACTTTGAAATTATTTTGCTTAATGAGATGACTCATTGTGCCTGGGAAAAAAAAGATCCTGTAATTTTCTTGTATTTTCCTGTCATTAAGAAAATATTACGCTTCAAGCAGATGAAGGACAGCAAAATTTGCAGACCCATTATTACTGGGTAGTGGTAGCAAAGAGAAGTGCATTACATTTGCCTACAGATATGTGAGTATTTTTTAGCACCCACTTTTTTTTTTTTTTTCTTAAAAAAAAAAAGTTATCAATGTGGGGGACAAATTAGAGCTGAGATTTGTAGAAGACAAGCCTGGACACACTAGTGTCTTCAATCCACTGCTTCCATGTCTGTGTCCCTGGTTTGCTCTGCAG
Source organism: Apus apus (assembly GCF_020740795.1). Taxonomy (NCBI): domain Eukaryota; kingdom Metazoa; phylum Chordata; class Aves; order Apodiformes; family Apodidae; genus Apus; species Apus apus. The sequence continues at coordinate 102,208,790 of NC_067284.1, read as the reverse complement.
ACTGACCTTGGACGGACTGCTCCACTGGGTCATCCACGTGTTCTGCAGCTTTCTGTGCACTTTTCGTGGGTACTGGCATATTCCCAAGGGGAGTGGGCATGTTTTGTGTGGGTGTTGGCACGTTTTCAGGGGTTGCTGGCATGCTTTCCATGGGTTTTGGCATATTCCCAGTGGGTACTGGCACACCCTCAGGAGGTACTGGCGCACTTTCTGTGGGTGTTGGCACCCTTTCTGGGAGTGCAGGCATGCTTTTAGTGGGCTTTGGCATGTTCTCAGTGGGCGTTGTCCTGTTTTCAGTGGGCACTGGCATGCTCCCAGTGGGTGCTGGCATGTCTCCAGTGGGTGCCAGCATGCTTGTGCTGGGCTGCTCACAGCAATTCCCGGCCTCTGACCATGGGGTGAGAGAAGAGGGGAGCTCTGGCTCCAGGATGGCACTACATGTTTCAGCATCACAGGTCTCTGGATTGCTGCTGTTGCTTGGGAGGGAACCCTCTGCCTTGTGGGACACCTGGAAAGCTTCAGCCAGCTCTTCCAGCATGCTCTTGTCAGTGGCATGCAGCTCAATGTTTGCCTGCTCAGAGGAGGAAGGGCTTGTATCAGCATTGTCGTCTTCTTCTTCTTCTTCTTCTAAGATGCCATTTCCATTCACTTCTTCAGGGAACTGTGCTTGCTTTATTTTTCTGTACAATTCATTCCTCTCTTCCTGCAGAGCCCGGCAAAGGTTCTCTAGTCTCTGGATTTTCAGCACAAAGCACTCGTATTCCTTGGATCTCATGGCTTTCTGTGGGGAAAGACAGCAAAGACACGGACTGAGTTTGGGTGTATGCAATTTATTGGTGGCACTGGCAATTAGGAAACAATTTGAGATCTAGGTAGCCCTCACAGGACTCTGCCAGGTAGCTGGCTTCCACCAGCTGCTCTACAGTAACTGGTCAATTCATCTGTGTTACTGCAGTGTGTTAGCATTCCCCACACAGATGCTGATCAATGTCACTAAGAAGTATTTGCAGAAATACCTGCTGATGATCTGTAGAGATGGAAAAACACAGTGTATGTTCATTCAGCTAAGCACCAAAAGCCTACCTGGATTTGTGGTGTGTGTGGTTGTGAATTTTGAGGAAAACAAGCTGTATGATACTGTTTCTTTATTTTGCTTCTAGGTTCTGTGAGAACAGCCTCAACTGGCACATTTTCTTGCTTCTACACCCATTGAAGAATGAAGAGATACAGAAACCCACTGAAATAGTAATAGCACAGAGCTACAAAGCTAACCAGAAAGATATGGTCCAAATTCAGTTTAAGTTTGGGGTGAAACTTCAGGCAGCCTCTTATCTTATTTGAATGGGTTCCAACACACTTAAGAATTTCCTCTGCAATGCGTCTGTGACTGCATGTTTAAACTGATGGTGAGCCACAGTACTTGCTTTCAGCTCTTAGAGTTTGCCCACACAGGAAGTTAACAAAAGACAAGAACTTCAAGTTCATTAGCTAGTGCATGTTAATTCCTTGGGCGGATGCTCTTACGCAGGAGGAAAACAGTATAAAGTGAACTAATGCTAGTTTGCTTCTATATGGGAGCATTAACAATCACACATTTTTAGAGCACTTAAAATTCACAGTTACATAATTCAATTTCTCATGGCCATAATGAGTTTCTCTGCACAAAGTAAAAGCTCCAGAAGCTGGGATTTACTTTATATTTTATAAGGACATCTAGTTTTCTAGGTGGATTAAGAAAAGACCCTTAGAGTCAAGAATAATTTTTAATTTACTTTTGGCAGTTGCAGGTCATCTCATCTCCTAGTTTAGGCATTATGTGGGGGAAGAGGTGCATCCTGAGAAGAAAAAGACCACTCACCTCTTCAATCATGTCCAGTAATGCTCTGTTACAGTTCTCAAACCTGGATTTCCATGTAGCAGTATCCTTTTCCAACTTCTTCATTTTCTTTGTCATCTATAGAAGCAGGAGGAAAAGCTGAATCACAACAGGAATTCCTTGCTGCAGATTAAACGAGGGCAGCCCTTTTATTTAGGTTTTTGGCTGCACTTATAATGCTACTCCCACCAGTTGTATCACAAATCACAGAATCTTCGGGGTTGGAAGGGACCTCGAAAGATCATCTAGTCCAACCCCCCTGCCAGAGCAGGATCACCCAGAGCACATCACACAGGAACGTGTCTAGGTGGGTTTCGAACGTCTCCAGCGAAGGAGACTCCATAACCTCTCTGGGCAGCCTGTTCCAGTGCTCTGTCACTCTCACAGTAAGGAAGTTTTTTCTGATGTTTATGTGGAACCTCCTATGTTCCAGTTTGCACCCATTGCCCCTTGTCCTATGACTGGACATCACTGAAAAAAGCCTGGCTCCATCCTCCTGACACTCACCCTTAACATATTTGTGAACAGCGATGAGGTCACCCCTCAGTTTCCTCTTCTCCAAGCTAAAGAGGCCCAGCTCCCTCAGCCTTTCCTCATAAGGGAGATGTTCCACTCCCTTCATCATCTTTGTGGCTCTGTGCTGGACTCTCTCAAGCAGTTTCCTGTCCTTCTTGAACTGAGGGGCCCAGAACTGGGCACAGTATTCCAGATGCAGTCTCACCTCTCTTGACCTACTAACCACACCCTTTCTAATACACCCCAGGATGCCATTGGCCTTCTTAGCCACAAGGGCACATTGCTGGCTCATGGTCATCCTCCTGTCCACCAGGACCCCCAGGTCCCTTTCTCCTACACTGCTCTCCAGCAGGTCAGTCCCCAGCCTGTACTGGTACATGGGGTTGTCCCTCCCCAGATACAAGACTCTACACTTGGCCTTGTTGTACAGCTGTAGTGGCTGTACTAAGTAATAATTTATGTTAAGGGCTGGATTTAGTAGCTGTCATATAATGTTCAGCCTTCAGTCTATAGTCCTAAAGTAGGACTTGTATAGTCGTAAAGTAAGATGTGTATAGAAGTATAGCAAACTCCCAGACTGCAAACTGTCACAAAAAGGAAAGGCAAAGAAAAGATGGCATTAGTTTGTTTGTCTCTTTACAAAGACCACAGTGGATTTTTTTGCTGGGAAGTTAAAGAATGGCCTGTATCTTTTGAGCCACACATTCAAGGAAGTTCTCTCTGGATTAGTCACATCTGTACTACAGCCAACACACACTGGTAGCTGTATAGCACAATCTTTCCCTTTGGCTTTTTGACAGCTGAACTTTGTGAAGATCATTAGATGCTACCTGGATCAGAGCACCAGGATTTTGGGCCCTGGTGGCAGGGCAGAACATTGTTTATTCCAAAAGTGTGTGTGTTTTGCTTTTGTTTTCCATTCATTACAGGAAATAAGTACACCAGCTGCAAGGAAACAGTCACGTGAGCTCAATGGTGGGAAGGTGTTGGTGGGTTTCAGCTGTGCCCACACACTCTGGTGGGAAGATGTACCAGTGTGAGTCACCTGGAAGGCTCTGGGCCCTCCTAGAGACATGGGCTGACAAATGCAGCTCCAGACACCCCCTTTGGGGTCTGTACCCAACTACCGCAATAGTTTTCAGGTAAACTGTTTATTCTTCCAAGCAGTTTCAGTTTTAGCTGGAAGGGAGAGTGAAATGCCAGTTTGCAGTGCTGAATTCTAAGCTGCTGTCACTGTTGTTGCAGTGAGAAATACCAGAATCTAAAATGAGAGTCTCAAGCACAGAATTCAGGTGTGAGCTGCTACTCACTTTCTCCATCTCCTGTTTGAATGTGGCAAACACTTCATTGCTCTTGGTCAATGTTTTCTGAAATTCTTCAAACCTTTCAGAGTAGAGTGTGATCTGCATCAACAGGGAAAAAAGTAACCACAGTCATTTCAGTTTCCAGGATAGTAAACTTCTACTTTGGTAGAAGATAGTAAGTATTATGTTTGGACATAGAAATTAGCTTCTGTTTGGAGACCATGAAGCACAAATATCAGGGAACTGAAAGTCTCTGCATCTTTTTTAAGGCTGCAAACTATAATGATTCTTACGTTGCAGAAAGGTAAACTGAGGAAGAATAGAAATACCAAGGCTAGTGATTTTAAAAACACCTGGGGATTATGGATGCTCTGTTCTCCTGGATGTTGCAGCTATAGTGTCTGTACACGCGGTGCCCGGAAGAAAAAGAATTCCCTAAAATGGATATTTCTGAAAACATTTCACTACGTAACTGTGGAGACTTCAAAAGAACAACGTTAAAGTCCGCAAAGATTTCCAGTCCTTGCCTTCCCTCACAACCCCTGTATACCTATTTTCTCTGTACAGTTGTGGCTGACATCTACAGGAAGGGAATCTTAGGATGACTTACAGAATAGAAAACAATAATATGATGCTTGGGCTATCTCTGTGGGCAGGGTCCAGTCCAATCACTGATGCTGTGCAGGACCAGGCCATGGGATTAACTCAAGGTGGGAGCCAGTGTCATCAGAGCTGTGCCTGAGCTCTAAGTCTTTCTGTCTTGCTTTGCCATGCAGGCATCACTAAATTCCAACTTTAATCTGAGACCATACACTCTGGCAGACTTTAGTGGAGGAGCTCAGTATAGCCTGGCTGCCCGTTTGCTTACCTGCCTTCTTGGTTACCCTGCAACCCAGGGTAGGAGCTGAGTGCTACCCCAGCTGTGCTGCTTCTGACATCCAAGCGAGCTGGGGGAGAGGCTTCCCCACATCATGCTGCAGCCACAGTTTCTCCTCTTCCATCTTTCCAGTCCCCACTCAGTGGCTCAGGCTGTGGCCAGGAGCTGCACCAGGCAGCACCAAAAAGGAGTGTTGCTGCTCCCTTCCTCTGTTATTTGGTAGGGGGAGTAGCCCCACCACTGAGCAAAGCCCACCCTTTACTTCACACTGCCATGATCCTGCACTGGATGCCTTCAAGCTGCATCCCTGCTTGAGTGAGCAGAGAGGGCACCTTGTCAGCTCTGCTTTGTGGTCTGCGTGTGGATTGCAGCTGCTGGCAAGGCCAGCAAAGGCAGGGAACATAATCCCTGCAAGCCTCTTCTGCCAGCTTCACTTCACTTCTTGTAGCAGAGTAGAAGAATGATTTGTTGCAATGTGCCCACATTTAAGATTAGAGCTCCATATTTACTATCAGTTTACACCTGGTAGCTACATGGAAGTTCATCTGTGGCTGTATTTTGTTAGTAAAACGTGTTTTTATATGAGGATGTTTCTGAAAAACATTTTTCTAAAGATCTGAATTTTTCTGTAAGATTCCCTTGGTTTCTACTTCTTGTGTTTTTCTGAGTGGGAAAAGCACTTCCAAAGTTCCAAAATCATGCAGGATGCTATATAAATAAAGCAGAGTTTTCTGCTCTTTAGAGAAGACCAGCTCCAACTCAACCACTTCCTTCTGGTGCCAGAGCACCCCCAGCAGGGGGTGACTGGACATCTCCTCTGTCCATCCTGAGAGGTTGTGTTAGAAAAACAGTGACTGGGGTAACACACAGGGGCTGAGGTAGGGTGGGTGCAGAGCAATGGGAGGTTCAAGAGCAGCCTGCAGGATTCAGGTGTCTGGCTGAAGGCTGGCTTCCCTCTCCACACTAGTGTGGAGCTGACCAGATGGTTAGCTAGGAGCTTTTCTTTTGTGTGGTGCCAGCCAACATACACCCTCCCTGACACTGCTCTTCAGTTACTGAGGAAAAGAGGATTTTGAAAATGAGACAATTTTATACAGTTATAATAGAGTAACATGAACGTTTTGGATTGACATTTAAAGGTCATCTACTGCAACGCCCCTGCAATGAGCAGGGACATCTTCAACTAGATCAGGTTGCTCCGAGCCCTGTCCAACCTGGCCTGGAATGTTTGCAGGAATGGGGGATCTACCACCTCTATGGGAAACCCTGGCCAGTGTCTCACCACCCTCATTGTAAACAATTCCTGCACGTTCATTCTGGTTAGTTGTTATGATGCCCCTTAGAAAATGTCATGGCCATAGTTGCAGTGTGCTGTGGTTGTGCCTGAGCTCGGTTTAGGTTAAGTAGTTTAGGGTCTTAGTGGCTGTGAATGCAGCACTGGCTGCAGCCCTTCCTCACCAAGCTGGGTGAAGGCATGGGAGGCAGATCTGTGCAGAGGTCCTTGGTGCCCATATGGGAGGTAGCTGACATCAAGCTTGCGTGTGTGTTTGTACTAGTCAGTAGTCAGAGCTGTGACCGATGCACAGACAGAAATGCAGAGGGATTTGTTTTAGCAGCCTGAGTGCCACAGCATAAGTGGGACACTGATACCAAATGAGAGTTTGGAATAGATGTCAAGGCTCTGAGGAGAAATGCCTGAGCATCCCAAACCAAGTGAGGGAGCAGGAGCTGGAGCCCACAAACCGGGGCTCTCTGCCCAGAGCCGTTTTCTTATAAACATTCATCTAAATTCTCTGTCTTTGCAATTCCCTCTCACATTTTGCCTATTGTTTAATTAGATTAAAAACCTTTGACATTTGAGCAGGGCAAGCTCTGATCTCCTTGGTTGCCGTAGCCCAGTGGTTGCACTACACCAGCTACTGAAAATTAAAGGCCTCAGGTGACTTTTATCTTCTTGCTTTGTTTCAAAGTATGAACCTAAAAAAGTCTGCCTAAGCAATGTGCCTGGGGAGGGTGTGTAGCATCTTGGCAAGCACCACCATGGTTTGGGTGTATTCCCTGAGTTGGTGCCAGACCCCTGTCACCGTTTGGAGGGCTGGATTTGGCTGTTTTGGGCATGCTGTGCTGCCTGGAGACAAGCAGGCATGAAGCTGATGTCCCCTGCCTGGTTCCTTCCAGCTCAAGGAAGTGGTGGGTGTTTCATGATCTCCTCTAAAATGTAAAGATATGTCACTCACTATAGCAGGCAGTAAGGGCTATATTATGGCTTCCTATCTCGTTGATCAATGTCTTCTCATGATTTCTATGCTTTCTGTTAATATCTATTTGGTGTTCTGTGCTGTCTACATCAAGTAGCTCTTTATGGTCTTTCTGTTATGGTCTTGCACCGCACCTTGCACAATGCATCTGGTCCATAAGGGAAACCTTTCACTACTACTGTACTGGAAATACTACTCCTACTACTGAATTATGTGTCCAGTAATTCCAAATGGAGGCTTCCGTGGAAGTGGCAGAACTCTCACTCTTAAACATGACACGTAACTTCATGTATATTTCATCAAGAGAATCATTTAAGTTTCATCTACTCAAGCCTGCAAGAGGCACATGTATTATCAATGCCTTTGCACGCTTGTTTGATTGGATTTTTCTAAAAAAACAATTTTACCATTTCAAATGTATGTTTAATATATTCTACCTTTTATCAATACCTTCATTTTCATTAACCTGGCTACAGAGGTCTGCCTGCATGCAAAACTCTTTCTGATTGAACATAGAAGTTTAATTAAAACCATGCTGAGAAAATTTGGAGCAGGTTTGCAGTCAGGACTGACTCAGCTGGAGGCCTTTGAGGTTTGATTGCAGAACCTGTCAAACTGGTGTCAGCAGCAGTTTGACTACCAGCTCACCTTAACCTTTGAAAAAGCACTTAAAGGCCCAAACCCCTCTTAGCATGTTTACATGTTTACTCTTAGCATGTTTAGCATGTTTAACACTAGCTTTTCTTGACTGCTCAACAGGTAGGAATTAGATCATCTACACGGGGAGAAATGAAACAGCTTACAAGGCTAGGAGAGGGCTTCCTGATGAGTGAGGAGATGGGCAGTTGCAGAGGGGCTGAAGGACTGACACCCCCCCCCTCCAAAGCTCTGCTGAGGGGGACATTTCTCACAGACAGGTCAAAGAAGATAAACTTGGCCTTGAACACTTCCAGGGTTGGGGCATCCACAATCTCCCTGCACAACCTGCCACAGTGTCTCACCAGCCTCATTGTATGTAAGTTCTTCCTTATATCCATTATAAATCTATCATCTTTTCATTTAAAACTGTTTCCCTTTGTCATATCACTGCAGGCCCTGGTAAGAAGTCTTTCTCCATTTTTATTATAAGCCCCCTTTAAATACTGAAGGGCCATAATAAGGTCTCCCCAGAGCCTTCTCTTCTCTAGGCTGAAAAACCCATATACCACAATGTGATTTGCAGTATGGGCACTAACTTACAGTTGGCTTGAAATTAACCTGTTTCCTTTGCAATAGTCTATGGGATGTAGGATGAGGCTAGAAGGAACATACAGAAAGTAGTCGGGATACTTTACCTGGAATGTGCCTTATGGGTTAAAAACGGGGAAACAAAGGCACACCATGCAATCACCTCTCCTACATCACCTGTGCCTGCAGGACAGTCTCTTGTTCCTTTAACATTTTGGCCTGGAGCTTCCATTCTGCAGCTTGGTTCAGAAGCTGTGTTTTGGACGATAGAAAGAAAATGGTTAGAAGTCTAGTTTGTCAGCTGGAAATCCTCATCCACCAGCTACCTCTGCCACTGCTACCTGATAAAGAGTAACTTTCTAACTAAAAATCAAACTTTCAGGCAAATGTAATTAGAGGAGTTAGGCAAGACAGAGTATATCATGCTCTCCTGAGATGTGGGACAGGGCATTTGGTTTGAAAAGTCATATTTGAATAGGAGTCCAAAACCTACTTGGAATTAAGTGTGTAATACTAAAAAGTGTGGTAATTAAGGGTATCTTCACCAGACTTCTACAGAGTGGTTATGGTACTTTCTGACACTTTCATTTCAGCACAGCTCTGGCCAAGTTCCTGCCCTCTAGTGAATGGCAAACTCCATTTTGCATTAATGACCAAGATCTAGCATGCAAGTATGATCAGTCAGCTGTGCCTTCAAAAAATCTTTCAGCTTTTAGAAAGGGAATGCACAGTAAATTCCATTTATTGGTGGCCATTATCTTAGGGTTCCATTTAGATTGAGGTGTCACCAGCAGAGAATCCCACCTCAGGGTGATAAATGCCTCAATTAAATGAAGGAGGCAGCCCAGAAAGAGCTTTGCTGCAGTTTCGTCCCTGGCTGCTCCTGCAAAGATCTCATTCTCTACTTCAAGGCATTTGGCAAAATGCCATTCTGACACGCAGGCTGCAGATGGGAGGGTCGGTTGAGGCTGAATGAATGGTAGGAACGAGGTGTACAGAGGCTTTTCCAGGCTGCAGTTCTGAGTCAGCACTTCCAAAGTGTGTAGTAATACTCTAATAATTGGTTTATTCTGAAAGCAGGAAACATTTAATGAAGTGTTAAAGAAATGTGCCTATCACCTACTAAGCATTTATAAAGAGTTCTCATGGTTAGACCATATGTATTTTAGAAAGAGGATCCTAATGATAGCTTGAGAAATGAGTATAAACAAGTTAGTTTACCACAGGACTTTCTTCTGTTGGATTAAATTGTACTGTTCAAAATAGCACAACTGGGCTCTGAAACTATATTGAAAATAGAAGTACTGTGTAAGTCAATAGATCCTCCTCTCATATTGAAAGTGAAAGGTGAGTAGAACCCGTGCAGAAAGTTTATCTGACCCCTAGTAAAAAATTTTATTCTAACCATTTTTGTTGGAAGTAACACATGTAAACTGCTCGAATACCACCTGGCAAAAGAGCTGAGCTGACAAATACTGACTGAACAGGATAATGAACTCCCTCCCTGTCTTTAGCTATTTGTGGCACAGATATTATCTGAATTAGACTTGTTGCCCATATATATGTGTATATATTATCTCTAGAAAAATATTTCTTCCATCAATTTGGCCTTTTGATTGTAACCCACTGAATTTTTACTATCTACAGTTTCCTAGACAAAACTGTTTTACTGGTCAAGTATGCATTGTATGAAGAAATACCACATTCTGTTTGTTTTATACCTCCCTCTTAAAATTTATTTTGAGAATTTCATTTGATGTTGGTTCAATGGAGATAAGTAAAATTCTTGAGCTTAGAACTTGTTGACTAAAAATTCAAATAGGTTGGGTCATAGCCAGTAAAAAGAGATGGTTTGTAACAGGTGTGGGTTAAATGAGCCTCAGTTCATGCATTTGTTTTCCTGGGAGAGGGTATGTTTTATATTCACAAAAATAAGAATTACATTTTTTTTTAAGTTTGCCTACGACCTGGATGTTGAAGTTTCACATTTCTTTGTTGACTACTTGTTTGGGTTTGTTTGGTGGGATTTTATAGGAATTATAAGGTGTCTGGTTTTAATTATTTAATCAAAAGTGCTTTGAAAACTTCCAGAACTACCCAGCCTCTAGGCCAGTCTTTACTTCCAAGAACTGGGTTTTTTTCTGCATTACTTAAATATCAGTTAGATTTACCTCCGTACCCAGCGTGCCTGGAATAATGAAAAGGTCCCCCCTCCCATGCTGTATCTTCTGCCACAGCACAAGAGATGAACAAAGAAGGTGAAGAAAAGTTGTTTTTTTGCCTGTTAATGAAATCCTTCTCTCTTACTGACCCACATCGCTTTTGCAGCCAGTAAAAATCCAAGAGTTAAAATCTTCTGTAATGGAAGCAAGCCTCAGAGAGGCTTGCTCAAATTAGCATGCACTCTTACGTAGCCTGAGGTATTCAGCAAACACCAAGCTAGGAGTAAATGAATCAGGAGAACTGATACATTTATTAATAGGCTATGAAGTGGTAACAAGGCTGAAGTATAAATAAATGAATAAATATTGCATGTGGTGTTTACAAAGCAGCACTTCAGTGAAGTGTGGTGATGTTACATTATATTATTAGAGGTATGATAGCTGCTGGAGGCTCAAGCAGTCACATCATGCTCAGGACTAAAAGACCCCGTCCTCAAGAAGATATATTCCCATTTAATGACATGGATGTAGGTATTGGATTAAAGGAAATTAAGCTTCCCTTTTTGCTACCAGGTTCTGCAAATTCCAATTATGTAGAAATCTGATCAATACCTTCCAGCCATATACTTGAAAGCCATGGGGGCTTTAAACTGCAATTAATTGTGCATCAAAGTTTGTATTACAAGTGCTAAAAATGTACAGTATGGTCCAAGTAGCACTGACCAGTTATGGGATGATAATAAAATTGCATCCTTAGGTCAGGTTGACCCTTTGGGTGGGCCACACAGTATGAACTATTGCTCCTTATATGGGGAATTGAATTATTTGTTGCACATGCAGAGTGAATTATGCAAGCAATGAGATGACCTGCCTATTGAGATGTGATGTAGAGACATTGCAGGAGGGGATGTCTCTCCTTGTCTGAGATAAAGTTTTATATAGGGGCAAAGATTCCTATGTGGAAGAACTGCCTAGGAAGACATCAAAGTGAACCTTCAAGGACTAATCAAATAGATAAAAGAACACTAAAATTTTCATTTAAAGGTATTTGAAAACTCCTGCAGCAAAACTCACGCACAAGGGTGTAAAAATGGTATTGGAGAGAATTGCTATTTAGTTCTGAAAGCTGTTCTCTCACATGACAGGATCCTGAAATGCAGGAAGGCTCTGACTTTGCACATTATTGAGAAATAGCTAAATGAGAGGACTCCATCAAAAACACCTTGATTTCATACATACATATATATACATATATTACTCCCACACTCTCTCGCACAATAGCTGGGTGGGTGGGATGAAGAGCTCAGGATTGAGGTGGGAGACAAGTGTAGGCCAACTCTCTGGGTGCTGGGCTACCTGTGGTGAATCATGACACATTAATTGTGCCTTGGCTCATTGCATGGTTTTTGGCCAGGCACTTAACTTACTCAGCTAAATCTACCTTGCTCTTAGGTGATGTTAGCCATTCATCACCAGCTTACATGAGAGGCAGAGTTTATAAGCATTAGTTTGAAGAGTGTAAAGAATATTCTTTGTACGTGATGCATATTATTATACACCCACTGCTTTGTAGATTGTTTTTGAATCTGTTATTTCACAGGTGCTAGTCATACATACAGCAAAGCCACAAAGAAAATCTCCCACTCCAAAATGCAGAGAATGATGACTTCTACTGCTTTAAAAGAAATGAAAATACCCAAACTGTGCATATCAGTTCTGAATAAAATACACAAAGAAGGTTTGGCAAGAAACAGATCCAGTCACAGGCAACAAGCAGCCCCAAAATTCATATTCTGTGAGGCACAGCAAGAAAAGTCATTGATACAAGGCTGTATATGTCAGTTTTCCACAGAGCCAATGCCCTCCCTGTCCTTTACATCTTCTGTTTTTTTTGTTTTTGTTTGGTTTTGGTGGGGTTTTTTGGTGACATTTTTTGGTTTTGGTTGTTTTGTGGTTGTTTTTTTTTCCCAGTATCTGAAATCTGTACTCAGCAGCGAAGCTCACAATGACAGCAGTAAGGTAAGCCCCAATTTGCTTTGTCACTGTAAGGGATTTATTGGAAATGTTTCCTGGGGTTTGAATCTGCCAGGAACCAATGGTCACGAATGAAGTTTTTGGGTTTGGCTTCACACAGGCATCACAGTGAAAGTCTCAGCCTTTAGCTTGGAGTGAAGCTGAGTAGGAGTGGGTGTTCCAGCCACAAGATCAGTGCAGAGAAAGAGGATAAATGCTCTTCTGGGCAACTTTTGGTAAGAGGTGTTTGCTGTGTTTCCCTTGTCCTCTAGCCACTGGACTCAGATCCCCACATTTCATCCATATTTTATGATACTTTGGCCAGGCTGGTGCTAACGTATCTGTTTCGAGATACTGGGAGGGTATAAATATATGCTCTTCAGAGCTCACTCATGCTGCTCCTGAGTTAGCTGGCATATCCTAGCTCAGCCCTGAAGAACCAATATATTAGTGAAATAGCATGCAGGGCTTGTTTTGGCCTAAAGTTAGATAAAAGGCAGACAGAGCAGAAGGATATGTACGTATTCCTTTTCTTTCTGATGTCGCTCCTCGGCTTCCTTCATCATTTCCTGAGACTGCTCCAACTTGGCATCCACCAGTTTCTGCTGAAGTTCTCGGTGCTTAAATATTTTATCAAGGTGCTGTAAGAAAACAAATTCTGCTGAATTCACAGGTTTAATTGTGTACACAGACCTTCATGCTTGTGCATGTACAGCTATCTACTGGAACACTCATAAGACAAAAATATTGCAAACAAGAAAGACTCCCAACCTATTGCAGTTACTAAAAAAATACAGTGCTGATAAGAATAAACTGTGCCAGAATTTGTATGAGAAGGGAAACCTGTTTCAGTTATTTATTTTGATTTATGATAGAAAATATATTGTTTTAAAAAGTACCTTAGCATCTTTGCCAGTTCTATGGTCTACGTGTGAAGCCATCGGTATAATCCAATATAAAAGAAGACCAAATAATTCTCATCAATAACAAATATGCAGGGGGCACACCTTTTTTTGAGTTATCAAGTGGCCAGCAGATCTAAGCCACTGTGTGGATAAAAGTGTAAAGAGGCATGGCACCTGCAGCACCTGGGAGTATGTGCACAGCTCATGCCATCCTGTCTGTGACTACAAGCCCTGGGCATCCCAGTTGCTCTGGCTACACGTGCACAACTTGGGCTTGGAGAGCCTGGGTTAAAGTACATGAATGGGCATGTGAAGGAGATCAGACCAGATGAACCAGAGGCCTCCTCTGGCCTGTAAAACATCTGGCTCCACGGTGACCTTCAGAAGGTAAATGTTGCTGATAGCCCTCTCCATTCTTGCTTCATTTAGATAAATTTCACAGGAGCAAATACACTTGAGCACATACTTCTGTTTTACATTTTCTTTTCATAGAAATCACAAGGGAGGAACATACATTTCTTTCATTCAGCGTAAGACTTCATACATGATGCAACATATCTGGAAATGCATGTATTGAATTGGGCATTCCAGATTGTAAGGACAGATTACTTATGTTTTATTCAGTATGATAATTATGGCAGTGGTTGCACTGAGGTTCATAATAAATGTATTTAGGAAAAATAAAAAGACTCACTGTGGTATTTGTTAATATTTGTCATAAAATAAAATAAAAAAATATATATGGCATTTTACTCTAGAGGGCTTTTTGTGTCAAAATTTTCTGACCAACTCTAATGTTTACAGAAAGAATAGTTTCCCATCTGCTTGATCTTACGGTGAGCATTGTGCCTGGGAAAGAAGAATCTGTTCCAATGCAAAGGGCCTTCTTTCTGCTTCTGGGTAAGGGTCAAAGCATGTACATCAGAGCCCTTCTCAGCAACCTTTCCCTCGAGGGAAAATATGTCTGTTTGATGTCACCAGCAGAGCAGGTTGTCCAAGAAGATGGGAGCTGGGAGGTGCTTGGTGGGGACTTGGAGGGGGAAGCAAGGGTGCTGGGGGGCTCCCCAGGGATTTGGGAGAGCTGTGGGGGGACCAGGGGGCAGTTCAGCAGCCCTTGCTTGGCCCCTGTCCCTACAGCACCAGGCTGTGGTGGGTGCTGCAGGCAGGGTGCTGGCCTGCACAGCTCCTCACCTGCAGGGTTTGCCAGGTGGAGCCTGACAGGTGTCCTGCAAGCACAGTCCTGCTCAGATGGTGAAGTGTGGTGGGGGCTGCCCTCATTACCTCCCAGAGACACCCAAACGATAGCCAGCAGGGAGAACAGGCTGGCAATGCTTTCTGCTTTACTCCAGGGAAGCCAGGTTTGCTCCTGCCCCCGCTGGCAGCCAAGGGTGCTGCTCTCACCTCTTCCCGCAGCTCGTACTGGTCAATGATGCTTTTCAGCTTCTCTGCCAGCTCTGTGTTCTCCTGGCAGAGCTTCATGTTCCTCTCGCTTTGCTGCTCAATCTGAGCCTGGATTTCACTCAACGTGCCCTGGAAATGATTAGTTATTTCTTTCCTCTTCTCATCTTCCTCCCGTGCCCGCTGAATTGTTTCCTCCTGTTGTTAAATGGGAGAGAACCCAGTCATGCCAGTAAGACTCTGAATAAGTGGTTCCAGAAAGATACTGTTTCAGAGTAGCATAAGGATCCATTTTGAAGGATAATACATGTTTGCATTCCTCTTTGGAGATTTTCTTGCTTTCATCTGCTCCAGCATTAGGCATGATTCTAAATTTACAGAGCAAATTACACAGTGGCCTCAAAAAAATTAGGGAACTAAGAGTTTGCATTTATAAAGATGGATGTAGAGTAGAGTCTCAGATCAAAGCAAGTCTGGAAAAGGGGACATACATCCATGTCTTGATTCATGATACTGCAGCACAGCTTTTGCTTTGGATTAAAGTATTTAGTGAAAGAAGTCAAAAGCTCTTTTATAAAAATTCTTTTGGATTGAATAAAAAAAATCACCCTTTAAAATGCCTCCTTTTAACTAGGAACCCTCATATCAAGTCTATGGTCTTTGGGATTTTAATTTTTAAGAGACACCTGTCACTTTCTGTAGAATCCCTCCCAATTGTTCAATTTTTCTTCCCTAACTTTTAAAGTGACACCAACATTTGCAGTAATTTATTAGGGGGTAGAATCAAGGAAAGCTTGTGAACTGCTTCTTACAGAATCAAACCAGAGAATCAGAATTTTGCCTGGATAAAGACTGATGGATATATATGTATTTTTAAACAGCTATTGAAATTCTGATATGGAATTGTTTCTATAAAAGACAATGCAGAACAAACCTGGATTCATTGCTTTGGATCCAGAAATATGGGCTTTTTTTTTTTTTAATTCCCTTCTCATTTCCTTCAGGGCTGGCTGCCTTTCTGGTGAATGTAATCCTAATATACTTTGGCTAGGACCATACCTGCAGTAGTTAAAATCATGCAGAAGCACATTAAGAACCCACTCCACAGCATGCAAATTGCATACTCTAATAAGGTTTCAACTGGCATAGTAATTTACATAAAAATCTCTGATAACACTGCATATGCATATTTTCTATAAATATACTTTATTAAAGCCTTAGCTGACTCTAATAAGATATAATTTATATAATAAATGTGACATAAAGGGTGTTGATTCAGGCCCTACTCTTAAAGTAAGACAAATACCAAACGACCCAATTTTTACTTAGCGTGCACAACACAAGCCTGATCTTGGACAACTGCTGTTCTAGGTAGGGGATGTTTGTCCTTTCACTGACCAGGGAGTGACAGAGATGTAACACCTTGGGTGACCAGAGGAAAGTATTGCAGCCATTAGTGCTAGTAATACTGTAGTGCACAGAAATCACTATGAAGTCTTGCTGTGCTCTGCAGTTTACACAAGAACCCATGTGTGTACTCACAAACTGAGTAAAACAGAGTGTGAGCCCAGAAGAACTCTCTCCCTTAAGGGGAAGAGAGAATTTCAGACAGAGCTGGGCAAGTTTACCTAGGGGGTTCCTGGTTCAGTACCTGGCTCGGAAACTGAAGACACAAAAAATTTGCAGCAAGATGGAAGAGAAGTTCTCTATTATTTTTATTTTAATCAGTGAGGATGATTTTGAGTTAGCCTGGAACATTTTGCTTGACCAGAAATGGAACAGTGTTCTGTTTGTAGTTACTTTTCGTTCAACTCTTTTTAGGACGATTTTGAAACAGAAACGCTGTTACAAAATAGAGTTAAAAATGCTACTCAGAGGGTGTTTTAAATAAACTGCTTTAGCATTCCCCAAATGAAATATTTAATTTCTTTTGAAAGGGGTATCCCAGTTACATATTAAGGGTGGGTGTGGGTGAGAGGAGCTGACTGGGCAGAAAGGCATCTGCTTGGCTATGGCACCATGCAGAGACCTGCAGGCACTGCCTCTTCCCTGCACCATGGAACAAGAGCCCTCCGTGTCCCAGTGCCCTGCCATGCTGTGGAGCTGGCTGCGGTACTGCCAGTGCCCAGCTGACTGCTTGTAGGCTGGTGCCCAGTCTCTAAGGTGTTGTGGGTTCAATCTCTAGGTACTACTGATAATACCATGGGAATTGTAAGGGATCTTTGGAGGTATCTGCTTCAAACCTGAGCCTTTACTCTCTGTAAAAGCCTATGACTGAGGCTGTACCTGCACTGGAGCCTCGATGCCCACAGTGCCACCAGCAAAGCTGTTGACTGCTGTGACATTTATATTTGAGTCATTGCTTGATGCCCAGTAGCAGGAAGGACAAGGGACCTGAGAGGTTCATGTCTCTACAAGACACTAAGTAGCCACCAAACTGTCAGATAACTGGCAGAACACGAACACCATGCAGAAAAGCGAATTGCTGTTTGTCTTAGCAGAGCTACTTTCTCTGGCAGTGGGAACACATTCTGCTAATTCACAAAACAATTATTCCACTTTTCTTGGAGGGATAGTTAAACATCTGTTTTCTGCTGGGAAGTGTCACTGCAAGAAAATAATCTGAATAGTTGGACTGTAAGTTAGTGAGGCCAGTATTCAATGCTAACCAGAAATTTTTAGTCTCTGATCTGCACTGTGGATTTTCAGTGTAGCTCTGCACTGCATATTCATCACCACTTGGCTGCCCCAGTCTCCAGTTAATGGGAATTCCACACACCAGATGAGTGAAGATGACATTTACATGATGTGATGTGCATATAATGTACCACATGGCAAGTCAGAGGAGATCCATGATCTGGACAGGCCAGGTTTCTCCTGTGCTATTGAAAAAGCACAGTCTCATACAGTTTTTCTTTTCCATGCTTTGGAACAGAATGAGAAGTGCTAAAAAATTATGAATCAGCTTCTCTGTCCTGCCAAAACCAAAATAAAAATGACTTAAGCAAGAGATTTTAAAAATAACATTTGGTGGATTCTCCTGTTTTGGCCCTCTTAGTACTGTCATAAGCGAAAGAAAATTTCACTCATTTAAATAAACTGATGAGTTCTGGAGATTCACAGATGTCCAGGAACCAAAGCTTAAAGGCAAATATTCCAAGAACTATGTTAAAATTCTCAAAGAGACAACACTGGACAAAGATATTGAATGCTTTCATTTATTAATTTAATCCTCATTCATTCTGCTACTGTACTTTTTTCTTACTGTCTTATTTAACTCTTATTTTTACATGGAAAACACAGGAACCAGAGGAAAGCCAGGGTTCTGGGTTTCTTAAAAGGCCTCTGAACTGTCGGAAAAATGGGGCCAAACTGAATACTTGCTGCTGCTACAAGATCAGCTCATGAACCTTTCCTGGCTCACTTGGCTTAGGTACAGAAAAAGAAAATCAGAACTGAGTCTGAAATGGATAGGTTTATTTAGGGGACCTAGTCTCAAAATAAAAGAGTTCTACAGGTAGAAAGATGTTGGAAAGAGATTTTCCTAAATGTAATGATGAACTGTGTAATGAAATATTTATATGCAAAGAGAAAGGAAAAATCATGGTGTCTGGAAGTGAGATTAATAAGTATATGATAGTTGGTAAATCATGTGAGGAATTCAACAGAACCTGTTCCAAATGTTTTCCAAATATAATTAGTTTTTCTCTACAGCCCAGTTTTCACTGATGATTTGTTTGTTTTAGAAATCTCTGTTAAGTCTATGCAAAGCTCTGTACTCTGAAATAACTTTTAAATTGGCTTGTATTTCTGTTGAAAGATTTTGCCCAAAGACCATCTGGTAAAGCCACGTGGAGCAATACCAAGGTGTGGCTTAGGTCTGGTACAAATGACAGACACAAATTTAATTGGCACTACCAGTTTTCTGCTACTATGTCTGAGCGGAGATTTGCTTCCAGTTTTCCTAACTATCTGTTAAGCTGCTTTTGTACTGCTAGTGCACAGTTTGAGTGCATTTATGGCCATTCCCCCTCCCAGTTCTGTTCTTACCAATGTGCAGTGAAAGTCAGAGCTAGACCCTGAAGCTCCTGAGCTGGTGGAAATGAATGAAAATCTGTTACAGTTAATAGACATTAAATCAGGTGAAATTCTTGCTGCTGAGAATTCATGTGTGTAATTCTGTATGTAACTGTAGCTCCATAAAGAAGGACTTCGCATAGATCAAAGCAGGCTTTTTGTATAATAATACCACCACCATCACTAACATGTACTCCGGAAAAAGGAAGATCACAAGAGAAATATAGTTCTTGAACCTAAAATTTTCAAGAAGTATAATCATATTACAGATTTCACATTTAAATGGCATGATGCACCAAGCAATAGGCAGATGTGGCATATGGAACCAGCCTTTTGACGTTCCTGAAAATTTCAGTTTTGAACTAAAGCTCCTGTTCTAAATGACTTCCACACTGTTGGCATCCTTCCTGTCTTGAAGCTTGACATCTTGAGGCAAATATCCTGATTGACTAACCCACAGATCATTTGAAAATGCCCAAGTGCTCAAGTTACATGGAAACACCCACCAGCCTTCTGTGAGTCTCCTGCAGCAAAACTGGTGTCCCTATTATTCTGTCCATGCTCATGCATTCACATCTGCAGTGTCAGGAACCTGGTCTGTTAGCAGACTGTGTGCTGAGCTTCCTGATAATGTGAGATGGGCTTATAGATGAGGTGGGCAAACTCAAAGTCCAAGAGTGCTTGGATATTTCCAAACATGGAATAAAGGGGGTTTGGTGTAAATGGACCTCAAGATTAGAACATATATATTATATAGATATGATTATATAGACAATATCTGATACTGTAATCATATATTGCACATACAGATGAAAATGTCCCTTTGATTTGGTCCTATAGCAAGATGGGAAGGCATTGGCATCTTCTTCCCCATTACTGTCAGGTCCCTTGTTAAGGCTCCACTCACCTTGAGGTTTTTGTTGTGCCTCTGGAGCTCCCGGCACAGGCTCTCAAGCTTGCTGCGGGCAAGGATTGCTCTGCTGTGCTCACTCTGCAACTGGTCCTTCTCCTTGCTGATCTGGGCCTGCCTCTTCTGCAGGTACTTGAGCTTTTTCTGCTCAGCGCGATGTTCTTCAAGCTGTGTGGGGAACAGGGTTTAATACAAGATTAAGAGGAAAAGGAAAGAAAAGAAAACCAGCTCTTTTGCTTTGGGGAAAGTATTCACACCTTTACCTCTTCTGTGTTTATGTTCTGTGTTTATCAGTGCTAATGGAAGAGGAGCAAGTGACCTGGAGGGAGTCCCAACCCTGCGCTCTGCAACGGTCCCAAGTGTGCTGTAGTGTGGGTGAGAGAACATAGTTTTTAATACTCTTGTCACACCATCTCAGCCCTTCCCCCTTTGGTTTTAATTTCTTTGAAGGGCAGCTTCAAGGTTTTCTCTTTGTTTCAACTGTTAGGAGCTGGAGCAGCCGTTAGCACTTTATGTGGTGAGATTTCTCCAGATCATGGGATAATACAGCAATTGCTCATTCAGTTTTGTGGCTTCCTAAAATAGAAGAGGCTTCCTAGATACACAGGCACCTGCTGGAAATATCAACAGCAAAAGAGGTCCTGCAGGCCAGGGATGCAGTCTGTGTGGGAAAATGGAGGAGAATGCTCTTCAGGAAAGAGTTCCCCAAAACAATCTGTGGGCACCTTCTCTTGTCAGGCTCTTCTTGCTCATGGGACCATCTGTCATTTGTAGTTTTGGAGGTCCTGTCATCAACAGGATGGGTTGCAAGGAACTAAACCTGTTTTGGGTCATCCAGATCCATGTAATTACTGAAAAAATGTGGGCACTCCCTGATGTTCACTTGGGAACCTGCTGATCCCATGGATGCATGGCTCTTGTCTTCCCTAGAGGGCTGGTGGGGAGGAGGGCATATTTGGAGTGGGGATGAGGGGCAGCAACAGAATTGCTAATAGCAGTCCCTGCCCAGAATACTCATTTCTTCTGACATGTGCCTATTATTGGCTGTTTTGGAAAAACTTACTGCACTGCAAATTAACACCACAACAGACATGCCAAGGAAGCATTTCACCTCTGAATCTTCTAAAGAATTCTTCTTCCATTCCAATGCACAGCAGCCCTCCTTGCTGTATTACAGGCATGAATATATCGTGAGACATTTCTGAAGTCCAGATGTTTTCCAGTTGAAAAACAGCAGCACATGAGCTGCAATGTGCAAACCTTAATAACAATAGCTGCTATTAAGAGTACATTATCTAATAATATGGTACCACTAATATTAATCATTAATGTATGACTGGGAAAGTTTGTGAGTTCAGGAGAATGATGTACAGCTCAAATACAACAGTCAACAGGCATTGTATTTTACACTTTCTCCACCTGAGGATCTGTTTTCTGCAGATGTTCTGTAATTTATGCTTACAGTACAGAGCTCTGTGTATTATCAATCAAATCACAGCTAGGCCTACCACAAATCAAGGCAATCACCAGCCTGAAGTACATTTACAGTTTATGCTCAGCTTTCTGCATGCGTATTGTGTGTTTTCACCCCAGTAGATCAGAGTAAGGGCTTTTGCATCTAATCAAGCTGCACTAGTTGAAATAATATTTCTAGTACTGTAGGAAAAATATAGCCCCTTTGTAATTAAGGCTGGGATTTGTTTTCCTTTACAAGCTTGATTTTGGCCCCTTCCCTTTTAAAAACACAAAAAGGGTTCTTTTGGTTCACATTTTGCATGCACAGTCTGTGATCAGCAGATAACGATTTATCCAAATTTTACGATTCACTCAAGCTGTGCTTGAGATAGGGGGCTTAGAATCAAATAGGTATTAACTGTGATATGAGAACTCTTCCAAGCTTTTTTTTTTAAAAATATTTTTTTCCTCTAAAAAGAGCTTGCACTAGAAATGTGTATTTCAAGTTCTCAGGAATGTCTAAGACATGGTGTTACTTTTGCCCTGGAAAAGGGAATTCACTGTTCAATAGGAATGACTTACGGGCTTCCAATGCTATATTTCTAAGAATAATGATCAAAAGATTAGCTAAAATTAACTAGAAATAGAAGGAATTCTCATTTTTGAAGGCTGACTTAGAGAGATAAATCTTCGGTTTAGGAAAAATGTTTTATCTTGACCCCACTGCAGACAATGACAATACTCTATTTATTAGTGGACTGTTTTTGCACGCAGCACTTGCAAGACCCTCAGGACCTTTGAAAATAAACTGGTCACAAGCAATTCTGCAACAGCCACTTGTAGGCAAAAGCTTAAATCCAGCATTGTCTGTTTTACTAACCCCAGCCAATCTTCCTGCACTAGTATTAGTGAATAAAACGTTCTCTGTTGGTGAGCAGCATGGCATGACTTGTACCCAAATGGCTACACTGCCTTCCTGCCCTGTGCCTGCAGGCACAGTTTCCTTCACACCAGCCCATGCTCTTTCCTGATGTCTTCCATTTTCTGGTGTACCCATTGCCACAGACTGTCAGGGCATGTGCCAGAAGTTAAACAGTATATAGCTGGGTGGCTGTGGGGATGCTCTGGTGCTGCTTAGGGTCCCTGAGTACAGGCAGCAGCAGTACTATCAGTGCAGCTGAAGCCAGTGCCAGCATCCAGCTCAGCCTGGCACACTGCTGCACCATCCCCTGAGCTGTGCTGCAATAAGTGCTTCTGTCACCACATTGTTCACCCAACCAAGGAGCTGAACTGGCTGGAAAACAACTCAGCAAAAGTAAAAAGTGACCTGAAGTGTATGATAGGGATGTACAAGAGGGAGCAGAGAGAGTGGTAACTACTACAGCTAACTGCTGACAAGCTGTTAATCACACTACACCCGTCAGACATGCTGAGTAAGCAGTGCAAGGCTTTCTCCAACATTCTTTTATTTGTATTAAATTATTTATTTTAGTGACATTGCACAGGATATAAAAAATTAATGCTCAGTATTTTTGGTTTAGCACCTTCTCCTGGAAGAGTTAATGGCAATACAGCCCCTGTTTTATACAGTGCTCCAACAATGCTTGAATGCACTGGAGAATACATTATAGAGGAAGAAGTCCTATTTCAAATAATCTGTGTGTATGAAGTTCCTTTAAGCACAAGCTAAACCATAACCTGCCTGAGTCAAATTTATTAAATCAGAGGAATTAACATGGAAGAAGGGAAAGCTGAACTTCACATTATGATGAGACATGGACACATCTGTGCATAAAACCAATTATAAAGTCAATGTTCTGCTTGGCACATTTTTCAGTACTCCACAAACCGTAAAATGCTGCATTTTCATATGCAAGATTTCCACAGCTTATGGCCATAGAGCCCTTTAACTACTTAGAACAAAATACTTGATCTGAAAATAACCTATCTTAAGTGTCAAAAGAACAGGGTCAGGAAGCTGGCATTGTTATAGGGGTGACACTATCGAGACAAGGGCTTTGGCTCCTAATTTCACCATGTTGTGTTTTCTCTATTGAATAGTCTCAAATAGTCTCAAATACTCTCAGTTGTCTATTTTCTGATTTTTCTGCTTCCTAACATTTTATACTAAGCTCTGTATTATTTTCATTTTGATTAAATCACTGATATGTAATTTAAAGCAACACTTGCACTTGGCTAGACATGAGTCTCCAGCATGTGTCAGTTTGGTAGATTTAAGTACAAATATTCCTCCTCATTAACTTTTTAACCCAAAGGCCAACTTGTTTTCTTCATGTTTTACTCTCTTCTTGCTTCTCACCCATAACTGATGGTTTAACCCTGACAATTATTTTGATATTCACTTAACAGGACAGATGCTACTACTACACGTGTTTTGACCATGCTGATGGACTTTACACCTTCCCGTAGAGACAGTTTGCGCAGAAGAGAACCAATGCTGTACTAACCAGCTCAGCATATTTCTTAAATAACAGGTCCAGCTTCTCCTCTGGAGTACTCAGCTTGTTCAAGCTTTGCATCAGTAGGGTGGCTTCCTTTCCTTCAAAAAAAAAACAACAAAGAAGCAGAGATTTGATGGTAGAGGTAGTTTGTAGCTGATAAACTGTTATGAAATTGGATGTTGCATGTATCTGTAAAAACTCAGGAAGAAATGAGGCATTTTGGAAGGAAAGGAATATTTTTTTCATATGAATTCCTGTTGTTTTTTTCTCCCACAAGAACAAACATACTTGAATTTTCTTCCATTTCTTCCCTCAGTAATGTGCTGTTTTCTAGCAAAAGTACTGGCTGTGAAATGCCTTTGTGCTGTATAACCTGATTTTCATTTAACGTTTTTGCAACATGGCTGGGTCACATATATGGCATATTTGGCTGAAATAGGACAGAAAGGACCTGGACCCTGAAGGCTCAGAAACCAGATCTCTTTGCATCCAAAAACTGATCAAAGCTGGTGTACTCAGCTCCTGTGCTGCTTAACTTGTACAAGACACAAGGAAGACTAAGTCAGGTATGGAGACCATGGCATGGATGGAAACAGAGAGCAGTGGGTACTGCCAGCCAGGTCTGGGCTACATGATAGTGATGTAAATCAGTTCCCTGACTTGGTGAAGAGAGAAGGGGTATCAGAGACAGTCTAATAACTATCTGGGCCTGCATAGCTAAATCACTGCTTAGCCACTGATGTATTGCTTCTTTTCTCATACTTCTTGGTATTCATTTTAGCCCTGACTAAGAATGGAGCTTGAACTCCCCTTGTTCATCAAAGACAAAATCCCTGGAGATAAGGATGACTGTGGTACCAGGGGCTGGGCCAGGTTTTTCTAAATGCTCTTCCTTCCCAAGACTGTGAGAGCAAATTTGCTTTCTGCCTTAGGCAGGACTTTTTCTACTTCAAGTCAAGTGCAGTCCAGGAGTAACTCTAGCCTGTGGAAAAAATCCACTATTTCACACCAAATTCCCTCTACATCACCAGTGTAAGTAAGTTGAAGAAAGCTAAACTAAAATCCTGGAGTGAAAACTGCTGGAAGTGCAGCTGGGGAACTGTGCTTTGGTAGTATTTACACTGATCTTGGAGAGCTATCAATAACTACCCTAAAGCCAAGGCAATAGAAACTGAGTAACTTTATATCTCCTGGACATTCAAGGAATCTGCAGTAAAATTCCCTGCTCTGTCCTATGCTCAGTTCCTTGTTTGTAAGAATGTCCCGCAGTGATTTTTCTATAGGCTTAGTCTACGGCTGTGTTTGTGTTCTCATACAAGGGTGAGGCTTGAAGATTGGCAGGCGATAAATGTAGGAATAGAAGTAAACTACGTTTGCTAGATTGGGATGTAACTACATTGCTCTCTAGTGGCTGCCCAGAAGAAAGGACGTACTTCACAAAACTCGCTTCTCTCAGGCTCAGCTGAAAGCCCGAGGTGCTCTCTAAGAACTGTGCTTAGGGAGAAGAAGCATATTGACTTATATAGTCAGTCCATCATGAGTCCAGAAGTTTGTAGGTGAAAAATAAGCTGGGCATGATCGGGAATTTGTTCTGCAGATTCCCATTCCACATAGTAGCACCATCAGCACCATTATGACTGGTAAGAAGTCATACCCGAGGAAGCAGGGGAAGAAAAAACGTGCTGAGGTGCAAACAAAGGGCCAGGTTTTCCTTTGTTTAAGAAGCAAATTAATGCAGTGTGTCATCAGACTCACAGCTTTGGCTAGCTAGTTTGGACTACCCGACAGTACTTCAGAATTGTGTGATATAATCCTAAGCTTTTGTCTTTTTAAAAGGACTAATATCTGGGACAACCTACATGTATCTGTAAAGTAATTGCTGAAAATAATTATCATTAGAGAAACATAACAGTCACTGTCATTTTCAGTGGTAACCAGAGGGCCCTGTCATCCATGGCAGAGGCTAAACATGGGAAAGCACAAGGACCAGGGAGTTTTTACTTCTGTTTGCAGAAGAGCTGTGTAAGTGTACAGATACTTGCCTAGTCCTTTCAGGATTTTCTTCTCTAGCTTTTGCTCCTTGCTGCCACTGGCCTCCTTGGCTTTGGAAGCATCCCCAGGAGCCAGCTTCTCTTTCTCACTCTCCTCATTTGCATCTTCATACTCCACATCCTCCACACTGCCTGGCTCTCCCTTCTCAGGCCTGTCAGTTTCTGTAGCAGCACTTTCCTTCTCCATCAGGCTTGCAGCAGACCCATAGGTTTTAATAATGTCCTCCAGCTGCCGGCTCAGCTCTTCTGAGATGTCACACATGGCTGTTTCGGGTGGGGAGCTCAGCTGCTCCGTGCAGGGTGGAGCCAGGGGCTGCGAGCCAGGGGCAGGTTTGTCTCCAATCTGCCCCTGAATGTCCTGCCCTGGTGAGGTGGGAAACTGGTCATTCTCCATGCTTGGTGCAGGACCTGACAGCAAATAAATGGAGGGTTAATTTAAAAGCACATGGAATTAGTAACCTAACTATTTCCAAAGCACAGCCAGCACATGAGTGGTTTTGTGTGGAATTTAGGATGGCAGCTCATCCATTGGCTCTAGCTTGATAAATACGTCACACTTAAAAAAGCAACCAAGGTGATTTTCTTTCAGGGAGAAAATCAAATTATATACTTTCCAGGAGGAAAAGCCTGCCTAAACCTAATACTTAAAAATAAACCCCTCTTATTCCCATTGCCAGCAATAACACATGACATGACACCTAAGTAATTTATACCATTTCCCTCCCTGGACATACTATTTGCCACTTGTTCACTTTTCTGGATCTGTTTACCTGCAACACTGGCTAATGATGTGGGCAGCTTTAATTTAAAGCGGCATCAGTTTCCTATTTCTCTCCTGTTGTGACATCTTAAGTCAATAATAATGAAAAAGGAATATTTTAAATGAAACTGGTGCACCGAAAATTGCACTGTGCTCTTGAAGAGCTCAGTGTGGTGCTTGATCTACAAGAGGCTTGGTTTGGTAATATCACAATAACAGCAGAATAAGACAAACAGCTATAAACCACTCTTCTCTTGTAGTTGCTGCATGCTGCTGATAGCTTGTTTGACAAAGTAAAAAATACAGAATAAATCACAGCTAAGTAAACTTGACTGGGCATAACATGGATTAGTAGTCCGTGGTGTTTTCTGGGGAAAATTTCAACTAATTTGTTCCCAGTTTCCAAAGGGGAGCTTTTGTTTTCCCATGCCTTTGAGCAGCTGCACTCAGCCAGGATAATCCAGAGCTCCCAATGTGTCCATTTTCTTCTGGAGGCTGCTCTGGCTTACCCAGCACCTGCTGATGAGGGTGTCAGCAAGAGCATCTCAGCCACCTGGTCCCAGCTCCTGGAAGGTATTGGCCAGTAGAAACAGCATCTCTGACTGCTTGCAGCTGTAAAACTCAGTGTAGAGAAAGCTGCTTCCTTCTCAGGGTGCCATCAGAGCTGCTGTCACCACTGCATTGCCCTCAATTGGTAGTTCCACTTAGATTCCCAGCATGTTTAAAACTCCAAGTCTGTCCCTGTCACCAGCAACATTAGAGTGAAACAGGATGGAGTCCGTGTGGTGCTGGAATAGCAAGTCGCTGCCTAGAGGTGGTTTGGGTGCTACTAGTACTAGAGCCTGAGCTCTTAGCTGCCCCAGCCTGGACAAGATCCAGGGCCTGGCTCCAGAGATGGTCCTCCCTTCCTTCCTGAGAGCCAGAGACTGCTCCTGCCTCCCCACTGTGGAAGAGCCCTTTTGTCATTCTCCCCTCTCCTCTGTCAAATACAGAAAAAGGTGTGCTGCTAAGTTCAGTCTGGTAACACACCAAGTTTGTTTGTCTCTGACCATATCCCTTAACATTTCACATTTATGGAATGATTTGCTTTGAAATCAGACGGTGCTTTCAACACAAAAGGTCAGCTGGCCAGAGCCAGCACCTGCCCTAGCAGACCTGCAGCAGCCACCCCTTTGCCTCCCTCTCCCACCACTGCAGCAGCTGCCTCTGAGGCACCATCCAAAGAAAAACGTCCTCTTCTTAACTTCTCTTGCAGACTGTGTTGCACACTGTCACAGAGTTTTGTTTATCTTTTTTAAACATAGAGCTTCCCCTTCCTTCTCACGGGAATTGCTTCCTCCTTCCCTTCTCGCAGCTTGAACTTCTAGAGGGTTTACAAACTGGTCTATATTTAGCTCTTGCCTCCCCGTGTATCCAGCAGAAGGACACATGGCACCTGCTCTGCAGCCAGGAGTTATTTTAAGCACTTCTAAAACGGGTAATGGTATTTAGCACTTTATACTCAAAATTCACATACACACGCACAAATTCTCTAAGACACAGTGTTCCTCTAATTGCACCAGCCAGTATATGCTGATAAAATCTGAATTTTTACCTCAACAAAACACCAGACTGAACTACTGTAACAGTAAAAGCAGCAAATATTAAAGTCTGGAATGGTCTATACTACTGTAGCTCCAATCACCCTCCAGCAAAATACAAGTGCCTAAATACTGCCCTGTGTATTACTTCAGAAAGTGGTGATAAAACCAGCTTTATCAACTACATGCTACACTTGAACTGCTTTATGATTTATGCACAATTATCTGGTACAAAACTGAACAAAAAATGGGAGGCTTTGTGGCAGGCTTCCATGTAGGCATGGAAAAAAACCAGACTCAGAGACTTTCTGAAGTCCCCTGCCTCACCTTTCATGCAGCACCCAAGTCTTGGTCAGTTATTGTTGTAGCACACCAGCCATGGCCCTAGTCTCACTTAAGGCAAGCTCTACCAAAACCGGTTTAAAAATTTTGGATCACTCTTTAGAGGAGCTTTTCTTACTTTCACCAGCAGCCTTAGATACTTGCCTGTTTTCCTCAAATGTCACACCTTGCCCAGGCTTTTAAGGCTATTCCTAGAAAACATGGGCTGACAATCCCAAAGGGGAACACTTAGATTAAAGCCCTTGTGCCATGCCACCAAGCAGTGACAGCAAGGAATCAGACTTACCCGAGCAAAGAGAAGAGCTGAGCAGAGGAAAAAAGTCAGGTAGAAAGCTCAGACAAGGGCACGCCAGCAACAAGACACTAGTACTGCAATCCTGCCACCAAGGGAAGGGGGATGGAAAGAACCAAACGAGGGGGAAGGACAGAATGACACAGCAGGAACAAACACGGCGGAGACTGAGTGTGGGGCCAGCTCTGATAGGCGAGGAGGGAGGCTGCCTGCTCCCTGGCAGCCCCAGCTATGTTGGCTATTCCCTGCTCTGACAGAGATAGCACAAGATAATAGAGACTCAGGCCCTCAGAAAGAGAAAAATAAGGTGAGGGAGGATTCATACACAGCTGCTACCCTTCAAAAATTAAGTTTAAGTCTTAATTCTTCAAAGACTTGATGTGTTGTGCTGTGTGAAATTTGTCTGTATTGACTACAGATTAGTCAAATTTGGTCCAATTTTTCTGTCTGTAACAGAAAGACAGGGATGGCTTTCCATAATGTGAACAACTAGCTGTGACTGCCCTCTGCAACCTGGGATTTGGGCAGGATTTGTTAAAAAACAGACTGAATCTAAATCATAGACTCACTGACCTGGAAGAGACCACAGGAGGCCTTTAGTTCAGCCCCTTCCTCAAAGCAAGCCCAGCTGTGATCTTAGGCCAGGTCTCTCAGGGCTTTATATTAGTCTTAAAAACCTCCAAGGATGGAGACTGCATGACCTCTCTGGGAAACTTGTTCTCCTGCCTGACTCTTCTCATGGTGAAAAAGTTTCTCTTTATACCCAGCCTGAAATTCTCGTGTTTCAGCTTGTGCCCATTGGCTCTTGTCCTCCTACCTTACACCTCTGTTAAAAACCTGTCTCTGTCTTCTTGATAATCTCCTTGTAGGTACTCTGGGGCTGCAGTTAGGGCCCCCCAAATCTGTTTCTTCTCTAGGCTGAACATCCTACTTCCTCCAACCTCTCCTCGTGAGACAAGTGCTTGAGCCCCAGCCATCGTGGTGCCCCTCCAGTGAATTCACCAGCTTCTCCCAGGGGGGACACAATGCTAATGGAAATGGCTGGTGTAGCTGTTCTCCTGATCGAAGTAGTTCCCGAACAAATGCTCTTGTTGCTGCCAAGGTAACCTTCCTGACCCAGTTTCTCCATGTTACCATGCCAGCTCACATTGGCCTAAAGTTGTTTATACAAACAAGCAGAGCACTTCCCAGAGAGCTCAGCTGCACACTGTTTATCCAGTGCTCAGCATCTCCTGCTGCTGTGACCCACAAGCCACTCAGGCAGCATCCTGAGATGCCAGATGGCCTAAGGACCATCTGCTGCCCATTCCCTAGAGAGAGATGTAGGTCAGTTTAATGCACAAATATGCAAACAATTGAGATACAATAAGCTGGTACTGGGAGTGGCAGCCAGTGGTGTGAAAAGAGAAATAGGACTTCAGCTCCAGTGAAAAAAGGCTCAGAACAACAATAGGTGGAAAAACACATGAATGCTACAATGATTTGGAGTAAGCCTTCCAATCAAACTGTTGTTGCATGGCACTAGAAGATCCAGAAATTTTTTACACCTAATTTATAAGGGATATGAGATAAAATAATACTGAGGAGATCACTATCAAGAAGTGCTGGCTCAGAAATAGTCCATATGTTAGCAGCATAATCAGACTTCCACTGGAGATAGTGTCTGTGGGGCAGAAATAATATACTTGGGACAGTTTCTCATTAGTCTTATTTATCTACTTGGAAAAGGCAGCTCATATTATCTGGGGATGCATGGACATTGTGTCTTAAGGAAAAATCAGTTCTTCAAATCTTCTTCAGACACTGGAAGTGATTCAGTACTGGTCTAAGGAGGTCACAGATTTAAGGATAATGAATGGGAGTTTGAAAGGTTGGGGGCTTCTGCTGGAATGGGTTGGAAACAGACTGGATGTGCTTTGAGAGAAGATAAAGCTCTGAGGTTGTTTGTGACAGGGCAGTGGAACTGAGCAGAATACCAGTGAAGAAAAGGGTGTTTGTGCAGGCTGGGATGGCTACATCTGGTGATCTGAGAAGAGAACTGGCTGAAAACCCTCTCTGTGAAACCTGGGCTGCTTCTGTCTCTGTTCAGGGAAAGAGAAAGAAATCTTTCTCAAACCCATGAGAAAGAGGAGAAATGTACCTTTCCCATATGAAAGCTAGACCAGTCCTTGAGAATTTGCTGCAACAAAGCTGAATTTCTTTTTCAGTCGTGCTCAGGTGTGAGCTGGATTGCACAACCATAATCCTGTGCTCTCCTTGGTGCACAGTTGCATTTCCACTGATGTCATTGGTAATATCACATAGAAATTGCTTCTCTTGCAGCCTGTTTCTGTATTAAACACAAGCCACAGCAGCATAAACCAACTGAAGAAACAGGCTTCCCAAGGAAAGCAAGGCTAATAATTTCTACCTGTATTTATCATTTACCCTATATGATATCCAGTGCATTCAGCCTTAACAAATGGAAGGACAAATTAATAATTAAGTCAATGCTATTGAAGCTTCTGAGTTTTCTTCCTATCTATTCTTGACACATTTTTTCTTTTCTTTCCCCAGGCCATTTTTTTCTAATGCAACATTGAGCTCTCACCTGCTGATGTTCTCAACCTGCCCTCTGGTGTTAGTATCATTGGCATTGAAGCAGTTACTTTTGGGGGTTTTATGTATTCTTTTTGTGTGTCATGGGAAGGTTTAGGCGAAAGGACAACTGGGAAGGTTTCGAGTCTCCCTTCCAAATGCTAAAGGGCTTTAAAGAATGCAGACTCTGTCTAAAGCCAATACTGTGTTGGTTAAATCACTTTAAACAATTTTTAGGGTTTCTTTTTCTCCATAAGCAATGGCAAACTTTTATTTCCTCTTCCACCTAAATGAAAGCTTAATCTCTTCAGAAGCCCTAATATCTCCCAGAAGCCACACAGACTGATTTGGCTTGCAGGGTAGTCTCTGGACAGAAGGTGAAGCAGTTGGGGAGGGTCTCCTGCCTTCTACACTGGCCAGAAAAGAGGTTTCTGAACTCCTTTTCAAATTGTGGCTGCTCTGATCCATGAGACCACACTTGCCAGCAGCACAAGAAAATCTGGAGACAACCATTCCTGGTGACATCATACATGGGGATGCAAACTGCAGTGGACTGCTATCTCAGTGCCAGTTCTGTACAGTGAGAGCATTATTTTTGGATTCTAGCAAGAAAACCCTGCTAGAAACCTGAAGGGGTTCTTCACAGCTTTCCTGCTGGACATTTTTTTGTTTCTTTTTGGAAAGATGCAAGTCTTTCAAAGTATATCGTACCTGGGCAAAACCAATTCCTGTAATACTGCTACTTCAGTCAATTATATTGGAAAGAAAATTGGCCCATTTTGTTTAAATATGTACCACAATATACTCATGCCATTCCATAATTATAAAATGTAGCATGATAATATATACTTATAAAGCACGTAAGATATATAATGAAGGTTTAGTGTGTATGAAGAACTTAGAAATGCCTATAATGTAAAATGTGTGATCAGAAGTTAGAAAGACTCCTCATACAGATCTTGTGACACAGAAGCACAGTGATGTGTGAATAGTGGTCTAGGGGTCAGCAGCTTGCTGTGTCTGGCAGCATTTCCCTGCTGTGGGCAGCTACAACTGAGCCAGTGTTGGGAAAATCCTAGGGGTTCCCAATGCAAAGTCTGTCAAGACTGATCTCCACTGCGTTTAAATTACTTCTATAGAAATGTTGTAAACATTTGGGCAAATCAGCCATTTTGCATGGTGATCTCCTGGAATAGTTTCTCTCTTGCTTAGTCCTGTGTCAATGAAAAGGAAAAAAAAAAAGGGGGGGGGGGGAAAGAACATATTTCCATTTATTTGCATATACAAAGCAGGTGTTCCACACTGCATCAATTTTCTACAGATTTCCTAGTTCCAAATCAATCTCAAAAGGGTTGGGAGGTTATGATTTGCCTTCTAATAAGATTTTATGGCCTGAAGGCTTTGTCGTATACCTAAGGTTTGTCAGGTTTTTTTCTTCTGCTCTAAAAGACCCTGGCTACCAATGGCAGTTACTAACACAGCCAAATTAGCTGGCACAGAAAATCCCAGTAGGCAATAGACTTAACTATTTTAAGCAAATAATTTAATTCTTAATCTACATCAGTAAGAATATAATTTCTGAAATTTAGCAAGGCAACTTCTCTAAGAATCTGAAGGAATTCCCCATGGTTTGCTGCTGAACAGTTTTTGACTTATTCTTGGAAAGATTCAAGTCTTTTGAAACCTTAAGAGCAAGCAAAATCAATTATCAGGGTTTCCATTTCCTTCAGGCAATTTCCACTGCTTCAGCTTGCCCAAGAGATAGACTCTCGATAAATATATTATGCTATGTGCTATTTGAAGAATTTGGCAAAGTGGAGAATAGCTTCACTTGAAACTTCACACATAAGGTAGAAGAATCCCTCAGGTGAGGCATGCAGTCACGTCTGAATGCATCTCTGCAGTTTATGCAGGTAATTTATTAGAAAGAAGAGCAGTATTAGCTGTTTCCAGTTATTCTGGTACTGCAGTGAAGTTACTGCTGATTTACACCACTATAAGCTATCATGAAATCTAGTATGGAACTTCAAAAAGATACTGAATCCTGAAATTGTCTAATTTTTTAATAGAATTTAGTTTTAAAATTGTGACTCTCTGGCTAGAACTGACCTTCTATCAGGAAACTGTGGGAACAGATTTGGGCCAAATCAACCATCAACCTTGGACATTTTGTAAACCTGCCAGGGGAAATCTCTGGGCCAAATTCAGATGTAATCATGCTGTAAATCACATATCAGGCAGAATTTGGAAGTCCTTTAAATGCCAAGGGTACACTGGTCAAGGGTGAAGCTGTAGAGGAGAAATTATCTATTCCAGTAAGATAATTTTATTATTATTTTTTTTAAAGATTGCTGCTGGAGCTGGCTTGTAGAAATTAGAAATAAAAAAGACTTATTAAAGGCTCAGTCCTGCAGCTGCTCCTTATGTAGAATTGCCATTGACTGCCCAAGCAGCACCTGCTGGGAGCAGCATAGAGAATAAAGCAAATGAGACACTGAAGGGGAGCTCTCTCAGCTGTATGGGCAGTAATTGGAGCCAAACATCTTTCTCTGGAAAGGACAAGATCCCAGGTTTGTTGACAATCATAAGGAAGCTGAGAGGGTGGGGGCCTGAGGAACACTATGACTAACCTGTCTAAGACTATGGAAGGGAAGAGTAGGGACTGACACAATGGGAACAATGCAGATTGAGATAACACTTAAACAACACTTGGAAATAAGGAGGACATTTGTGCTTAAATATAAAGATATGGAGAAAGAAGGGGGAAAAGAACAGAGACAGTAATGGTGAAATAAATTCTAATGAGGACTTTATTTCATAGGATAATGACATGGTGGTTGATGAACTATTCGTTCAGAAGGAACCACGTGGTGATCTGAAGAGCTGGCAGCACTACTGCGTGATGTCTAAAGCTGCTGCTGGTGTAAACACCAATGACCCAATTTAAGACAAGAGTGGGATGAGAATCACTACATGGAAAACAAAAGGGTGCAAAAGGTACATTGGCATTAAGAGATCAAAACTGAGAAATGGTGTTAATTGGATTTTTTATGTGGGTTTTCTAGCTGTCTAGGTAGAATCACCTTATTAAACATAACAACATTTGCAGGGGGAAATGAGTAAGGAAGAAAAAAAATCACAAGAGATTAAAGGATGGATAAAGAAAAACAGCAGATGAGAGTGATTTCCATATTTTACTGAGCTTAAAGACATATACCAGAGATGACACCAATGCCAGCAAATGTTTAGAATATAGTAAAACTTAATTTTGTGTACACAAAAAGATTATGAAAGTCATAACTGTTGGGAAAGGCAAGTTGCTCTCTAACTTAGATCCTGGACTTTAATGGGAGTATACAGATGGATATATGCATTATACTTAGTCTTAGACATCTTTGGGTGTGTCTCCAAAACTCCTTCTACTACTATGAATTTTAAAAAGTGTTTTTCCTCTAATGGCACTCTAAGATAAAGGATGGGTTAGATTTCAGTGCTTCTCAGTAGCCTCAGAGCCGTTATGCAGTTTGGATTCTCCCAATCCAGTTGGAGTATGAAAAAATGTGAAACAGGGAAAAATCAACTATTCAGCAACCCCCTTGGAATCAGAAAGAACAATATGAGTTCACTCAGATACTCTGAAATCATCATCAGCCCATCTCTAATATTGTCTGTGTTCTTATAGCATTGAGAGGCACATCACTAGTTGCTGTTTATATTTTTTTTTCCTTTGGCCATTAGTTATGTTTTCTGAGTCCAAAATATATTTTAATACAAATAATTATTATCTGGCATTAAAATACTTACATCAAACTTTTAGAATTAAAGATGTAGGAAGCAACTTCTGTAGCAGTGGTTTCAAGTTGTGTACTTCATGTACATCCACTTTCTGCCAAGAGATTCCATTGGTAGTGGAAGTCATAGGATCTGTCTAGTCAGCTTGAATAAAGACTAAAAAAAAAACCTGCACTGCTTTGCACAAGGGAGGGCTAAGCTGGGTAAATTATGGAACTGGAGGGCCTAAATATTAGCCAATATAAAGTAATCCTCCCTACACAAAGGAATCTTGCTTCATATGACCACAGAAATTTGAAATTCTGATTTTCATTAAATTCATAAGACAACCCCCCACAGAGTAATGTAAATAAAATCCTGGGGCTGTCACATTGTCATTCTAATGAGTAATAAATACTATCTGTTCTCAGTTTGTTGTATTTTTCTCTCATCATTTGGTCTTCCACCTGCCTTCCCTGTCTTACAAGACAGCCAGTGGGTAAGCTCCCCAAGGGCACCTTTCAGTTGCATGCTTGTACCGTCCTTGCACAGAAGGCTCCTCCTCTCTGCTTGCACCTCCAGGTTCTTCTTCCTTCTTTACCTTCTGTACAGTAATCTTTCCTCACTAGATCATCTAGCAGAACAGGCAGGAAGGATAGTCACTATTTGTAAGATAGTGCAATGTTTCACCAACCAGATAATGGAAAAAATAAAATCTGTCTTTAGTCCTATTCCTCTTTCTCATTTACCTGCTAAACAATCACAAACAACAAAAAAAGCTAGTGGAGGGCACACTGGGCAGTTAGTTCACCAAAAACCTCCTATGTGCCAGCCAACTGCAAACAAAAAGGTGCACTTCCTTTAAACCTGGCTTGCTCTGTCTGCTCGTTCCTTTTATATCACCAACATTTCACTAGGTGGGTCCTTCTGATGCTTTATCAATTTCAAAGTCCTATTCAGTCATTCTACACTGTCAAGTGTGGAAGATATCCACAGATCACCAGTATTGCAGGTAACCCTGATGAAAGAGTGGAAGAATAGAGCAATGCAGCATTTCTGCATGATCATCCATCTCAGGCAACAAGCACTGAGGAATCATGAACCCTGTAACTGCTGGCACAAGCAGGTAGAAGCTGACAACTATGAAAAACCCCTAACAACAGTGGATGCTTTACTGGCAACCTGAATTGGTTGGGACATTAAATACTATATTCATCTATTTCTTCCCTGTTTTAGGAGAACAACTAGAAAGAGAAAAGTGTCTATACCCCTAAGATGTGACATACATGGGAGTCTAGAACTCAGCATGCGTGTACTTAGGTTTCCTTAAAAAGGAACCTTCAATTTCCTCACAATGAAGGAGGTTGGCAAAAGCCACTAACCAAAACCAGTTTGGAACTCTTCCTTTTTGTGGGGTAGGAAAAAAAATGAGGAAAATGTTAGTCAACCAGATTTAGCAGAAAACATCTAACTCAGCTTTCCATCTACCTTCCTTCCTTTTTCCAGTAGTTAAAGACCACACAGTCATGAAAATAATCCCTCCAAACCAAGAAAGAAGACATTTTCATGTTATTTCACCTTATGCTAAGGAAAAAAAGTCATCAGAAAATTCTATTCAATCTTCATTAGAATTATTATAACAGTAACAAGAAGCTAACGTCAGAGGAAAACATGGATCTAAAAATACCTTAATCCATTCCTGGCCTAAACACCATTTTAAGAATATATGTAAATATGTGATACTATATTTGAATTAAGTTAGTAAGGACCTCAGTTAGGCTCCCGGTCATCATAGTGATTGTGGATTCACACAATCATTGACTCAATCCAAGTTGACATTATCATCGTAATGCCACGTGTTAGAGTCACAGAGGATGGTCCATGTCTGCACTGACAGTGCTAGGCTCATGCAATAATTTAACTTGCTCAAGCGGGGACTCTGGCACCACCACTTTATAGTTTCAAGAAGAGCTTACAAGACCTGAGACTGATTTACACCACTATGGTGTATCCAGGACAAGCAATGTATAGTCCTCCTAAAATGAAAAATGTGTTCAGAGCACTTTTAGGCCCACTGACACTAGTGGGGTGACTTAGGGGAAACTGAAATGTGGTGTTAGATTTAGAATATGCAATGCAATTTTGGAATAAAGTACTGCTTGCACTCCAAAAGGTACCCCAAGGGTATGGCTGTACCGGGTAAGCCATCAATCAAGCCCTGACTTTTGACTTGGACACCACTGGCCAAGCAATTAGCTAGGTCAGAACCAGACCCAGAGTATTACTGATCTAGGTTTTGGTGATGAAGATAATCTGGGAAAATCAGGTTTATAATAATCTTAACTCCTGTTAATCTTCATAATTAATAAATCAAGACCACTGTCTGTTGAAAACTAACCATAAAGAAACCCAACCAAATGGAGAACAGAGCTCCTGAACTTGGCTTATGCACCAGGTCTTTTCTTGTTTTGCCTTATCTTCAATCAAGGTTATGAGGATATCATTCAGGGAAAAGCTGTCATGTACCGAAAGAACTAGAGAGATCTGAAGGAGAAGCAAGGAAACAAAGTATTCTTCCTTTCTTCCTTGGGCCAAAATACTGAGAATTCAGCTTTTTGAACTAACAAGTGCTTTGCTTCACTGGTTTCTGTGGACCCAACCTCCTCTTTTAAAAACAAGCCTTGGTTATAGAGCCTGGGCGAAAAACACACAATCAAACCCAGGTCCTCTAATAGAGGACTTCACTGCTTCTGATATTTACATGTGAAAAGAACCATGTCAAAAAGGCTCCTGAACTAGAAGGCATGCACTAGAGGAACCAGACTAGGGTCCCTGTGACTATTAACCCAATTTTTGTGATGGCATTTTGTAATTTTTGTATTAGGTAAAGACTCCATACCATAAACATCCATCACTATTCACTTAGCTAAAAAGCATACGATAAATCAAATTTAAAGGCTGCTCTTATAAAGACTTTAAACATTAAGAAACGCAGGGCTTCAGCTACCCCTAGTGGACAAGCGCCGAGTAGTGCAGCCTTTCTGCAGCCTTTCTGCAGCCTTTCTGCAGCCACTCTGGTGACCGGGTTTTATCTGTCGTGTTAAATGACTCCTACTCTGTTCCAACATCCAAACTGTGACTTGAAACTAAACCCCTCCAAGTAAGCATCGACAATTTAAACAGCTCCTTTCAAAACCCTGTGTGATTATCTGGGCACTGCTGTCGCTAATGTAAAGGGCCTGATTAAATGGTTGGGCAAGAGGACACTGTCCCAGAAGGCAAGAGCTAAGACATAGAAAGAGAAGCCACGGGATGGGAGGGCAGGCTGCCTGCAGCAGCTCCCTATCTGCAAAGCTGGGGACGGGGCGAGAAGCTCGTCAGAGGTTGCTCTTGGCCTTATAGGGTAAAGTCACACACAAGGTGACTTCTGCAGACCAGCTGTCGCCCTCCCCTACCATCCTGGGGCACGGCTGCAATGAACCCCCGCACCGGCTGACCGCGCATCCCAAAGCAAACACGCTACTGCCTCAGACACTTCCAGCGGCTTATTTTTGTCCTCATCAAACTGATGATGCTTCCTGGCCACTGACAGAGAATCCCAACAGATGAAGCTGAGATACTAGATTACAGGGGGGTTAAAAAGAGAGAGGGTGATTTTTAGAAGCAGGACTGAGCACAGGCTTCAAGTCCAGGTTTTGGCTACAACAGTTTCCAGCATGGTGGCTGACCGGGAATGGGACTGCTCCCTGCTCCTCTTCCAGGAGCAAGGACACGGATCCTTTGTCTGTCCTCAAGAGCAGAGCGGCCAGCACGCAGGGCTGCAGGCTTCATCAGCTCCATCTGACGGCAGCTTTGCTCATTTACATCCACCAAAGCAAATTCAGGTTTATGTTGAAATAATGCTCTGTGAAGGTTAACACTTCAAGTTTTCTTGAACTCTCCACTTCTGTGGTGTACAACATTGTGTCCCATCAGACACGACAAGCAAAACCAAGCTATTCCCATCACTCCACAGACAGGCACCCATTTATAACTTGTGGGTTAAGGCTGAATAGTTTTCAGACCTATCCCATAAAGATTTTGAGTAAGAAGCCTTTAAATGCTTATCCTGGCAGAGAGTGAAATCTGAAATTCTTTATGTTACTTCTGTTTCAATTGTAGCAGAGAAGACCTTTTATATACTTTTAGAAACTTCACCCTCTCCTGCACCATGTACCAGTGCCAGCCAAGCAGGCTGCAGGAGGAAACTTTCAGTACAACTGTTAGAAGGGTTTTGGTCAAAACTGCATATAAGCAGGTGTGCCTTCAGCAACTTATGAGGATGAGTGCCTGCTAAATATTTAGCTTTTCAGCTTAAGAAATGCTGTGTACTTACACTAGTAATGTCAGCTACTGTTTTAAGAGCTTGACAGTTCTGAAGGTTTCTTTTGTTTTAGTTCACTGCTGATAAAATAGGGAAATTATTGCCAAACAAACAAGCCAAAAGATGGCCCAATGAAATAAAAAGGTGAGAAAAGTGGTCAGCATTTTATGAAGACTGATAAGCTGAAGGTCTTTTGCTTGTTTTTAACATGGTAAATATTTGTCTCTCAAAATCTGTTTCAGGCTTGTGATCAAATTGCCCCCCTGTCAATTTTTAAGAGGGAGAAGGGCACAGCAGATGGAGAAGAACTGCAATACCTGATCCATCTTTATTAAAAACCTGGTGTTGCAAATTTCTTTCTAAAATGAGGCAAAGAGTGTAACAGAGAGCCTACCATAACAGTGGCTCATCTGTTCAGTCATTTGATGTATCTCGTTATTGTTGCAGTTACTGAGACTCAGCTTTATTTTGTGCAACAGCACAATAGTGGCACCATATTGAAATGTGTACATATATTTTCAGAAACTATGTAAAACACCTCCTCTGTACTGACAAAATGATGCACTTAGAATACATGAAACCCTGAGAAAATGCTGCTGCCTTCAGTTCCAAATTCCTTTGATTCCTCATCTTAGTTTTATTGCACATGCAGTGTTATCTGACAAATAGTTTTGCTTGACTATTAAAAAAATACTTTTTCTTATCATTTAAACAGCTCCTGTCAATGTTACTTAGTCCTTGCTCATACTGCTATTCCTGTGAGTGATAATTCAGAAATAGATCAGGTTAAGGCTGGTGTGTGTAGCCCAGATCTGTAACACTGACATTTCTTATTCCTGTCTCCAGTAGCCCCTGTGAGTATTTTGGAGGAAATGAAGGCTTCAAATAGGATATCTGTAGGGTCAAGGATAAGAACTGTTTTTTCTGACTGAATTTCCCTCCTCTTCATGCTCAGGCCCACCCTGATTTGCTGAGGTGTCTAATACAAGGTGGTATAGGCCCTCTGGGTACCAGCTCATGCATTAAGCCCTGCTGTGCTGCAGAGCCAATAAGAAGTGGAGGCAGAGGGCAAGAGGAGAAGGAT
Source organism: Apus apus (assembly GCF_020740795.1). Lineage (NCBI taxonomy): Eukaryota > Metazoa > Chordata > Aves > Apodiformes > Apodidae > Apus > Apus apus. The sequence continues at coordinate 102,168,530 of NC_067284.1, read as the reverse complement.
AGGAACAGGATGGTTCCTATAGGAAGATGTTGATGCAGATGCTACCCATGTCCTGCAGGAGTATTACAATGTCGCTCTACAGACACATGCCACAGCCCTTGGCCAAACACCAACGATCCATGGGGCTTCATGGGCAAACACCAACGATCCATGGGGCTTTATAGCCAACCTCTTCAGCAGATCTGGAGCTTGGAAAACATTTCCTGATGGGGGGGCGGAAAAAAAAAAAAAAAAAAAAAGCAAATTAGAAGAACTGTGCAAATCCAGATGTTGGAATTTTCCAATCCCCTAGCAAGACAACAAAAACAGGGGATAATCCTCGTTTATGTAACTTTTTTTTTTTTTTTTTTTTTTTTTTTTTACATAAAACCTGAGACCGGCAGGCACGTTGTTATCACAGGCTTTGTTTGCTACTTCTCTAAATCCACGCCGCGAGATTTCGAGAGACCCCGCGCCCCTCGGGCCGCCCTGCCGGGGCTGCCGCCCATTGCCGCCGGCTGCCAGCCCCGCCCCACAGCCGGCCCGCCGGGCAAGCCCGCAGGGGCACACGCCCGGCTCCCCTCGCTGTGGGCCGTGCCCTTCCTCTCCGTCCCGCATGCCCTGCGCTGCCACTACAGCCCAACAGGGCCGAGCTCGGTGGCTCCCGCCCGGTTGCTCCTGCCGCCGCCAGTGCCTTCGCCCACCGCGTCCGGAGGCGGCTGCACGGAGCCCGGCAGCGCCCACGGGCGGGCAGCGGCAGGCAGGACAGCAGGCAGGGCAGCAGGCAGGCAGGGCAGGGCAGCAGGCAGGGCAGCAGGCAGGCAGGGCAGAGGCAGGCAGGGCAGAGGCAGGCAGGGCAGCAGGCAGGCAGGGCAGGGCAGCAGGCAGGGCAGAGGCAGGCAGGGCGGCAGGCAGGCAGGGCAGCAGGCAGGCAGGGCGGCAGGCAGGCAGGGCAGAGGCAGGCAGGGCGGCAGGCAGGGCGGCCGCCCGCACGGGGGCGCCATGGCGCCACCGACCGTCCCGCGCAGGTGGCTGCGGCAGTCGCGCCGGGACCTGCGCAGGGGCGGGCCGAGCCGGGCCGAGCCGGCCGAGCCGGGCCTCCCGCAGCGCCTCCAGCCCTCGCATGCAGCGGCGGAGCCTCGTCGGTGAGGTGACAGATGCCCCCCCTTAGACTGCCCGCCCCGGCACTCGTCCGTGAATTCTTAATTCCCGGGGTAAAAGGCAGAGGAGTGCGTTAATCGGCACCTAATTTTCCACTGAGCGCATCTTGCGTGGCAGGGCGGCTTAGGGCTGATCTCCCTTCCAAATAAAGCATCGCATCTATTTATGGCAGTGGCTTAAAGAGGAGCAGATCTCATGTACCATGGTGGAAGTTCTTGAAAAGCAGCCAAAGTACAGAGGTCAAGTTTCCTGTACCAAGAGCAACTTAACGGGACACAAGATGGGAATGTCCTTTGCGAGGATCTGGCGGTAGCTGGAAAACTGGGTCACTCTGCATTTTTCACTAATGGCTGGGTTAAAATAATAAATTACTTCAGTGTATTTCTAAACAGTGTGAAGACTAGAGAGGATCCACTTGAAGGCCTGTTACTGCCTCAACAGTGGAAGCCAGTGGGAGCATTGCCAAGGGGTTCATGTAGGGAAGATGAGGGTCAGGCCCCTTAATATAACTTGGTGAATGATATTATGAATAAGAAAGTATGTAGCTGTACTGTCCACTGGGATCTGACTCTTCATTAGAAATTAAGGGACAAGGTAGGCAATATGATTGTTTTGCAAATTTCCCCAGGGTCTGCTTTTAAGTAATCGTAAAAATCCTTGACGATGCCTTGCCCAAAGCCAGCGCTGCTTTCAGTAGCTACTGTTGTTTAGAGGCAGCAGCTCTCAGGAGTTTTACAAGGAGTTGTACGGTAATAGAGTCTACCAGCGTGCCCATGAAACTGCCTATTCTTGGAAGAGCTTATATGGGAGGATTTAATGTTGACAGTCTTAAGTAGTGATGTCTCAACTGTGAAGAATCTGTTGTTTAACCAACTTTATGAAGCAAAAGTGCTGATCGTTAAAAGCAAGAGTATTCCCTTTTGTTTCAGGAGACTGTGCACATAATTTGATAGTCTCTTTTATAATAAGCTGATTAGAATGAGAAATATTACCCTCTCAAACTCCAGCAGAAGAGGGCAATGCAACGTGTGAAGATCAAATAGCCTTAAAATGGATACAGGATTTATATAGTGGCAATTTGGGCAATGGCTCTTAAAACTGCAGCTACAGTCTTCTAAACACTTTTACATTATTGGTGAGTTGATAAGTTATGATTCACTGCCATTTGATGTTAAATTTACTGTCAAAAAACGTGAGCGATCACTTGGCTGAATCCAGAGGGTTGTTTTTTTTTAAATTCTTGGGTGCTGAGAGTTGTCTAAGACCAGGCTGTTACCGCCTGCAGGGAGCATTTCATTGTCAGGTTTACCCAAAAGTGTACACTTTTTCCCCCAGCTTTGTTGATACTTTAATACAAGCGTTATTTATTTTTCATTCATAAAACATACTAGCTGCATCATGTCTGCAAGGCAAAGAAGGCCAAGTATCACTTTTCTCACCAGCTGGGACAATTTTAGCAATAGTAATCAGTTTAATTTCCCAGCTTGATTCAAACCCCTGCTATTTACATTCCCATGGTGTGGTGATATCCTCCCCTGTTTATGCTTCCAGGTTTAAAATTTAACTACATCCACCATGCTCTTTTTCTTCCTAACAAATTCAGAAGGCTGGAAAGGGAAGCAAAAAGCATGGTGGTATCGTTCTATATTGAACTTGGGACGTATGTGTAAGGAGGATTACGTTTAGTATTAGGGTCCTGAGCTGGCAGTCCTCACTGTAGTAGTAACTTAAGCAGGAGCTTTGCCAAAGGCTGAGTGGGGGCAGAAGGCTGCAACAGTTGGCACTGAAGGAGCAAGATGTCAATTGCCTTGTAACAATGGGCAGGTTTTTTTCCAAATATGTGAAGTAGATCTGTATGGATTTGCTTCAGTGGCTTTAGCCCATAGCAGTTTCTGGGAAAGGGGGTCAGAGATGTCCCATGATGGAATATTTTTGGGATATATGCCCCTTCTCCTAAGGCACTAGAAGTGAAACATACGCAGTTTGGAGCAATGCAGACTTGCATCAATATAGCAATCTCCTGTGTTATCCATGTGAGGTGAGAGGGACAGGACACCCACCACCACCCTCCCTTCCCAAATTACAAATACTTGCATGTTAAGCGCTTGGTCTTTTCACATAAAACTTCCAGGTGAGATAATAAATATACAAAAGAACAAAGTCTACTATGTAAATGAAAGCAGATTTATAAAATTACAAGTTTAATAGATAAATATAATAAATACTTTATGCATCATAACTCTGGACAACTACATTTAAAGCAAGTATGTTGGCAAGTCACAAAAAAGTTGCGCCTCGGCAACTTTATTTTTCATAAAACCACACTGACAGGCATATTACAATGTTACGTATGAGGCTTTACGCTGCAAGTATGTTCAAATCCTGCTCACCTACTGAGTTCACCATGACATAGATATGGGTGTAGTGTACTTTCTATTTTGGAATGTCTTTTTTGCACACCAACACGGTTGTACAGATAGATGTTCCACTTACCAGGGACAGCTGGGGAAGAGTTTTGAAGAAAAATACTGGTAAATGACTTCTAGAAAAACTAAAGCATTTCTTAACTTTTTATTGACATTGGCAAATTAAAATAGAATAAATTAACAATATTTTCTCAAAAAAATGTTTTGTACAAAAATACTGTCAAAATTTCCTGAAAAGCTTTCAACACAGTAGTATCTTTTCATGTACTGAATAAACTATATTAGCACAGTGTCAAAATGCTGAAGACAGAAACAAAATAATAATAATAATATTAAAAAAAAAAAAAAGCAACTGTGAAATGGTTGCCACTAGTCAACATTCCATCCACACCATATTATTGTCTGTACATATGGGGGAGGGGGAATGGGTAGCAGACTTTTAAGTAACAGTATTACATTTCCTGATCTGGAAAGGTTTGGCCCATATCTATTAAGCTTCCAGTTTAGCGTCTTTAAGAAAAAAAAAGAAAAGAAAAAGAAAAAAATTAGGCTGCACTGCAATGCATAGTTAAAAATTAAGCAAGATGGCAGCATCTGTGCAGTAGTATCTGCCCTTCAAAGTTCACGCAACCAACTAATGCATTTTTTTCCCCGTTCACTCAGAATTTGAATGCAGTTCAAGTAATTGGAAATCATCGCTTACAAAATCCACAAGATTAAGCAATTTGCCAAGATTAATATCTAACAGTTCAGCACTGTGGGAATTATGGGCACGTTACTGCGAGGAAATTAAGAGTGTGAGGAGGGGATGGGGGTTACCAACATAAAAAGGCAGAGTTGCCTAGAAATTATTACTACGGGAGGGGACGTGAATGTCGAAGCTACTAAAAAAAAAAAAAAAAAAGAAAAAAAAGTGGCAGCGGTTTAAGGAGGGGACAAAAAAAAAAAAAAGAAAAAAATTATTTATACAAGCGCATAGTTGACTCTGCTTTCCAGATTCTCACCTTTTCAAGCCCTGAAAAGTGAGACACCGTGTCTAGGGGAATGTTTTCATTCGCACCGATAGAAAGTCCTTTGTTTGTTTTAAATGAATCAGCAGCTCACCCTGCTGGGCTGCTGTTTGCAAACGAAGTCTGTCATGAAGTCAAACTCGTTCTGTCCCAACCACAGCTCGGGAAGCTCCTTGATGCGATCCAGCCCCATTTCGATGACTAAGGACATGAGGACCTCCTCGTCGATGAAGTCAGTGTCTATGACATTGGGCGGCAGCATTGCCGCGGGGACGTGAGGGACAGCGGGCGGCAAGCCGCTGCCGCCGCCGCCGTGCTTGGGGTTGCAGTCCCTGAAATGCTGCTGCTGGCTGCTGCCGTTCAGCTGGTGGCTGCCGGGGTGCAAGTCCGGCATGTAGTGGCTGTGGGGGTAGGGGTGGTGGCTGAAGTACTGGTTGTTCAGCTTCTGGAGCTGCATGCTGGCGCTCAGCTGCCCTCCCGGGCTGGCGACGGGGGGGGCCAGGAACTGGGAGCCGCTGAAGCGGGCGGGGGGCGGCATGCTGCCTGCCGGGTGCCCTCCGCTCACGCTGCCCGGCCCCATGGCGTGCCTCACCCCGCTGCTCGCGTTCATATTCCCAGCTCCGTAATGTATATGGTCGCCCATCAGGGCGCTGAAGGCGTGCTGCTGCGGCGGCTGCTGCTGCTGGTGGTGGTGATGGGGAGTGGGAAACTGCCCCATGCCCATCCGATGCGCGGGGTGGTGGTGAAGCCCGCCGGATCCGTCGGGGAATCGCCCGTGGTTCATGGCCATCATGTGGTCTGCCATTGCCCACCTGGAAAGTTAGCGTGGGAACACATTAGGAAAATACACCCTCGGACATCCAGCCACCCTCTCCCGGACCGGCTGCATCTGCCCGGCCCTGGGAGAAACGACTTCGCTGGTCCCGCCGTCCTCTCTTTCTCGGGGGAAAAAAAATTTAAAAAAATCTCCCACCGCGGCTCCACCGCGGAGTACAAAAGAAAAAATAAAAAGAGGAGCCTGCGGTACGAAAATCCCCGTCCCCTCCGCTAATCCGGCGAGCAACACGCCTTCCCACTCCAACTTGTGCATACCTATCAGCGGAAAGTGTTGCATACGGCAACAGCCGCCTCCTCCCCGCACGTTCAAAAGGCTCCCGAGCCCCCCGGCTTCGCCAGGGAAGGCAGCGGATTTCCACGGTGCTCTCGCTAACTTGCGGGGACCGAGCAAAGAACTGGGAAGTCCCTCCTAGCCGCTGTCAGCAACTTTTGGAATTAAGTCCTAATTATTTTGGTAAAAATACAGTAATGCACAGTTAAGGAGGTAAAGCCAGGCAGCTGTGAAACACCTTTCCTCGCGTGTTTAAACAGTCCCATTTTTCCTGTTGCACACAAAAGGGACACCCAGCACCAGCTACGAGAACCGCCGCACTCACCTCCCGGTTTCTTTCTTCTTTTGCTTCAAAGGTGGCGGCGAAATCAGTCAGTAAAAGTCACCAAGCATAGAGAGGGCTTCCCCGGCTCGCTCCGCGCCGCTTACGTGACGGTTCTGTGATCGCTGCCGCAGCCCCAGAGCTGTTTTTCACTCCTCTGTGAGGCTCATCGGCACTTGCCAACAATGAGCTGTGTTTCTTCCCCAGCTTTGGCCACAGCTAATATAGGATTTCAGAAGGGAGGAGCAAAACCCTTACAGGCAACCAGAAGTAAAACCTGGAGCAAGCGAGGGGAAGGAAAAAAAAAAAAAAAAAGCCACGAAAGAAAAAAAAAAAAAAAGAAAACAACAACCCACCCCGGCAGCCGCCGCGCAAACGCGCACAGGCGCGCACAGGCGCAGGGCACAGGCGGGCAGGGGCGGAGGCGCAGGAAGGGCCAGGCGGGTCTGGAGGGCGCCCAGGCACCACCCCTCCCCCCCCCCGCCCTCCCGCGCCCCTGTTGGGCCACACGGCGCCCCCGAATCGCTGCGCTCCGCGCCTCCCCCCGCGGAACAAAGCGGGGAAGGGCGCAGGCAGCGCAGCCCCGCGCACCCCGCCGCACATCACCCGCCTCCGGCGCGGCCACGGCGGAGGGCGCTGCCGGCCCGCCCCGCGCTCGGGCACCGCCGGGTTCCCTTCTTGCCCCGTCCGCTGTGGGGCCGCGGGCACGCGTGGGTCTGGGCTCCCTGGCGGTGCTGCCCGGGCAGAGCGAGGGCCGCCCGTCCGGCCCCGCCGCGGTGCAGGTGCTCGGCCCCACCGGCCTGTGTCCCCCGGACTTGCGTGGGCGCCCGTGGGGTCTGCCCCTTGCCCGCAGGTGAGGGCCGAGATCCACCTTTTCCACAGACACGGTGTGTGGGGGTGCTGGCACGTTATCCACCCCACCTCCTTCCGTCCCTCGTGTTTACCCCACAACCACCAGGTGTGTGCAGGGTGAGTGCCCACCCACGCTTGCCCTTTCCCGGGTTGGTGGGGTTTATTAGAATTATTTATTACTGTTTTTCTTGGAATGGCAAGGACGAACAGAACATGCGGAGTGCGAGTGGGTAGGTGCTTTGCGAAGGTGATGGCCCTGGCTGGGCAGGTCCCCTATCGCTGCCCTGTGTCCAGCAGTGCCCTGCCTTGCAGCACCATGCGTGTGCAACCCCCCGGAGACCAGCACTCTCGCCTCCTGTTCCAGATCCACCAGCTCCTCTCATGGCGACGGCTGTGCTGAAGTACCAGGGAAGCACCAGGGACACCTGGGGGAGGCCTGCCGCGAAGCACTGGCTGGTGGCCTATTTTCAACAGTGCCTTCTCCTGGCTTTGTGCACCCCATCTTTGCTTTCTCCCTTTCAGCTGCCCACAGACATGCCAAGGAGGCAGCAGTCGGAAAGACCCCCTCCCAGGACACAAGGAATTGTGTGCTTCTCTTTTGATGTCAAAGCTGCCATCATGTAGGCTGAGCTGGGGTTTCTGCTCCTCTACGCACTCCCCAAGGACATAGATGTGCAGGAGGTCCTCCTTGGGGAGGCACAGGCAAGGGCAAATGGAATGCTTCAAGATGCTATTCATGTGCCAGCCCTCTTGCCCCCTTTTGGGTGGGCTAGGCCCTTAGCTGGCCACAGGGAACTATGAAGATGAAACCAAAAAGAGGTTTAGCTCCACCTCACCTCCTGCTGACATGGAGGCAGAGCTGGGTTCCCAGATACAGTGAGGTGTGGGGGATGAGAGGAGAAGGGTAATTCCCTATGTGGCTGGTGCAATCCGTAGCAAAGCCATGTGGGCAGGCAGAAATGGCTGGGCATATACAAGGCACCAGAAAAACACCCTGCTGACTCGCAGCTGTGAAAGACAGCAGGGGTGGAATTGAAGCCTTGGGAGGACAGGAAGCTTTTACAAATGTCAGAGCTACCACAAGGAAGTGACCTCATCCTGCAGCTCCCTTTCCTGCAGTGATTAAGTAGGGTGCCCACCACAGTTTCATGTCTTGGTCTTCAAATGTGTGAGTAGGTGGATGTCTGGGAGTTGTTGATCCAGGACCTCCAGTCTGGCTGGGGATGGTCAGAAAAGTGACAGTACTTTTCTGTATATTTTTCCTTTTCATGGTTGTGCAGGTTTTGCAGGGCAAAACAATTAATAATGAGCAGATCCTGTTCCATTTGGCAAGAATTCAGCTGTGTATCATGACAAGTGGTTTGTTTAATGTCTCATATCCATGGTGACACTGGTATACCTTTTTGCCCTGCACTGCCTTAAGTTTGAGATCCTTTTTAAAACCAAGCGCACATCGTATCGCTGCCCTGCAAATGCCCTTTCCTATTTTTGGCTCTCAAATGCTGGAAGCTGCCAGCTTGCCAAAGTGAGTTATGGAGAATTGGCATGAGACTGCCCAGAAGCAATAGCTGGGAAGTCACAGGCTCCATGACACTTCACTCATACAAAAACATATCTTCAGGTATTTACAGTCCACACGCGAAGAACTGGGCAGGATGGAGCCTTCTTCATCAGGGGTTGCAATGGGGTCCAGATAAGGCTTAGCAAAGTGGTGCCAGACAAGCAAAGTTTTTCATTGTTTATGGCCATAGCAAAATGGGAACACAATCAGTTGGTTGCTTTCCAGGAAATGGCTGGAAGACTGGTGACAGGCAGCTAAGGGAATGTAGGACAAAGCATAAACCCATCACCACAGAGCTAGCAGGAAGCCTCAAATCTCATCTATTTGCCTCTTCTGATCTAAGCCATGGTTATTTAAAGAAATCTTTTCACTCATATTCTTCAAAGTCTTCTGCATACCTGAGTTGTTCTTCAGTCAAACAGTGAGAAATCAGGGCATGCATATCTGGAGAATGCTGGAGATGGCCAGGGGTGGGAATAAAAGCAGCAGGGTTCACAGGGTCGCTCCTCAGCGAAGAATCCAAATAGAGTTGAAAGCAGAATGTGACTGCTATGCCCATCTAGGAAGAATCACTGGGAAATATAAAACATGACAGTGCAAAAGAAGGGAAAAGATGGATCCTCTCTTGGGTGTTAACATTGTGGATTGGAAGGTCAGGAAGATACTGAGGTTGGGTTGCAGATGCTGCCTCACTCACTCCTTCCAGACTGGAATGTCTGCAGAGTACGGTGAAAGGAAGGAAAGGAAAATCAAAAAGGAGAATCCCAGATGGTGTTATTTCAGGTATTTACTTGAAATGCTCAGACTGGCTGAATACTTCTCATTCTAAGGACGTATCACAAAAATGTGATACAAAGAGCAATAGATTTCAGGAGGACTTGGATCTCTAAATCCCTTTTTGCAACTCTGAAATTATAATCCCTAACTCTCTGTGACTTGTCTCTCCCAGATCACTCTGGAGGGGAGTTTCTATGTGTTCCCTCCCACGCTGACACAAAGGAGTCAGGAAAACTCAGTTCAGGACATCTGCTAGGGTTATCTGATAGGAAATTTTATATTAGAATGATATCCTGGAAGAAATGTCCTTTCTGTAGAAACGATTAAGCTCTTCTATTGAGAAGACAAGCAATGATTTTCTGGCTGCTCTTACTTCTGACCTTCTTACAGCTTCCTTCAATCCCACCCTTCCCGAGGCACCTGGTGCTTGGGAGGGAAGAGGGAACTGTGGCTGAGGAGGTCTCCAGCTCTTTGCTGGAGCACCGAGTTGCATGGCCACTGCTGGTTTCACTGCCCACCCTGAGGAAAAAAAATGAACAAGATAAGTTTGTTCTGGATGGGCACCCAGGAAGCAGAGGAATCTGTTTTGATCTTTCAGTGTGCATTTCCCCCCCTCCACCCCCCCCGGAATTACTTTTGTGAGAAGAACAGTGGTTTGTTTGCTTTTTTTTTTCCCTGTGGGGTGAAAACACAGGGGTTTTGGCTAGGACAGAGTTTAATTTTTTTACATGCTTTATTGAGAGACCTATTATTCTTACATGGTTTGGGGGATGAAAGAGTGGACACAAGATTAGCCATGGGTCTGGGCATGAGATGTTCTGAGTATCCAGGTTGGATGGAATTACCTTGGCAAATTCAGCTGTTTGAACAGCACCAAAGAGGCAGGAAACACAGGATTAACTCGGTTCAATTAGTTCAATACTAAGTACAAGTTTCCTGAAGCCGTCACAGCTCCCCTCTGCTGGTCCAGACACCAGCTGGACATTCCCCAGAGCTGAGCATCTGCCCACCCATTTCAACAGTCTTCACTCCTGGAGAAGGCCACTGTTGAGTGAGGCAGTGCATCAGACATACAGGTGGGCAGCCCGAGTGTGGAAGAGATGGCCCACTGGGGAGTTCTTTCAGGGGTGGTCCATGTTATATGGGGTTACTGGAGTGATGTCAAAGCAAATCTGTACTGCGGTCCTCACAGCTGGCTGGTGTGGGAGTGTGGGTGGAAATGCAGAGAGACAGAGCCTGTGCTACAGGACTTATTTTTTTTTTTCCAGGTTTCACAAGGTAATCCATCTCTTTTCTGATTCCAAGTGGTTACTCTGATGAGAACAAGGGCTACCAGTGTATTTGTTAGCATTAAGTCTTTATGAAAAGCAAAGAGTTACCCAGAGCAAGGAACCTCCTGTAGTATTTTTGGGGTAGGCTGGAGGGTTTAATGTGCTTACATCCCTTGTTGGTGAGCAGGGACCCAGTGATGTACACATCAAAATGCTGTTCTAAATTAAGGAACACAAGGGTATGCAAATTGTGGTACTTTCTCCCCACCCACCTTTTCCTTTTTGTTTAGATGGCTCAAGATAGTAACATGCTGGTATATTTTATTTCAGCAATAATGAATGTAGCTTTTCACTCTTCATTTGCATCGTCTTATTTGTGTGAGTATGCCATGGGAAGGGTGACAAGCTCCATTGTTTTACCATTACACCCTCTCAGCACAGTGCTTCAAGCCTTTTTGATCGCAACTGAGGTCCTTCCTGAAGTGTAATTTCACTGCAAGGTGTTTTGTTTGAAAAAGTGACTCTGTAAAAATGGGAATGCTTATTAAGAACATTATTTTTTGAAGAGGTTCAAGAGGACATGAACATACAAAATAAACACATGCATGGGGCCTACAAGAAAGCTGGGGAGGGACTTTTTACAAGGGCATATAGCCATCTGGCAAGGGGTAATAGCTTTAAACTGAAAGAGAGGAGATTTGGACATTAGGAAAGAAATCTTTAGTGTGAGGGTTGTAAGGCTGGCACAGGTTGCCCAGGGAGGCTATGAATGCCTCATCCCTGGAAGTGTTCAAGGCCAGGTTGGATGGGGCTTTGAGCAACCTGTTCTAGTGGGAGGCGTCCCTGCCCATGCAGGTGGGCTGGAACTAGATGATCTTTAAAGTCCCTTCCAACCAAAACCATTCCGTGATTCTATGATAAGTAAATAATTAATCAAGTATCACTCCATTTGTATTCTGTCACACAGAACCCCAACATGGACCTTTTTGCTACTCTTTACTTTTGGGTATCAGTGGGAACCAGAAATAATGAAAGGACAGGGTTCAGGTGCCTTTGAGAAAGTGGTAGTAGCTTCTGTAGTGAACCAAGTGACACCAGCTTCAAACAGAGCACAGAGATGGAAAGCAGTCACCAACTAGGCTGCATGAACAAAATTGTGTTCCTTTTGGGGACCGAGCCAAGTAATAATAATACTGTTTTGGATCAACAAAGACTTTGTAAAAAATTTCAGGTAGAATGAAATGTTTTATTTAATTAAAAATGATTAGAAAGCAGAGAACATAGTTCTAAGTATGTATTAGACCTGGATGATTACACCCAAAGTGTTCATTGCATATATTCTGTAATTAATTGAACTGGTAGTTGACAAGTAATTTATTTGAAGTTCGCCGAATAATTGAAACTTATTAATAGAATGAATTGGAATGCTCCAAAAAAGAAAGATTTATGATTACAAATACAGGCCCCAATCCAGGACATATTTATACACATGATTAACAGTCACCTCTTTTAGGCAGATCATTTCACACAGTACCCTCCTGCCTCGTGTCGCAAATGTTCTATTTTAAATTGGTGAGGCTGTGCAGGAAGTAAGATGCTTCTCAGCATGAGTGAGGTTGACAAAATCTCAACTTCTCAAACCACCAAACTGATCATATTGACAGAACTTAAATCCAACAACTGTCTGTACTTGGGATTGGATTTCCAGGTGGTCGCATCTTTACAGCACAACAGTCCACTTGAGACACTGCACCATGTGAGTGTCTGGCCTGGAATTTAATAATACTCAATCTAAAAGGTAATTATATTATTCCATTGATTAAGTCCACATTTTCCTTTTGCAGTTCCAATATTTCTGACATGAAAAAAATATTAGTAAAATTAATTTAATTATTATATTAGAGAAATATTCTGTTGTTGTACTGAACCTCAATTTAGATTTGGGTAGGCACATGCTTTGGACATGCTTTTTTGATCTAGTGGTATCATATCGAATCACAGAATCATGTAGGTTGGAAGAGACCTTTAAGATCATCAAGTCCAACTGTTAACCTAACACTATTGAAGTCCACCTCTAAGGCATGTCCCTAAGCACCACATTTACACATCTTTGAAATACCTCCAGGGATGGTGACTCAACCACTTCCCTAGGCAGCCTGTTCCAGTGCCTGAGAACCATTCAGGTAAAGAAATTTTCCTAATACCCAATGTAAACCTCCCCTGGTGCAACTGGAGGTCATTTCCTCTCATCCTATCAGTTCTTACTTGGGGAAAAGAGAGCGACCCCCACCTTGCTACAACCTCGTTTCAGGTAGTTGTAGAGAGTGAGAAGGTCTCTCCTCAGCCTCATTGCCGCAGAATATTTCTAAATGACATGAGAAATACTGACTTCCATGGGATTCTGCAAAGGTTCCACGTACAGCAAACAAGTGTGTGCTGAAACACTGTTGTACTATGTAGAAAAGTAATTCTTCAGTGTAATCACTGTGGTCATTAAGGCTTCTCCAGCATCCTTGACACTTTGAATTCTATTTAAATAAATGGGGAAGCAGTTTAATCGTCCTCATGATGATAAAGGGTTACAAGCAGCTGTGGTGTTGGTCACGTGTCACACATTGTCAGCAGACAGTTGCAGTTTCAGTTACATTTTCTCCTTTGATTTGATTATATTTTTCTCCTAAATTAAATAATTATAATGTGTGTGCTGTGTGGTAATGGCAGCAGCATTCATTTCAGGCTTTTATGAATATGCTGTGGGTTCAGGAGAATTTGTAAGCAAAAAACCATCTCATCTTGTTCAGCATTTTAGACAACTTATTTTGTATACACCTTCTCCAGTGTCGTTTCCTTTTACAAGTATGAAGGATCTGGGAATCATTCCAGTCTGACCTGTCTTTTCAGAGGATTTTCACTGCATTTCTTTAGTTGAGAACCTGTAAACCTTCTTATTGCAAAGCCCTATTTTGAGGCTTTATATTTCAAGTTGGGTCTCATCTCAATCCAGTACTTCACATTGTCGTTCTCTGGAACACTGATATGTTATCTTTGTTCTCTGTGGCAAGGGTTACTCTCTCTCAGACAGGCTGTTCTCAGTGTAGAAGATGCCTATCTGTCCTTCTGCCTACTAGAATGCTTGCTGCAGAGCAGGCTTGCTGCTATGCCTCTCAAGATTAGTTACACGCTTTCTATGTGGATTACTTCCTGTTTTCCCTCAGCCTTTCATTTTGGTTGGCACCAGCAAGTGTTGTTTCCACTTGTGTACATAGCTGTTTGGTCAGCCATAGGATTCAGAAGCAACTGACTTGATTTCAGTACTTTTCAAGTTCTGCTCTGAATATGTACAGTGAGTCAGTTGGATCCCTGAAAACTAATGCAACGTAAACAAAGTAAATGTAAATAGTTCAAAATAGTTTATATTTCTTAAAACTACTTAGAACTCAAGTTTTGTAGCCCCCTACTTGGAAACATAAAGATAAATCCTGTTTTCTTATCAGACATATCTTTGTGAGTGCTGCAAAATTATGATACACTGATTTTTTCAACTGATTAATTTTGGTTTAAATTGTTTTTAGGAAGGCACAGCAGATGTATGTGATTTTTCACACTTTGCTGTTCGTATGCGTCAGCCTGATGATATCATACTCAAGCACTAATAATACTACTACTTGGCTTTTACATAAATTAGCACTTTACAGCTTCAGAGCATAATACCAACATTACCTAATTACTCTAGAATTGAGCATGCACTCTTTTCCTTTTAAAGTAGAAGCTGATGGATGTAAATGGTGATATGTGATCAGAAAGGAAGACAAGTCCTTTAACAGGGTATGTAACAGTCTCAGCAACAGGACAGGAGCCAGGGTATTTTTTCTCCTCCCTCTTCTAGTTCCAGCAATGTAACGAAAATCAGACTTCAGCACCCAAATTCCTTTCTTTTTGTGAAAGTCCCATACAAACTTTAGTTTATCTTTCTATAAAATGGAAAAACTCATACCGTTCTCCTAGAAAATACCTAGCAGGGATCTTTTTGGCTAAATGCCTAAGTATCACTACTGTGGCCACAGATATTTGATGTCAAAAAGAGATTTTTAAGCTGTCCTAGTTTTCTGCTTTTATTTCAGATCGTGAGTGGAACCCTGGCCACCTTAATGTCAGTAGATACAGTCATTATCATCACTGACTTCAATGGAGGCAAGGTCCACCCTGGCACTTTTAATCTCATACAAAAGGTAACCCTTCCAGTAACCTCTTGGCAGCAGATCCTAGCAGCACTCACTTCCACCCAAACAGCAGGACAAGATGCTCTTCTCTGCCTTTCCTGTGTCCTAAATATTCCACTCCCTATGCCTCTTACCAATTACCTCTGCAAGACTCTTCCGAGGCTTCTGCTCCAGGATGAATTATCCCTGCAAACTTTCAATTCTCATTGCTCTTGTCCAGGAAGATCACTGCAATTTTCCTTCCAAATAGCCCATTTCCTGCAGCTACACGCAACACTCCCCACCAAATCTCTCACACGGTGAATGGCAGCAGTCCAACAAGATATTATCCATCACAGTGAAGTTATGTTCTTCAACAGGAACTTTGCATAACTATATCCACCACCTCTTTCTTCCCTCCAGAATCTGACACCTCAATAACCAATTTCCATTAATGCAGAGAATGTTAAATCCAACAACTTCCCTCACTGTGATGCCCACATACAATAAAACAAATACCCTGTAGTTTGCTCTGGTATGGAAGGTGTTCAGCAATAGAGACTCTCCAAGAGTTTGAGAAATATCCACTGCTCTGTATTTTCAGTTGCAGATTTAATAAAAGTCTGCAATGTTTTATGAACATTTCATTAATTGTCTTTTGTACATAAGTTCTCAAGGCTAGTTGATTGCTCAAGAATATTTATGTTGCTTGTAGAATAAAACAAACAGCTCTGTGACTAATGTTGGCTTAAATTCAGTGTATAGCTCTGATTAATGCTATTTTTAACTGTAATATAAGGTTCATTGCTGCTCATGTATTATGCCTAGCTATCCCTTGCTCAATATTTTTTTTTTAGCAGAGCACAAGGGAACTTGATTTCAGAAGGAACAAATAGCAAAAAAAAGATATCTGAAACTCAGTCACATGTATTTTGCCTGAAGATAGGTATTCATAGCACAGAAAAAGCTGCTGGTATACTAAGTTAAATATCTGCCCAAGAGCAGTGCCAACACTAACGTATTTTAAAGAACACATAATGCATCAGGCGTTCAACAACACTATACCTGGGGAAGGATTCCCTCATGGCTGTACAAATGGGAAGAAAAACCTCTAATATAAAACAACTTGCCAGTTATATCATCACTGATGGAGACATAAATCTGAGGGATTTCAATCTTAACCCCGCCGAGTCTTGAACTTCAGAAGTTGAAGGCTCTTGTTATTTTTATTTTCTGTACAACTGATGAAATGTACCCCCCTGGCTTGTATAATCAGTTCTACTGATTACGTCAGTTAATGGACTGACTTGATTTACATGAGCTGAAAGGCTGGTTTGCTTTTTTTTTTGGTGTGGTTTGTTTTGTTTGTTGGTTTGTTTGTTGTTTGTTGCTTTTTTTTTTTTTTTAATGTATGTTTAAGTCTCCTCTATTTTGGTGGTAAATGGAGCTATTTACCCTAGTAAGTTTATGACCAGTTTTCCACAGATTAGTTATACACTGCATTGGTAAGCTATGTCCTTCTGCAGGTTTCCTTATTATTGAACAAGGTACCTAAGAATGTCACATGCCATGTCTGGTCTGTCCTTCATTGCACACACATTCCTGCGCTCTTTCTTTAAAAGCCAGAATTCTGCTTAGTTTAGGTGCTGAGAGTCTAGGGATACACTGTAGTCAGTAACAGAGGAGATAACTTGGCACTTGGCAGGACTGACCTCTACAAGGTCATTCAGTTTATGCTGTGGGCAGGTTTCTCTTCTGCATCCCTCTAAGTCTGGCTAATGGAAACTTTCTATCCATGTTTTATATAATTGTATGACAATATTTTCTGTCATCCAATTTTTTTAATTACAGCTTATTTTCTGTGTTTGACCACTGCAGCACACTGAGCAGACTTCTTCATTAAGCTGTCCACACGGATGCCTCAATCTTTTTGTTGAAAGGTTACAATTAATTCAGAACCTATCTGTGTATATGAATAGTTTAAATTATGCCTTCGAAGGTGCATTACTCTGCACTTACCATACTGCATTCCCTCTGCCAGCACGTTACTCAGTTACTTAGTGTTGTTAAGGCTTACTGAGGTGCCTCATGATCCACCATCCTTGTCTTGCCTGCCACTCATACATACCCAGCCTTTCTGGTAGGTCCTTAATAAGTACATTAAACAATGCCACTGTTTGCATTGATCCTTGAGGCACCCCACTACTTAAATGCTGTGAAGAGAACTGAGCAATTATTCCTGCTCTGCCCGTGTGCTATCCCCTAACTGGATTTGCACCCATGACTGGCAGGATGTTATCACTTCTCCTCCTGGCAACTGACTGTATTTAGTAGACCTTTGTGAACTGTCTTTACTCAAAGCCTTTTGACTGTGTAAACAACTTCCTCTCCTTCCCCATTACCCTACATTTTGCTATTGCTTTGCAAAATTGCTCAAAATCCACAGATCTGACATCAAAGCCTTCTTTCTTTTCACTAACGTTTCTTTTTGTTTGTTTGTTTGGGTTTTTTTTTGACCCAGAAGTTTTTGTTGAGTGCTGTTACTTCAGTGTCCTGTACAGGCAGGTGAGTTTTCAGGCCTGTCCTACTGCAGTGCTGCTGCCACAGGGAGCTACTTTATAAACTGAATCCATCCAGTGGGCTGATGGCTTTTGTACAAGGAGCAATCTCTTCAGAAGCAATTCTCTCAGCCACTTGAGAGCTTAAAAATAAAATAAAATAGAGAAATCACACTTTCTCAGCAAGGATGCATACAAGTACCCACATCCCAGTTTGGGGCTAACTTTTAACCATGGGGTCCCATGCTTTGTGTGACTAAATTTGATACAGGGTGGCCAGTAGATATCACCTCACTTTTTTGTTTTGCCTGTAGGAGAGGCTCCTCTCAGACATCAGCCTTGCCAGCTAAGTGAGTCAGGACTTCCCTTCCCCTCGAGGGCTCCCTCTCCCTGCCACTCCACAGCTTCCTCACTCATCCCTGGCACCTCTCCCATGTTCAGTTCTGGAGTGGCCAACACAAGAACGTGGAGCTCTTGGAGCTAGTCCACAGGGGGGCCACAAAGATGATCAGAGAGCTGGAGCACCTCTTTCATGAAAACAGGCTGAGAGAGTTGGGGTTGTTCAGCCTGGAGAAGGCTCTAGGGAGACCTTATAGCTCCTTCCAGTACCTGAAGGGGCTACAGAAGAGCTGGGGAAGGGCTTTTTGCAAGGGGCTTGTAGTGATAGGATGAAGGGGAATGGCTTTAAATTGTGAGAGGGTAGATTTATGTTAGACTTTAGGAAGACATTTTTTATTGTGAGGGTGTTGAAACACTGGCACAGGCTGCCCAGGGAAGTTATGGATGTCCTTCCTTGGAAGTGTGCAAGGCCAGGATGAAGCTTTGAGCAACCTGGTCTAGTGGGAGGTGTCCCTGCCCATTTGGGGGGTGGTGCAGAAATAGATGATTGTTAAGGTCCTTTCCAACCCAAACAGTTCTACGAGTCTATGACTCCTCAGGCCTCACACCAGAGCCTCCATTCCTTCTCAGCTCTCCAGCAGATCCCACTCCCCAGCCACTGCCTCATTGGCGCTCAGGCCGGGCACCCCTCGCTGCGGGAACACCGGGGCAGGCAGCCCCCGCCACTCAGCGACCTGGTGCCCCGGCCGGGCTGGGCAGAGAACCGGAGCTGTTTGCCCCGTGCAGTTCTGCCTCAGCTGCCCTCCCCTCCCGCCGCTGTCACCGCGGCAGATGTTCCCGCCCGCAGCGGCCCCGGTGCGGCGGGGGATGGCGGGGCCAGCATGGAGAGCACGTCCGGGGCCCGGCAGGTGCCCGCCCTGTGCGAGGAGCAGGGAAGTGCCCAGGAGCCGCCTTCTGGCTTTGGGGCTTTGGGGCAGGCTTGGCTTTCACAGGGATTTCTGGCTGTCCTTTCCAGCAGGGACCTACTGACTCGGCGATGGACAGTGGTGGTCCCCTCTGGTTGCACCCTGGGAACTGCCCGGGACTGCGTGCAGGAATCACCAGGCTTGCAGTTTGCTGTTGTGTGGGTCAGCTTCTTCTCACTCATATTCATAGGTATAAGGAATGGGAATTTACTTGGAAAAAAGAGGGAGGGTTCAGATCACCTGGTGCCAAAAAATAATGGCGCGAAGCCCTAGAGACTTGTGATGGGGGGTGGGAAGTGGCACAGCCCTGGAGAACAAGTCTGCAGAACTGGAGCCTTTCACAGGAGGGCACAAACTTTCTTCCATAAGGCGATTTTGAGGTGGTGTTGTTGTGGTTTTTTTGTTTGTTTGTTTGTTTTACTTAATAAAGAAAAAAACCCACACTCTTAAGCACTGGTAATAGATGGGACACAGCTCGTTGGGAGTGCTGAGGGAGATAAACCAGTCACTGGCAAGTCCAGCATTGCCATGTTAGGCCATGAAGTCTCAATGCCAGCTTTGGAGATGTTGCTGGCTACGGTGATGCATCTGCAGCTGCGTGCTAAGCCTCGCTGGTACTAATGGGGTTAAACTGGCCTTGTCAGTCCTGAGACACTCCAGAAAAAATGGGTATGGACAAGGCCACTGCACCCTGAACAGCAGACACTGCAGTTTTTGAAGGTTGCTTTGTTTACTACTTGTTGCCTTTGCTAGCAAAGAAAAACAGGCTAAACTTTGCAAGAGCAGCTCTGATTCTGGTCAAGAAACTATCATTGCACCATCCCGGGGCAGGAATAGAGATGGGATTTCAGTGGCGTAAGGGGAAGGTTGGACCAGCTGTTTTGCTGGCTTATGCAGTGCAGAGCAACTGCATGGCAGGACTGCAGATCCCCTCAAGTAATGTGCAGCTGGATACCGTTTTGGTTATTTTGAACAGGAGAAGGAGAAGCAGCAACTTGTACCCTGAGCAACTTGTACCCCGCTTCTGTTCCCTCCATGGAATACACACTAGGGCACTATACATACATACTCTGTGGCTGGTACTGTTGAGACCGTCTTGGTTTCCTAAAGCTTTGAGTTCATGGTATTGCAATTTAGGGAATAAAAAGCTTAAAATATTTTTACATTCACTTTCACATTAACCTCAGAGTAGAGCTGCCAAATCTGTCATGCTGAAAATAAGTTATAGTAATTTTGAATTAATTTTGAGGCATTCTTAAAAAGCATTACCCTTCCCCTGTTCTTATTAAATTCTGCAGTTGCTGGAAATCTCACTCTGCTTTTGAGGTTCTTTTTGTAATCTAATTTAAATTTCTACTGCTTGGAAGACCTGCTAAGAATTCTTAATTGGTATATGGAACAGTAAATATAAAAACAAAAGTAAAAGAATAGTGGAAGAGAGCAAAACACTTTGAATACAATAGAAACAAAGAGTGACTTTGTTGCCACTACCCCAGCAATGTAAACTTTCCTCTAACAACATGCCAAAGGGCAGTTGTCTTCTATAATCTTTTACACAAACAAGAATTTTCTTTTCTGAATTATTTTTAGAATTGTGATTAACAAAAAATTAAAATAAATTACAAATTATTTCCTCTTTTCACCTCTCTATACCTCTCCCAACTTCCTTGAAATCAGTAAGTTTCTTTCTGTAAAAATTGCAGTGTGGAATGGAGATTATATAATAGAAATCAGAGATACAAATGAGCAAGTTAGGTCACTCAGCAGTGCATCTGCAGTGCGTATGCATGATGACTCCCCACACTGTAACCTGTTCTCTGGTGTTTTGTCCAATCCAATTTTGTAAAATGGGTTGACTTCTATTTAAATTGGGAGGCTGTTCCACACTACAGAGAGATCACTGAGAGGAATGTCCTACATATAGCCCAGTTTAGGGATTTTTAAATTTTTTAAATCAAGTTTTTGCCATATAAAAACTTGTTAACACCATACAGGGAAATGTACAGAAAGCATCTAAGAGCACTGGAATGGTGCTGCAGCTTGTAATAACTTTGAGGGAAAACTGAGGATTAATCTTGTCAATAAGTGCATTATGGAGACTGCTTCCAGAGCAGTTCTTCCCACACAAGTGCCCATTCCCCCAAACAGGAGCTGCTCAAGTACAATAGCTGCAAAATCAATCCCACTTTATGTAACATCCATTGAATAACCAACTAAAAGTGCAGTGTATTATTAGTTTATCTGCACTCTGAAAGTCCTTCAGGTTTTTTTTGCATTTGAAGTTGATGAAGTCCAAAGTTATTATATAACTGCTTAAGCAGAGATCCATTAATCTAACCCCAGAAATTTTAAAACTTTTTGCGCTGGTTTATTTGGTGGAGACAGCGACAGGAGGCACCTCACTGGGTTTGAGCTGGCCATCTACACAGCTGCTGAGTGCCTTAGACCATTGTAGCTTTTGGCCTGAATATTTGGCCTCTAGTTCCCTGCTCTAAACACTGCTTAGGACTTTTAATTCAGTAATTTGTCATATGAGCCATTAGAAAGAATAGATGAAGCTTCAATATCTCTTTTGTGTGTGTGTTGCTTGTTGTTTGTTGTGGGTTTTTTTTAAATTAATCTGCCATTGTTATATAGCTTAAAGTTATGTTTTTGTTTCCAAAGATAAACAGTGAGTACTGTTGGCACTTCACTGCATTGGAAATCAAGATTCCTTTTTCAGGTGCCTGGGGCTGTATGTAATGTTCCAGGCTGGAGCAGCAATGCAGTTTTGAAGTTAATTCCTCAATTGTCTCCACTTACCCAGCTCTGGTTTAGTTTGCAAAGTGGTTTTGGTATGTGTTAAATAAATTTTGTTTCTTTTCAGAGAAACTAAACCAGAAGCCTCGTGCTGCTTGTACACCAAAAACACTTGGACAGCTGGTGATGGTCCAAGTCTGTAAAGGTTCCCTTGAAAAACGAAAACTTTGAATCAGCTGGGGAACACAAACTCTGTTCAGGGGACTGGACTAAGCCTAGTCTGAAGTAAGTTAGTTCCCCAGGCTTCTTGAATTGCAGATATGAGCCTCAGTACCAACAACTTCGATTGACTGATCTGCACCTATAATACCGAATACTGGCTAATGGTAAATTTAACCTGAGATTTTGATAACATAATTTTTGGCCCCTCTGTCTTGCAGATTGGATCCTTGTGTGCTTTAGGGACTCCCTACATGCCTCTTCCAATTCCACTGGAAGAAAAAGTCATCTTTCTCCCTGGCTTAATCACTTGGAAACTGCATCATCTTGAATTAAAATTGCTTTTTCCTATTTACAAAACCAGAAATCGTTTCTAAGAGCTCTGCTCCTCCCACATTGCTTTCTCTGCCTCTTTTCCAGCTGGGTCCAGCATGACTCCAGTGCTCAGATAACAAAGCACCATCCGCAGGGTGATGCGGGTGGAGGCACATTGAGAGGGTGTAGCTGCCCACCACACATTTAGATCTCTTTTCACTGAATCAGGTGAAAAAGATAGTACTTAATTCCTTTAAGAAAGGGCTGCCTGCGTGACAAGTACAAATTATACTTCATGTTCCTGTAATTTGACCAGTCAACACCTGGTCTAAAACAAGTGATATACTGTTAAAAGAGAATTCCAAAGCCACATCTAACACACAGAGGTATCATTTTCCCTGTGAAATAGACAGGCTGTTAAACCCCATCTGCACCCAGCCCTCCCCAGAAACCAGGAAACTGAACACTCAAAACTTCACAAATAAGATTTTTAAAAATGAAGAAAATGTGGGTAAGAGCACACCAGCTTATATTTACAGATATGTTCCTTTTAAAATTATTTTTTATTAATGGCTGTGTGAATCGATTTTCAGTTTTTGAATAATTATAAAATCAGAAACATTTTAAGATAAAACTGGACAAAAAAATTCACTAGATAGGGTCTCTGTCAAAATAAGTATGCTTTATCTTAGCTAGTAAATATAAGTACTGCTTTAGTTTTGTGTATATAAATAAGAAAACTGAGGTCCTCAGATGACATTGGTTTAATAACCTCTGCTGAGAATTATTCTTTAAATTCTGTTCCCTGCCAGAAGCAAGTGTAGCTGCCCAGCAGATCAAACAAAAACAAAACAGTAAATAATTGTTCAAGAAAGTACTTTTGAATTGTGACACTTGGAGTAATCAAAGTTTGGCTCTCTATAATACAATATATAATTCAGCCAGCTTGGGAAAAAAACAAAAAAACAAACTACTGAAACTTGCTGAGAAAAAAGGATGTCTCCATGCATCAGAAATGTGTGAATAGAAGAGAACTCAAGAGAGAAAAAGAGCTTAAAACCAGGGCAAGGAAGGAAGGAGTCTGCAGGATGCAGTGACTATCAAGGAAAAAAAGCAGTTGAGGGGCTGGTAGGCAGGAAAGTGCACCTTAGTCTGCTACAGGGGGAGTCAGCTGAGTGAGCTCAAACTCTTCTTTTGTCTTTTGCTGCTTGGCCAAAATCAGCAAAACTTGAACAAGTTTGGGACTGACTCCTATGAGACCTCCACTTCTATGAAGGCAGGTATACCTATCAGAAGGGAGAGCAATGAATAGAGAACTTTTGCTCACTTGTGTCCAAATTAAGCATCTGCCCACAGCACTGGCTTTAAGAAAAGTATCTGGGAGCATGCCTTATGTGTGGTTAGGTATGTATTCTGAGGATGTCTTGTGGCTGGAGCCCTCAACTGAGGAACATCTTACACTGGGTTACATAAAAAGTATCTGTCCCAAGAGGTGCTGGGCATGGGCCATTCCTCCTGATCTTGTTACAGCTCCTACTCTGAATAAGAGCTTATCTACACATTCTGATTAATGCCACATGTGGATGCTCTGGCCACACATGACATTAATCAAGAACAATTAATCAGGAACAACTCCATGTGTAGACAAGCCCAAATTTAATGTGAGGGTGGTCACAGAACGGTGCTCTGCACAAGAGAAACCTCAGAGCAGATGAGTAATTGCCTGTCATTTCCATGTGGATAATAACACTCTTGGCAGGGAACAAATAGACATTTGAGAACAATTTAATTTTTCATTGCCAGGTACACACGTTGTCAACAATACCCGGTCCCATGGACTGCAGTGGGGATCACCACAACAAGCATCTCACTGTTGCTGCCTGGTATGTGCAGCTTTAGGCTTTGTATGCATTATTAGACACTTGGAAGCAGAGCTGTGCTGGCCAAAGCTGTGAAGAAGTGCATTTATTCCTTTTACTTAGGAAAGAATAAGCACGTGGAACCTAACCCTTTGTCCGTGAATGGCTTGTTTTGTTCAGGACAAGCTTGGGTTAAATTTTCTTGTTGCAACCAAATTATTGCTAATGTAAGGGCACTGACAAGTGCTTCTTGTGTGGGCAGCTGTAAATACTTGGATGATTCAGTGTACCACAGGATAACCTCTTCCTGTTATCATCATGGGAGTTCCCTGAGTTGGGGCTGATAGGAAGCAAGATTATTCTGAAGGCGAGTTGATATGCTCCAGGAATATTTATCTATACCTGAGCTGGATTCTGTCACATTTTTATGCAGGCTCTTTTCTGTACAATTTTGTGAGGAGCAAATTGCCCACGCTTAGCTTGCTCTGGCTGTGACTAATACTTCTTTGTCCTCTTCTTCTCCCTGCTTTTGGTGCTCAGACCAAGAAGTCACTGCCCTGGCTCAGTGCCTTGTTGGGTTGGTGTACCCTGGTTCCACACTGCTGGGTTGATGTGCTTTTTCTACTGAGAGTATTTACTGTGGAGTTCACTTTGGCATATTGTTTCTCATGAAGCAGTATGAAACCCTTTGAAAGCCAGCATTTCACAGGTTAGGATACAGAATTTTGTTTAATTTAATTTTGTTTTGTTTTATTCTGTTTTGAGGGTGGATGCAAAATAACAGGCCAGTATTCAGACCATGTTTGTATTTTCACTGATTTGGAGCCCACATATGAGCACAGATTTCCAATACCTGAGGCCATAGCCTATATTTAGGCAAGTATCTACTATTGAGGCTGTTCTACTTCTGTGGGAAAGGGAGCCTGTGAGACTAACCTGCTGGTTCAACTGGTCATATGGAAGACCCAGACACGTGTGTGTGTTCCAAGAAATGTACAAATATTTATACATTGGAGCAACTATAGCAGGGCAGATTGAGTCAGATTTTTTCAGAACACCGAATGGCTTTGAACATTTGGCCACTTCCCAGAGAAACAGTAGAATGGGTTCAAGTTCATTCAAGGAATCAGGCAGAGAAGAGACTTCAGAATTTATTTCCCGGTACATGTGCATGTGCCCTAATTCTGACAGATGTGTGCCCTGACCCTGCCACTCCTTACCTCTCCCCAAATATTGAATGTGAGATTTCCAGCAGGGATTAGGCATGAGGTAGGGCTGGAAGAAGTTTCACAGCCTGTCATGTGCCTACCTGTTAATCTCCTGCTCTGCCTTCAAATTTAAGCAGCAGTTGAAAAAGATCTGTGGGTTGCGGAAATGCTGAAATGTTAACCTGAGGTACCTAAAGGTGGAGTTAGGCACCCAAGTAATTTCTATAGTTCATAAAATCTAAAGTGTGGTATAGCTTAATAATTGGTTTCTATAATAAGCACTTAATTTTAGCAATAAAAATGTGTATGTATAAATTGGCATTTTTAATTACCCATTTTTCTAATACTCTTGTGAGGATATAATTTATATTGTAATGTCATGGCACTCAAATGTAATTCTAGGAATAGCATTTTTGGTATGAACAGGTTTTTTTCTTGTTATATTTTCTTGTTATATTTTACTGAAGCATTTAAAATTCAAGTCAGCTGAGAGGGTGTACACAGCTTTTTCAAAAGATCCCTTCTTACGATGATCCTAGATGTCAAAAAAGCTGAAAAAATAGTGGCTTGACATTTGTAACCTTCCCTTTGAGTAGATTTATGCATTTAAAACCTCATTAGCTAATGGCAAAATGTTCTTCATGGTGCCATGCCTTGAAGGCCATCTAAAGCTCTGGCTGCAGCAGAACATACATGTGCTCTTGTGTCCCCTACACAAGAGTCCTACGCTCCTCTGATCTGTGCTGCCTCTTGATACGTTTAGAGTTGCCAGATAAAGAGTTAGCTTTAAATCCCAAAGCCATAAGTATTTTTTTCCTAGTTAACAAAGAGAACATCCCCTCTGCATCTGTGATAAAACAGAATTGGAGAGATCTGCGAAGTTTGGGCAAACAGTCAGCAGAAGGGTTGGATACAGGGCACATATGAGTCAGGAATCTATTACCATGGAATTTGCTTCCTCCGTTTATTGCCAGAGCATGAACCTGTTGACCTTTAGGTCGGGCTGTGTCTTCTACTACATCTTCTCTGGGGAGGAGAAGTGAGAGGATTGAAGACATGTTTCTTGGAAGGCTTTTGGTTTTTAATTTTTCAGAAAGTTTAAGTAGGAAGGTCTAAGTGTTTGGACATATAAGTGCTGTTTAGTAGGACTTAGCTGTAAATGGATGGAGTACAGATATTTTGACTATGCTTAAATAAATAAACAATATCATAAAGGGACACAGCCTTTAAAAATGTCTGCAATTGAAAGTTACTGCACTTTTGGTCACTTTAACTCATGGAACTGGCATTCAAAGGACAGATACCCAAGGTTTTGCTGACCTTGGGAACATTACTGAGTAATCAGTCATTAAGTAAGCATGAAGTGTTCTTGAACTATTTAGTCAATGTCTTCAGCACTTAACATACTTTCCCTTGAAAGCAGGCATCTTCTTCTGTCTTCTATTCTGGGATACAAATTTGTTCTAATTTAAAGGGAACACCATTCTTCATTTTCCTTGTTTGCTTTTTCCTGTCATATCTCTTCTTAATGGGAGTAACAGCCTTCTGTTCAACTTCTGATTTTGCATATGTCTCTTAATAAAACTATAGTAAAACTTGAGGTTTACATTTTCAGAGAGCAACATTATCTCGCCTGTAGAAGGGCTGAGTTCTGCCTTCAGTTGGAAAAGAGTAATTCCCATTGAAATAAAAGAAACTCAAGTATGTATAGCATACAGCATATGTAACAGAGAATAAAGTTTGGATGTTGGACTGTTTCTTGCAAAATCCCATGAGGAAGGTGAGCAAAGCGTTATACCAATCTTTGCAGATAATCTCCAACAAAGAGGATTAATGAATTGTCAGGATCCATTGAAAGAATCATTAGTTAAAGCTGTTACTGGCACTCAGGTTTTTTTGGGCTCCCAGTGGTATGTGCAATCCACTCGGCCATTTTGCTGAAACTAAGGCACCCTAGGGTGGTGAGTAACTCCCTCTGCCAAGAAGTCACATGGAAGGTTGTTTCCATTCTCCAGTTTAGTGTGCAGGCAACCAAATTGGTCTTTGGACCCACACACTTCTTTGTAGTGTATGGAAGCAAATCAGGAGTGAATAAAAGGCTGTGGAGGCCATGCTGAAAGATGAGATGCACTGTTTGGTGTATTGGGCTGGCACTGCTGATCTCAACTCATGAGAGGCAGGACAGGGGGAACAGAGGGAGCATGATGAGGGGAATGTCATGATGTGAGAGAATAAGGTGGGAGTCAGAGGAAAAGGAAATGGGGGAGGAGGGAAGAAGCACAACACAATAGAAAGGGATCATAGAGCTCAATGAAACAAAAGCATATGAATTGATATAATACCTTAGAGTTTAAAAAGTGCTCATTATATATATATATCCATCTGCTTATTTTCTATGCATCATGACAATGGTACTTTTGAATATATATTCCAGGGATTATTGATTTCTTCTGCAACACAAACAAATATGTGTTTTTGCCATTGTTAATTTGATTTTCTGGGTTTAACAAAGTTATTGTTGCAGTTTGTGATAGACTGGAATCAGAATTGCTGGCTGAAGCGCAATGAATTAAACCAATTCCTGAAAAAAAATGTTTTCACTTACTCCCACTGATACTAAGATCAGATTTCAAATTTACTTTAATTACAGCAGGATTGTGCTCTTACATGAAAGCCATGATTTCCTAAGCATTACATTTTCTATTAGGTGCAATGGGCATCCATTCTGTGGCTGGGAGTGGAATATGTGTGCCTGCATTTCATCACTAAAACTCCAGTGTAAAATCTACCCAGGGCCACCTGACTTAATGCTTTTTTATTCTGAACTACTGAAAGGGACCCTTCTTAAAACTTCCTGGTTAGAAATATGCACTTCTGGTGAAGTGCACTTAACTAATACACTCTGAATTATTAAAAAAAAAAAATGAACGTTTTTAATTCCCTAATGAAATACATGAGATTGTTCAGCAAGGGAGAAATGAGAGCTTGAACATGCTGAACATGCCTATACCAGCTTCTTTAGGATGGGTACATAATAGAATGTCAGAGATACAGATTTATATTTCTCTGTTGTTTCTTTCAGTTGCCGTAGCCTTAAGTGTTAGTTTTTGCTGTTGTGGATACCACATTTGATAGGCGTAACAAAATTGTGGTTTTCAAGTTGACCCTTTTAAGGCAGAATAGCCTGAAGGAAACGCACCCATTCTGCTTCAAAGATCTGTCAGCAGAAAGGAGGAATAATATGCATGCATAAGTAATTAATAGTGATCTGAAGCTTTGATATTTTGTAAGGCCCAGAAAATTACATTTTTACAGAATGTAATATATTGTTGGGGTAAAAACACATGGCTTAATTCTGTATCCTGTAACGAAATTTCTGTTGAGATAAATGGGAATTCAGCTTGAATAAGGACAGAAGTATCAAAAGCACTGGTTTGAGTGCTGTGTGTATCCTTTTATTACACCAGTGAATACAGTTGTGAGTATCACTGCAATCCTTAATAAGATAATATGGATGAGAAAGATCTTCAATACAGAGTATAATGAGGTGCTCAAATAGCCTGACTTTTCACTTAATTTAAAGGATTCATTCCCTTGAAAAGCTCAATTTCTACATACCTAATAGTACAACGTGAAATTCAGAGGCCAAATCTCATTGACTAGATTTTGTTTGAATATGTTTTAAAACAGCTGCTTTGACTTCATTAAATGTCTTTAATGTAGCCATTTGTAAAGTTCTTTTCTTGTATAATAGATTAACTTGCAGAGAGGAACCATCTGATACAGCGATGCCTTTTGACAGTCCTATTTTTAGAAGCAGAGGGAGGTAAAGTCAAATAAAACATGCTGCAATTAATAAGCTAGATACCAAGGGTGGATTATTATGGGGAAATTCCCTTTGTATTTTAAGAGTCTTCTGGAGCTTCCTGCCCCTCTTATAACCACAGAGAATCTTATGGGCAATTTCTGCCCGGTGAGAAAAGTACCTGTGCACTTATCCGTTCATCTGTAATTGGTGTATATGTAGATTTTTAAAATTTATTTATTTATTTATTTATTTATTTATTTATTTATTTTCCAGGGGCAAAATTTGTGAACCTGGCTATCAGCTTCCACTATTCATTTATCTCTCTTTTCATTTGTTGTTTCAGCTGGACATAAGGACCCTGAAATAACAAGTGCCCAACCTTTTATCTGCCATTGCTTCAGCAACACCACTCTGGTACATTACAAAACACACAGTTCGAAAGCCTGGAGAATATGTGATAGTGTGTTTTGGAGAGGTTAAACTACTCTGGACCCAAATGATCAGTTATACAGAAACATGGAAAAATCCAGGAGATTTAGTACTCAACCCCAAAAGTTGTAATAAAAGGAAGATTGCAATTCTGGGATCAAAGGACATGGACAAATAACAGTTTAGCGTTCTCTGTACTGTTAGCACAGGACCCTTGTGCAGAGAAAATATCTTCCTGGTGCCTAGTTTAATTATGTGCCTGAGATATGATCAGCAGAATTTAGATGTTGCCTTAATGGAAAAATTACACATTTAGAAATTTGAGCAGCTAGCTGATGGAGTTCACAATTGAAAACCTCTGTGTACTTTTGTATGGATAAACTGATTGTATGCAAATTGGGCACTAGTTGATTTCATATTGCCAGAGTATGGTTACTACCATAGAACGACTTTTCACTGAACATCTCTGCTCACTAAAGCTAGCAGGAAAGAAAACATTCAAACCTGCCTTGACTGCAAGCTTGGATTGGCAAAGCGAGGTTAGTTAACCTAATTTAGGAATCCATCCCCTTTGGTACATTGACAGGTGTCTGGTGAGAATGGCTGAAGATCAAATCTATAAATGCAACTTCCCTGCAGGTCAGCTACACTCAAGTGCCTCTGTTCTTCTAGTGCTTTTCACATTCTCCTTATCTTTTCCCACAGATACTTAGGTAAATTGGCTGTGCATTCCCACTGAGCACTGGAGAAGAATGTGCAAAACAGCTCAGATTAATAGAGGCTAATGGTTCACTGCCAGAAGTCCTCCTACTGCATTGGTGATGGCTTTACCTTTGTCAATGCAGGTGCTTGAATGCTACTTTTTAGTGTGACACATTCTCTAAGTAAATGAAGCATTTGTGATATTTCCAGTTACCACATATTTTTAGCCACATTCTGACAACACCTCTCAAGGTCATTAATAAACAACAGAGAGCTAGAAAGGCATCCCCAAGGAACCCAACTTGTTAATTCTGTCTTCTGCAATCCATTGTCAGCACATTGACTTTTTGTTTACACCTATTGGAACAGTTTGTTATCTAATTCTGAATACTTACTTCTTACAAACAATTTATCTATTCTAATGCTCTGTCTAGACAAAGACTTAAAGGTGTGGTGTTAGCAATGCAACCAACTTTAACCCATACTACCTGGGTAGAGCTCCCCACGAGGTTTTGAGACAGTCTGTTTAGTGTGTGTTAAACGTAATGTGCCTTGTCTAAAGCTTAAGAAAAATATAGTTTGACAAAAGCTTTAGGAAGACAGCAGTGTACATCGTTAGTCTCTTTGTGCAGCAGTTTGATTCCATCTCTCCCTTCAAGTTGGCACTGTATATTTTTGTAAAACAATATGTCTTTGTTTTATTTATAAACCTGCCTATCACTTTTGCCTTTGTGGAAGACTCCACAGTTTTATCTTGGATTGACTGTTCAAAATCAGTTTTGAACTGATGTATTTGCAGTCACGTTTAATGTGCAGTGTGGACTTCTAATTCTGCCCTGAGCTAGACAGTTAACCCTGGAAGTAAACTGTACTAATAAGACTGCTTTTTCACCAAGGTAATATGTCTACATTAGGTGGTGTTGCCACAGTTATCCTGTATAATACAAGTTGTGCTGAATTATGAGGTCAAACTCAATTGTCCTATGAAATATATGTGGAATTCAGATTTTCCCACAGCAGCCATCACAATAGGTATCTGGAAAAGCAGATTTTCTGAATATAGAAATTACTTGTATATAGTTTGTCTGATTCCTCAATTATTAAAACAGTTGATTGATGTGTAAAGTACTTTATTCTGAATCAAACAAAACATGCCTAACTTTTCTCCCTAGGACTATCTTGAATTTCCATATTTAAAATCTGACAGCTAAAACATGAGGGAATTTTATCAGTGTGTAACCATTCTATAACTGTAGTAATGAAAAAAAAAAAGAGAGTAAAAAAAATACTTTAATGTCCATTGACAACAGCCAAAGATTTATCTCCCCTGTGTTGCCTTGATGTTTCTCATGTTTTTACAGTTTCATTGTTTTTTATAAGTAAGGCAAAAATAGTAGACATTCTTTAATACCCTGATATATACCTTATGATAGCATGTGTTTCTTGTTTGTGCTCACTGGTTTTCTTGATCATCATTGAATATTGTCAGATGTTCAGCCAGTTAGGACCAACAGTATTCCAAGCTCGTATTAATTTAGATTCACTTGCATCTTTATTGTTTCAGCCTGATGGTGGCAGATGGTATACCACCTTCTTTATATGATATTCTCCGATACTCTTAAACCATATATTAGGACACATTCATTATCTACTTATTTTAATGCTGGCCTTTGTAAAATCCTATTTCAGATCCTCAGATATTCTTATGTCCTCTGTCAATGTCTCTGCTAGTTCAGTTTTCAGTATTCCTACATCACATTATTTTGCAGTGTCATGAGCTTTACACATTTTGTCCCAGTGATTTTTCTTATACATGCCCTACATAACTCACTGAGACCAGTCTCCATTTCATCATCTCACCTCTCTTTTGCTAACCTTCCACTTTTTATAGTGAATTCTTCTTTTTTGATAACATAATTTTAATTTCATTTTCCTTCCAGTACCTGAAGGGGACTTACAGGAAAGCTGGGGAGGGGCTTTCCATCAGAGAGGGCAGTGATGGGACAAACTGTAGTGGTTTTAAACTGAAAGAGAGGAGATTTAGGTTAGACATCAAGAAGAAATTCTTCACCGTGAGGGTAGGAAGGTGCTGGAATAGGTTGTCTAGGGAGGTTGTGGCTGCCCCCTCCCTGGAGGTGTTCAAAGCCAGGTTGGATGAGGCTTGTGCAGCCTGGTTGAGTGGGAGTTGTCCCTGCTCGTAGCAGGGAGGTTGAAACCTGATGATTTTAAAGGTCCCTTCCAACCTTAACCATTCTATGATTCTGTGATTTTATAAATGTGACTTGCACTTTCCAAGTGTCCCTATCTGGTGAGAGTTACATGATCACTGTTCACAGGTATGTTATTGGGGGAGGAGATTGCATTTCAAATACAGACAAAAGAAATTTGACACCATTTTGTGTTGATGAGAGAACCATGCAATTGTCCTGTCATGGCTGGATGCCATACTTTGTCTATTAGCAAAGAGATACCATTTCATCCATAATGCACAAAAGTTGTTTTGAATGATAAGGTAGAAAAAGAGACTTGTTAAAGGATGTTCTGCTTTTGCTGAGGTGGGCATGAGTCTTCTACCTCAATATTGTTTATCAGTCACTTGACAACATCTCAGCAATGACGTGAGGTAGACACTGCAGATCTTCATGTTACCAGATGGAGAAGTTCAAATAATAATTAAACATTCAAGATCTGGGCAGTTTCTTTCGTGGCAGAGGCTTTTTCTTAGGTGGGAGCTGGCTGTAAGCCCACATACTGGTTTTTCCTTGCCCATAGGACACTTGTATTCTTAGAGAATAGTGGGAGTAGAGAATAATCTGTGGAATAAACCTTAATTTTCCCTTGAACGGTTCCTCTGAGCAATATAACACCAAGGAATAATTTTCTTTAGAAACAATAGATCCATTAAAAAAATAATCCCTTTTCTGCACAAAATGTGGTATGATCAGCCCAAGGTTATAGGTGCCGACAGTGTCTAATTACTCCTGCTTTCTGTAAAGTTCTAAGAACAGCTTTACATTCTTTCATTATCTTGAGACAGGTGGAAACACTGTTCATTAAACATTTAGCACTCTTCTCATTTATTCAGAATAGATTATATAGTGGTGCACTATGAGAAGTAGTTGCATATGAAACCAGCAGTGCTGTTACCCTTGAGCCAGACACACGGTTCTTCCTTAACAGAATGCAGTAAATGCACACAGTTCTCTTATCAATCATGGTAAAGGCACAGGATTTTTCAGAAGTGTCTATTAGTTTCAGGTGCATCACTTCTTTGGTCCTTATCTTTGTACAGCTTAAGAGGAGCCTGATTTTCAAAGAGCAGGTGTCCATCATTTTGTAAAAATCCAGTTATATTAAAGTGTCACTCAACTTGAGGTATCCAGATGTCCTAAGCCATTTTTTGAAGTCTTGTTCAAACCAATGTCTTCTGCAAAACTTTGTAGTCTAATTCAGCCAAATACAATGTATAGAATAAAAACAAGATGAGGCTTGAGAGGAGAAACATCAAAGGGAAAAGAATCGAAACACAGAGTTTGTCATATCAGAGCAGACCATTGATCTGAGAAGGACTGTGTTCTGTTTCCAGCTGTGGCCAGTACCCTGCGATGTAAAAGAATGGCCAAAAAATGTGACTCATAATGTGCCATGCAAAAATCCCCCCAAAGGTTCTTGCTTATGTTGTTCACTGTAAATACATTGGTTAAGTA
The DNA here is from genome assembly GCF_020740795.1 of Apus apus. Classification (NCBI taxonomy): domain Eukaryota; kingdom Metazoa; phylum Chordata; class Aves; order Apodiformes; family Apodidae; genus Apus; species Apus apus. Next base: position 102,135,016 of record NC_067284.1, on the reverse strand, counting down.
AGAATGAGGTGGAACAAGAACCGATGCATGCCAGTTGATCATTGATGAAGGAAGCATATCTGTGTATAACATACAGGCAAAATGCTACAAGACTAGTTCATCCTTAGGAAAATATGATCCCTGTAATCTTGCCAAATTCAGTGCCTACATGGATTTTGTCTTCCAGGTACAGAAACTGCTCGGTTTGCAAGGTGAATTTATTTGGAATGTTTTTTTCTCATTTTTTTCTGATTGCTCAGAGAACTTTTCTAATATTTCATTAATTTTTCCAGGACTGTTGTTCAAGTTGGAAATCACAGTTCACCAGCTAAGGCATTACTTCCTCAAAAAGTGGATGTAGAATTGGCCACTGGCAGTCAGCATGTGTGTCATATCCTTGATACTCTTGCATCAGTTCAAAGTTGCAGTTTCCTAATTATCATGTTACAAGAAGGTCTGAGCGAAATCATAGAATGGTCTAGGCTAAAGGGCATCTTTAGGGGCCATCTGGTCAACCCCCATCCTGCTCAAAGCAGTGCTGATGTTTGGACAAATTGCTTGCGAGGGCCTTGTCCAGGAATACTTTGAATATTACCAAGGATGGAAGTTTCATGTCCTCTCTGTGAGCCTGTTCTTCAGCTTGACCACCTTTCTTATGTTTTTTTTTTTTTTTTCCCTCATGTGTAATTGGAATCTGCCATACTGTAAGTTTTGAGGATTGCCTGTTGTCCTGCTGTGCAATGCTAAGAAGAAGCTGCCTCTGTCTTCTCTCTGGCTCCTCTACTCCTTTTAGAAAGTTGAAAATAGAAACTAGACTCTCCTTTAGCTTTTTCTCTGGGTTGAACAAATCTGGTTTCCTCAACTTCTCACAATGTGTCATGTGCCCCACCAACTTGATTTGACTTCTTAGTTTGTAAATGTCTGTTTTGTCCTGGCGAGCTCGGAACCACAATGCTCCAGATGGGGTCCCTCAAGTGCTAAATTGATAGGAATAATTGCTTATTTATAAAATGTGTCATGATCGGTTTCCCCCTCGTCCTTCTACATTAACACAGAATAAAAAACAAAGTAAGAAAACAAGATTCTGGGACTACAAGAAGGGAGAAAAGAGATGCTGTGCTTAATTTTCCCCTCTGATTCTTTCAGTTTTGCTTTTCTTTCTGCATAGTGACACAACTTCAAAAGAAGGGCCAGATGGTGCTGCTACTGATCCCACCTTTCAAAAAAACACCCTCTTGCAATAGAGGCGAGTGATGGGGGCTTCAGCCTGTACCAGCTTGGTCCTGTCAGTTGTTTGGGAGGGATACACCATCTATTCAGGGATGATTGAGTATCAAATTGAATATTCCTACAGATGTCTTTTTGCATGCATTGTTTTGGATTTTGAGGCTTTTCTGTATTTGCCCTTATTGCAGACACTGCTGCCCCTATAACAAGTAGAATGTATGTGCAATAACTTAGGCTAGACTTTTGTACCTTTGGAAATGCTGCATGTATTGTATTTGTCTGGGAACTGCAACGCTTAGGTGATTCAGACATAGGAATTGCCTTTCTAGTTTCTAGATTTCATTGCAGTGTAGACTTGGGGAAAGCTCTGTGCTGGAGAAGCAAGGCACTTTCAAGACAAAGTGACAGCTGAGTCTGGTTGCTGTCAGGTGGGTTGTCTAGGCACAGAAGGTCCCATTTAATTTTCAAAGTCCTCTTTGGGGGGAGTCTAACATTAAGAGTCTAATTCCAGAAGCATTGTCAAATTTTAGAACTATTTAGGCAACTAAGTGAACAGATAAGGACATTATGTGATATAAGGAATTTTCAGCCCTGTTGTGCCTTGGATTCCTGTTTGTGACATGGACATATTCTCATCTTGCAAGGGTGTTGTGGAGCTGAAATTACATATTCAAATCTGCAAAGTTCTCAGACACTATGTTGTGTGCAGGCCATAAAGTTATGTTACCTAGGTATTGTGAAAGAGGGGTTTAATGCTCCTAATATCTCAATCCAGTCAAGCCTCTGTTTTCCTTCTGCTTGTTTGCCTTTTCCCTCCTGTGTTATTGTGATATACTTCTATTCTTAGAGAAGCATATATTGATGAATAGTGATGGCTGAGTGAGTGTTGTGGAAAAGGTACATACTTGATTTCTTTTTTCCATGCACTTCTACAAAAAATAACTGCAAAGCCATTCATGAATAAAACCCAGGCACTCGGTATCACTGTGCAGGGTATAAATCAACAAAGAGTCAGTCTCGTGTTTGACTTTATAATATGGAGCAGAAGTGCGTTCACATCATCAGATGTTGATGCTATGGCTGCCATTCCTAAGTTGTTCCACTCTCCACCCCCTCCCAGGCTGCTGCTAATAAATTACAAACACATTTGCTCTCATTAATCATTCTTTGAAATGGCAGAATAGTCTTTACTGATTGAAAATAATTATTAGCTTCTCAAAAGGATTAAACAGCCTGTTTAGATTTTCATTTATATCACCATTTTGATGGAGTGATGTGGGGGTATGTACACAGTCTTTGTTTTAAAAGTAATAATAATAATTAATGCTGTAACAAAGAGTTTCAGAAGGACTTCAGATAAAGAAAGAAAAGACAGGTAAGGTGAGCTATGGAATAAATGTAGGACACAGAACTCAACATAAGCTAATGTTGGGCAGGAAGCCTCCTCCTGTAGCAGAGCACTGATAAACACGAAGGAAAATACAGCATTCTCAACATAGCAGTGTAGAGACTTGAATTTTCTGGCTAACATTACAATCTGAGCAGTGTAATTAATCTGGAATTGAAAGAATACCACAGATGTTTAAAATTATTTTTTCTACTGAGTCAGTATCCTGCACATTTACAAATTGTAGGTTGCAGATTAATAGCCCCTGAGGTTCATTACCCGATGGGCCTTGCTCCAAGCTTTGAATTTGCAATCATAAAGTGTATTTGAATTGAGACAACTTTCTAAAGATGGGCTGTAAGATTTTAAAGTAAAGTGTGTTTGCTCTTAAACTGTTCTGTGGACACTGGGATGATGCTTGCTGGAGTGCCAGAGGTATTAAAATAATAATAACAATAATAATAAAAATAATAAAAGGCCAGATAAGAGTTAGCACATGCAGGTTTCAGAATGGGATGTGATGTAGAGATGCCCAGATAGTATAACCCTATTAATGTCTTATACCCAAAGTGTCACACAGCTAATATGATATATTTGCCTGCTGAAGGGCAGGACTTATTAACTAGATTCATGTTCTATACTAATTTGATTGTGCTGTCTTGGGACATGAGCTGCTGTATGCAATACAGCTCTCTGTGGAGGTACTAGCTAGTTTGGGTTCATTTGCCTTCTAAGATGGTACAGAAAAAACTATGGGTCATATTTGGATAGTGTGAATTCCACTGGAATTCCCATGCTTGATATTTCCTATTGGTTCTCTGTAGGCAGCTCTATGCTTAAGTAATCCATTAGAGTCTGACACATTCCCAGTTCTTTAGACGTGGAACTTAGATGTAAACGGGGCTGTTCAAATACATCCCTCTGTGACTGTCCTGTTTCACTCACCCTCAGTGACATGCTTGAAGTGAGAGCCCAAACACTGTGAGCCCAATAATGGGCTTTCTTCACCCATGGGGATGGTAGATGTGACCTGCCAGTTTCTACTTAGAAATATTTACTTATTTTTACAAAATGGAAAAGCCCCAGCCAGAAGGGTGGAGATGTGATCTCTTAGTTTGGAAATTATGATGGTCAGTTGAATTAATTCTGAAGCAGAGAGGAATTCCATAGCTGTTAAGTAGAGGAGCATCCAGAATTGTTCTTTATGTGCTGCTGTTAACTGATGTGGGGTCCTGAGAGGGAGATGGAAGTACAGCCTTTTTGTAAATTTTTTTGGGACCAAGTAATGGTTGGTCACAATTTAGATGGCTGTGTACCTACTCAACAGCACCCTATTGAATTTAGAAGCGGAAGAAGGGGATGTTTTAAGAGCTGAACGTTCAAATGGCGTCTTAAATGTTGGACTCAGAAACCAAAGGAGTCAGTTAGGTATCTTGTGAACCTAACTCCAGTCAGTCCCAGAATTAATTCCCTGGTGGTAAACTTTGAATATTACTTTTTTCAACTAAGATAAATTGTATACAGATGCACTGAAGTAGTGTAGCTTTTGTTCCAAATCACAATTTGTACAGAGAATCACAATACAAAAGCTTATCTGGATTTCTGGTTGGATAAATTGTTTTGTGACACAGGTCAAGGAACCCTTGACTTAATTATTTAATTAGCCTCCCGAGTATTAGTTCTCTGACTGTACAATGGGAATCTTAATTTCTCTTGCACTTTGCTGTGCTTAATTATTGTGCAAGGTCTTCTGACAGGTCTAATTTCTTAAAATGTATGTAAGCATTTTAAGGACCTATCCACTGAGATCCCCATTTCCAATGAGTGCTGTGATGAAACAGATAACAAGATGGGCCATGTGACAGGGTGCATGGCACAGGCTGCTCTGCAACCATAAAGGTAAAGACAGTGTCTACTCCAAAGAGCTTGCAATCTAAATACCAGTGATTTATTTTAGCAGGTGTTTACATTATTCTTGTATCAGTGTGAAAATTGTCTCTGAAAATACTTAAAAGTAAATACAATTTATTCTTCCAAAGTTCAGTATCTGTTTCTTAAACCTGAAGCTCCAGATGGAGGTTTAAAGTGTGTCTGTTACATTGTACATGGCAGTACCTGCTCCTCGTTCCTTTTTTATAGGGTGTTCCTATTCCTGATCCTATGAATGTTCCATTATCAATGTACTCTGTACCAAACATGTATTTTTCATTCACCTTGGAAGACATTTCTGAGAACTGTATACACTGAAACAGGGCCATGACTTCCCTGGTTTTTTTCACAGACCACCTTAATAAATATTGAATTGATTCTTTATTATATTAGTTGTTACTGTTGTGTCCATAATTCAGACTTTTCCATGCACAGCTTTTGTTTAAATGTACAGAGATCAACAGGATAGAGTAGGTCAGACTTGCTTGTATTTTGCATGCATAGATCATTTGATTTTACGAGAGGAAGGAACTGATCTAACCTTATAACAAATAGGTAGAGATTAATTTGCATAATGAGTTGATGGCAAAGCTTTCCTTTTCAACAATGAAAAGCAATATCAGATTGAAATTAACAAAGTTGTGGAGAATGATAAATTAGAATATACCCATCCTGGGAATTACAGCAACAAAATATCTGTTTATCTTCCCCATGTCAACCTAATTCCTATTTCCTTTGGATTCAGATCTCCTTTGCAAGTCACTTAAAGCATTTTCCTCACCTCCCAGCATGTGTGCAGGGAAGACCTTCACTTCAGTGAAAACCATGATCCTTTCATGGCACAGCCATCTGCTGTGCAGGTGGGAGGACCCCTGACTGGGTCTCTTCTGACACCATCAGCATCATGTGGAATGGGAAGGAAGATGTAGGAAATACAGATTTGCTGCTATGGGTCAAGAACTTTCTGAGCTATATACCATAAAACTGTTTTGCAAGTTGAATTTTTTTTGCATGTTAGCTCCCCTTGGTATACTCCCTCATGTCAGCAGCCAGTTACATGTGTAAGACCTACATACAGGTCTTAAAATTAGATAGTGCATAGTACATAATTTTAATCACTGAGATCTTTGATAATGAGCAATTTTAAAATTACAAGGCAGAAACACAAAGGATGAAGAAAATAAGGGAATGAAAATTGGTAACTTAGAAGGGTAATTTTTAAATAAAAACATTGGCATGGTTTATTAAAATATGAGATTTTATAGAGCAAAATGCATTTGCATCTGCTAGAGACCTTGAGGAAGTGGTAATAGAAAAGGTAGCATTTAACATTTATTCTTTTTTTATGCACTTTTTCTTTATTAACTTGGGCTGTCCTATACATTTCATTTTCCATTCTGGTTTTATTTTGATACATTTTGAGCCTGATCCAGCATCTTCTTACCAGGAAAGAATATTCTTTGAATAGTGAAAATAAGATCTTGTCCTTTTGTTTGTTGATTTTGTCTGTTCACTTTTGTTGGAGTTGTTAACAATCTGTCACTGTATCTTGAGAGTCTCCCTGGATTGTTCCTGGATAATTGGGAAACTGTATAATACAACAAACCATAAAAAAAAAGGTATAGGATAAAACAGAAAGTTGCTTTATAATTTATTGTAGTTGCTACTTTGACTCATTTGTCTATTCTAAACAAATTTTACCTTGTTATTGCAATCACTGTATGTCAAAAAATAGTAAAAGAAAAAGAAATCATATAGGCTTCTGTTTCAATAGATTTATTAATAGGAGAACCTGAACTCAACAGCAACAATATACTTTTAAATAGATATTTAAATATCTGCCTTTTAAAATCCAACAAAAGTAAAACAAATTGTATGGAGAAAACTGAAGTGTATTTAAACTGTTTTATTTTGCTTGGTGCTAGGGTAGAATATGAAACTAAATATGTTCATCCAAAGATAACTGAAGTTCCTGCTCCTGTTTAGATTTCATCGCCTGTTAGAAATCTCCTAGGTGATTAAACTAATGCACTGTAAAAGAATGAACCAGACCTGCAGAGCTCTCCTCTGTATGGAGAATAACTTGCTCAGTTAAGTACTATTGGGGTTTTACTAAATTAAAATCCTAGGAATTTTTGTACGTAATACATTTTATCTGTGAAAAATGAGCAAAATTTTATATGTGACTCTCAAACTAAATTCCTATGGTAATTAATAAAGAAGGTTTGAATAAATTTCTGGTAGAGTCATCTTTGAGCAATTTAATAACTTGATTTTCTTAACAGAGGAAAAACCTTATCTCTCAAGGCTTGTGGTAGCATTGGGATACACCATGAAATTGTTAAGAGAATCAGAGAGTCTCTTCTTCTTTGTTGGGAGAAGATGAATACAGACTGGAAACTTATCTTTTACTGATTCAGGTAGAACACACTCTTAGCAATTATTTAATATTTGTATTTCAGTTCCTGTGTAGGTTCCAATAGATCCCTGAAATTCTTATCAGAAGCATCAAGTCTCTATTGTGTACCAGCACATGAAAATATGAGCCTCCCTCACAGCTGAACTCACTGGACCCTGATAAGGCTGCTTACATATGCAAATCTAGATAATTTTAACTATTCGCTTGTTTACAGATATATATTAATATTGTTTTTTGCCTGTCTTGCAAAGACAGGCAAAAAAAATGTAGTGAGATGTATATTCTTCTAACATAAATCTACACACACTTGCCTTTTTTTAGTAGATTTATTAAACGTTCCTTATTCCCACCCCCTCTTGGCCTATTTTTTGTGACTGGTATGGCAAGGGGGAATGACAAGAGCTAAAAAAGAGATAAGGAAATGATCTTATCAGTCAGCTCAGAGATAGCTTTTCATGAGTGGCATTTTGCGATTGTTGCATGGGATAAAGGTGAAGATATAGAATAAATTTATGTTTTTTTCAGTGGGTTTTTTTTGGCACTCCTGATTGCCAACTGCATCTTACTCTTGTCCCCTTCACTCAATGTAGTTGTGGATGAAGACTATATGAAATTAATTGTAATCCAACAAAAGCTCCTTTTATTAAATGACATAGCATTTACGTGTGCATACGCTGTCTAATTCTAATACAGTGTTTGATTTTTTATTGTAGTGAACAGAAATAATTAGCTCAGCTTTCTCCACGTGGTATGTGCTTTTCCAGTTTTTAAAGATTACTTTTAAAATCCCATGTAAACACCTTTCTGTGCTGCACCCAGTAAGTACCTACACAATACACACACTTCCGTAGATTGCTCAATCTGTTAAATCTGACTAGAGTTGACTGAATTTTAAAAAATAAATAAATGGCATGCACTCATTTAAATTCAAGTGGGAATTTTAATTCAATAATGTCCACTGCCCTTTTAAGCTTTCTGTTTGTGAACACTTAAGAACTTGATTCTTGATGCTGAGAATATTCCAGGAATATTTGACACTGAAGATTTTGTGAAAACAAATGTTTAAGTTAGTACTAACAGGGTGAGATGCCTTTGGTCCTGTTGTAATAAAGCTTGCGATGGCATCGGGGGGATAGTGCTTGTTTTTATAAGGAGTAGGTTGATGTGGAACTTGATTTGGAAGAGGGCCTTTCTTGATTAAATTCAGTAGACTTACACCATCTGGGGAAGGCTACCATACTGGGGAAGTCAAGCTGATAGTTTTCCATAGGAATGTTACAAAGTGACATAAATTTATTTGATCTACTTGAAATGACCAATAATTTCAGGAAAGTGTTTATTTTGCACTTGGCAGAATGGAAAAGAGGATTGCACAGTCTGGAAGAACGAGCTGATAGCAGCTCAGCATACACTGCTTTTCTTAGTTATTCTGGAACAGTATGTTTAGTTGGCTTTTGACCTGGTGTTCTAAATCAAGAGATATTGTTGGACAGAAAAAAATAAGATAAATTTAGTCACTGATAATTGAGAAGGTATCCTGTTTCAGGGTAGTAACTTGGGGGAAATGGATAATGCAAGCAGATAGAAGCAAATAGATGGGAGGGCCTTTCCTAGGCTACTTCAGTAACCTTTGAACTCTGCTTCTGCAGAATACAGTACTTTGTCCATCGTGGAGGGAAGGCTAATTTAGTTCTCTCTTCTGCTTTGTTTTCAGCATGGAGTCACTGCAGTCATCTCTGCTCAAAAAATGTTAGGGACATGGCAGCAGTTGCTGCAAGTGAGAGGGGTTACCCACACAAGAGCAGTGGTAGCTGACAGACTAAATCAAGGCAGATCCTGAAGGAAAGATCTCCTTTCAAGGGATGGCTTTTTGACAACTGGCAGGTCAAGGAGTTCCATCTTTAATGGAATGGAAACTTCGAAGTTCCTTCTACTTAGCCGGGAAGGGAACGGTCTAGATTGCTGAAGAGTCCAAAGGTAGCAAAGTAATGAGCTAAGGAGAGCAACAAAATAGACAGAGTATAAATAGGCATGCTAATGAACTTAAGAGTGAAATGGCTGCTAATTAAAGTACACAGTCTCATATTTAATTCAGCAATTATATTGAAATATAGCAAATACTCATATTTGTAAAAAACCTGGAAAATTACAGGCCAGTAAGGCTTACTTCAGCTCTTGTCAACTTAACTGATAGGATCATTAAAAATAAAATAAAATCATTAAAAATACAGTTACAAAAAATCCCAGAAACACAGAGTTTAATGATCCAGTGGGGAAAAAAAAAAGAAAAATTTTGTAAAGGAATATTGAACCTCACTAATTCTTTAAATATATAAATGATACAGTGGATGAATGAAAACCAGATGATAAAGTATATTTTTGTACATCATAACTGATACTTCTAAAAGCGATAGCTAAGGAAACAAAAGCATATAGATTTTCTGAAAAAGGTGGCGAGAGGAGGAAGAAGTCTGAGATTCAAATCTTCTTTCTGAACTATTGCAGAAGACACATTTGATCTCAGATTCTCTGTATTCAAGATAGCTATTCCAATCGGTGGATTTCTGAGATCCCAAGGAGTGAATTTTTCGTTCCCTTTGTTCTGATAGGATTTACAGTCCCTGGCAGAATGCCTGTCTCAGCTGAATTGATGCCTAAACTCCACCCATTTCCTCCCTTTCACTGCTGACTTGCTTAGCGGTGTCACATTCAGCCAGCTTTGGGAATCTCTTTTAGCTGCATATTAATTGCATGCAAGTATGTCATGAGGCATCAGGGCATGTCTGAGTTAGGCCCAGTAACACTTTAGCACCTTTGGTGTTCTGAGCAAAGTAATACTCTGAGAAAGTAACAGCCCATGTGGATAAAAGAGACAAAGAGCAAGAAAGCAAGAAAGAGGAAGGAAGGAAGGAAGGAAGGAAGGAAGGAAGGAAGGAAGGAAGGAAGGAAGGAAGGAAGGAAGGAAGGAAGGAAGGAAGGAAGGAAGGAAGGAAGGAAGGAAGGAAGGAAGGAAGGAAGGAAGGAAGGAAGGAAGGAAGGAAGGAAGGAAGGAAGGAAGGAAGGAAGGAAGGAAGAAAGAAAGAAAGAAAGAAAGAAAGAAAGAAAGAAAGAAAGAAAGAAAGAAAGAAAGAAAGAAAGAAAGAAAGAAAGAAAGAAAGAAAGAAAGAAAGAAAGAAAGAAAGAAAGAAAGAAAGAAAGAAAGAAAGAAAGAAAGAAAAGAAAGAAAGAAAAGAGAGAAAGAGAAAGATTCCTTTTCCTGATATGAAAAAATAATCTTTGGAGTATCTCAGGTTCCCACCTATGGGTGGAATTTGGTCTGTTTATTATTCATTTGGAACTGGAAGACCAATGAGGTATTAAATTATAAGTATGCTCCAGAATAATTTAATCAAGGTTGAAGAAATATGGACAAACTTCAGGAGGAATTAACAAAGCTGGCAGTAAAGTAGCCACAATGGTGGGCTGAAATCAGTGTTTCTTTAAAGTGGTGATCCTTTAATCATTTTATGCCAAAGGAAGACTGTCACACCTTCAATTTTGCCATAGATGGCTTTTAAGAATGTGACTGCAATGAATAGAACTTCTCAAATGAGTAATGAGGTACAGATGATAGAATCAGAAGAATTCCAAATAAATTTAAGAATGAAATGACTACTACTAAAAGCATGAACTTTCTTCTCATCAGACTTTGAATGGATTAATTATACTACTGTTTGATATGCTCCTGTGGACTGTCCACAATCTACTTTTCATGGTTTAGCAGAACTCCATAGAAACCACAAGAATTTGGTTTGGGATGTCTTGACCTAAGAAAAGCACTATGTATTGAAATGTACAATTTTAACTATTTTTACATCTTAGTGGTTTAAAAAATCGTTCCTCATTGCTCAGTGAAGTACTTGAATTACTAGTGCCTGGGGCTGAACTCAGGCTGCCTTTTTACCCACTCACAGGCTCTGGCCATTCCCTGTCCCAAAGGTCTGCCTGCCTACTGGTTTTCAACCTTTTTTGATTTGTAGTACCTTGAGAAATTTCTTGTAGAGGTGCAGACTCCTGTGTAATAAGTGCAAGTGCTTGCTTTTTTTTTTTTTTTTTTTTTTTTTTTTTTTTTTTTTTTTTTTTTTTTTTTAAGTGACCACTTGCAAATCTCAGGAGTAGCCCATTGAGATTCAGGAATCGTTAGATGAAAGGTTAAAAAAAAGCCCTCCAGTTCAATAAGGGTTTTTAAAAGAGCCTTCAGTTGAAAACTCTGGTTATTAGGATTAGAACAATTATACCTAAGCACATGTTAAAGTATCTTTTGCATTTCATGCCATAGCTATTTTTAGCATCCCTATTTTATGTTTTTCAATTTGAACACAGGCTCTTTTGTTTCCACTTAAGTTGAATAGGAAGACATTCTGGAGTAATTAGAACATTACTGCTCTTTTCAGCCTTAGTGCTCCTTTTATTCTCACAGTTAAAAAAAACCAAACACAAACTAATGGACTTCAGAGACTTGGTGGGTGCCTGGGCTTGGAGAAGCAGCAGGGAAGCAATGTACTTAATGTGGTGAAAGGTGAGATAGCAAACTTTTATGTACCCTGGGTCCCGTGTATTAATCTCCTGATAACTGCTTTCACATTTGAACCTTCTGTCTCTTATGTGAGATCCAGCAATCTTTGCTTTTTTTCTGTTCTGGGAGCAATTTTCTGAATCATTAATTTTCAGTGGCCAGGCTTCAATTAGCTTAATCAGACATTGATTAGATTTCTCAAGTCCCTGGCATTTATTTTCCACCTTGCCTATATGGTTCCTTGACTCCATTACCTGATTGTTCACTTATTGCATATAAGGTTGATTCCTCTCCATTAACATTCCCTGATGAGAGGTCTCATTAGCCATCCAGCTAGCCACTTTCATTAGTGATGGTGGCAATTCATGGTGAAGGCCAGTTTCTACTGCCCTTGCAAAGCAGGATATTTTCTTCTAAGTAGTGTTACTGCATCAGCAATCTACTCTTAGATGAAGGTGCTGCTTTTGAACAATGCTGACCCAAAGGGAAAACACCTTATTTGGAATATGCTTTATACTTTGTTTAAAAAGTTGTGAAATTGTTAGAAATGAATGAAGGAAACCACTTTTTTTTTTTTTTTTTTTTTTTCCAAAGCATATGTCATGCAAGTTTAAGTTTTTTTTTGCCTCTGCTTTTCTTAGTGTCTAGCCTGATGTATTAACAGGCATTTTCATAGCCAGTACTCATGATTTCTGACGAACTTTGATGTGGTTTTATAATCAGGAATGGTGTAAGGCACATGTAACCTCCTGGACCCCGTGGACTGCAGGCCCCATAGACACACGCGTTGCTCCCAGATATTTGTTGCTCAGCATTAACAGCTCGTGTGCAGACTCATTCCTCATGACAGGTGATTTGGAGAGGTGTGAGCATGCAGCAAGACATGTGAAGGATGAGGCTGGAATTGAGGGATTGGACAGAGCTGGAAAATGGGATTTCAGACTCATGTCAATTTTTCTAAGTTGAAAAGCACTTTCTTTTCTTTAAAACCTGTTCAGGGTCTCACGTTGTTTGTGGTCAGATCTGTTTGTTCTGCTTTGTTTTTGCAAACTGTCTTCTGAAGTCACAGACTTCTTTTTGAAATTACCTTTTTAAGTCATGTGCCCAGATGAGCTCGAACTAGACAGACCCAAACGTAAATGAGCTTGTGCAAAAATCGATAGCAGGGTTGTTCTGACAGGATGGACTTTTGATACTAAGAACTTTGTACAATGTCTGCTAATTAAATACTCTAATAAAAAGTTATTTTAACAATAAAATATGGTTTCCAATTAAAAAGGTATGGAATTAGATCTTCAAGCAATTTTTTCTATAGCTTCTTTGAGTTGGGAGAGTTGCCAACATTTTCCTTTCTTTGTAACCAAGCTGAAGTTGCTTAACTTCAGTTTTGATGAGTCAACACTTCTGAAAAAAAAGTTTCTTTGCCAGGAAGCTCCTAACCTACTCTAATTTCCACAGACTTATATAATGAAATATAAAATTTGTCTTATCCCAGTTCTTAGACATATATATGCTTTCTAATTTAAATTACAACAGATAAAAAGGGATCCTTTCAAGGTTTAATATTGGGCTTTTTTTCAGATTGTTATCAGAAATATTTTGAGCATCAGCTTCAGCTTTTGCTCAAAAATGATAGCATGAAAAATTTATAAAAGGCACTTTTTGTGACCCCTTTTTTAACAGCTAGGTGAAACAGTTATAACATTCAGTGTGTAACTGTTCTGAAGTTCCTCTTTTTGTACTCTATGTTTTAAAGATTCATTGTGATTTGATGGATTTTTAGACACAGAGGTCTCTTATTTTTCTTATTCACTTTGTTGTTTGTGCTTCGTGACCTTATTATGCCTGCCCAAAATGTAGCCACTCATGTAAGAAATATAAAATGTGGGGGTTTTCTCTCTTGAAGTTATTCTAAAATCATCTTTTAGGGGATTGCAATTTCACATACATTCGTTGGCTTTCTTATAGAAAACCCCACTCCTGTTTTGAATCTTCCCCTCCCTTTTGAATCAGAGCTCTCCTTCAGCAAAGAAATTTTCATGTGTCTAAAGCTGCCTTTCTGTAGAAACAATGGTCTTCTGTGATGAAAAAACTCTGAAAATATCTGACAGTTCATCTCTGCAATTAGTAATTTTCTATTACTATGTACAGAATGGCAAGGAGCATTAACACGTAACTATCTCAGAAGTCACATCCAGTGTCATCACTCCTTTGGTTTTGGTCACTGAGTTTTCTGAGCTTATTGGGACCTTCTGGGGGGCACTGTGATTTTGGACCTTTTCTGGCTAGTGAAAGCCACTGCTGATTCACTGCATTAATTGGGTAGTTAATAACGCTCTCTGGAGAACTGCTTGGAAGAGGTATTTTGTTAACTGTGGAAGCAATGATGTGGGGCTCCTGTTGCTCCAGAATCAATGGCACAACTCTGACAAACCTGGCCAGCTGTTCAAGTGTGTCTCATTTTCAGTTTTGTAGGTAGAGGTTATTGATAGAGTATGGGTAAATGGCCTGTTCAACAGTGATTCTTTCAGGCATAACTTTACCTGGTTCACCCAGTTGAACCACCCTAGTGCATACCAGATGTGAAAATGGTTGCCCTGCGCTGCTTCTCCTTCCTTCTTTGGTGGTCCTAAAGGGCACTTTTGGGCCTATAGTTCAGTACTCTTTCTGTGGTGGTATTTTAAGAATCTGTTTAGAAATCTCTCAACTCCATGGTATGCATGAAATAAGATGAGTGAAGCAGTACCTTGAGATGTCAAAAATGAGCTTTGTGAGCCTGCTGGAATTGTTGAAGTGGGTTCTTAAGGAAGTCCTGTGACATCCTGTTGCTGACATCTCAAAGCTTCTGGCTAGAGATGAAGTTATTAGTTTAATTAGAGCTGATATGGATAAAAGGAACAAGAGCTCAACAAATCTCTCATAAAAGTTAGTTTCCATTTTTCATCAAAGCTTTCTTTCCACTGAAATTTTCTTAGAAGCAGAAATTAGATATATCTAAATTTAGGTGCTTAACTCAGTTGCCAAAGATTGGAATTTAGTTTTTCTACATTCTCTCTGCAATGAAGAGAAAGAGATGGACAAATATAGAAGGATTGTAAGTCTGGTTAATGTGGGCTGGGTTGCATGCTGAAGCAATTTGTCTTTCTCCATTGAGAGCAGAGAACAGATACAACAGCCACATAATCTTGGAGCTCGTGAAGATAAGCTTACATGAAGTGCAGAAATGTGGAGAGAAGAATATAGATCTAAGCATCTTCACTGCAATGTGAATGAGCTGGCTAGACCTACAATTGTTCATATGGTTTGCCTCAGGGAATGGACCTGGCTTAGGGTAGGGAAGTAGTGATGGAATGAGCGCAGTGAGCCATCCTCTCCTCAAAGCTGTATGTTGCATAAATGATCTAGGAAATATTTGTAACTATTAAGCAACCTGTTTCTGCTGGAAAGGCTTAGCTGTGGCTGAAAGTTTCCAGCTAAGTGCAAGTGGTTAGGTATGGAGAATTTTATTCCTTAGTACTTTTTTTCTTTCAAGAGAAAAAGTAAGAACAAAAGCAAAGAGCTGGTCACAACCCTAGTACCTCCTTATCCCTGAACATTTTGTGGTATCTTGAACACCAAATTTATGGCTGCAATCCAGCTTTGTGTAAAACAAGAGGTTTACAGCATTGGTGTTGAATATACACCAGTTCATGTTGTGTCTTTCTAAAAAATAATGTGAATATTGTAACTATGAGCATTAATGCTCTGAATTAGAAATTACTACATACCTTATTAACTGCTTCAGTTTATGTGATAATTAGAAATAAGAAGACATATTTTTACTAAAAGTGAAAAGAAATATCATACATTTTGAGCAGGATCTAAAGGGGAAAAAAAATGCTAGTTTTAGATAGTGAAGTGTAGATTTGTATATTTATTATATACATAGAGAGAATACATTATAACAAGATAAGATGTTTTTTAGTGTAAATTTGAACAGCCACACTATTAATGATTAAAATACAGTGGGTCATCTCATGCTAGTATGAATAGTACCATTATACCACAGTACTTTGTACATGAAATAGAATGCATGTATTATGCCAACAGACAAAATGTTTTCAAAGCAGTTAACTAAAAAAAAAATTGGAAAAAAAAAATTACTTACTGCTTGTAAACTCTGGTAGTTTCCACCTGGATAGGTACCCATGGCTTCATAGGCAGCCATAAAATAAAACCCCCTGAAAATAACTTGAAAATATTGGGAATTTGAAATATGATATTCCAAGAAGTTTTAAGAACTAGATGCAAGCACAAGGATCTGTTGGGAAAGGAGGGGTTTCTTCTTTCAGTTACCTTTTCTCCTTTACAAGACTGGACAAATTCCAGGCTTTAAATTACAATTTTTATTAATACAAAATCTCTCTGGGTTAGATTTTGTCTTTGTCCTTAGGAACAATTTGGGGAGGAAGGAAAACAAAGATTTCTGGAATTTCTTGTGACCCTGAAATATTAAACTGTCCCAGAGAGCAGGATTAATACGCAGAAGTCAAAGATGCTTGATAAAGTTATTTTTTTACACAGTTAATTTCTCACATGGCTCTTACTGAATGTGCTATTTTGCCATGTCACTGTGCAATGACAGCTGGGTGAATTTATTGGATGGTGAACATAGGAATTTCTGCAGATGGAGGAAACATTTTTCCTGGCCGATTGATTTAAAAAGAAAATGGTTTGTCAGCGTGCAAATGCATCTGGAGGAAAAAGGGTAAAAGAATGAATTAGAGGTCAGTCAGTATAATCATAAGTGAATCATATAATGTGTATGTGTGGTCAGGCTGCGCAGACCTGAATGAGTATTCATTGTTCTCATTAATATTATGCTGGACTGGGATTTTTCTGCAGAATATTGGAAAATGTTGATTCAGTGAAACCAAATCTTTTTATAGACACATACTTAGTTTCACCTCTATTTGGCTGGAAATGTTTTCAGGTATTAGGAGAGAATTTGGGTGGCAGGAGTACACTAAACTTTCCCTTGGAATACTGCACTGGACGAAGCCCCCAGCATGGATGTGGGTGAGATGGTGCAGAGCCACCTGCCTGTGTGTCTGCCTCCTCCCAGGAGGGGAACCTCCTCTCTGTGCCTTGGGTAATGCCTTTCTCCACTCTGCTGGCACTGCACAAGGAGGCTGAGCTCAGTGTGAGTTTTATGAAAAACACCATTTTTAACAGGTTTTTTTTTTTAACTATAAAAAGAAATGATGGGACTCTGAAATTTCAGAGAGAGAAAATTAAAATTTTCTGCAAGTTATCCTTGAATCCCCATATTTGCTTTTGGTCCTATTGCATATTTAAGCTCCTTCACTGAAAAGCATCCTACTTAATAAGTAAGTCATTACCTATATTCTGAGCGTGCTGCTTCTTCCTTCTGAATCCTCCTTTTGGTTTCTTCTCGTACTTCTGGCTTCTGCCATAAAGCCTCTGTACAAGAGCTAGCCTCCTTTTCCAATATCCCTGTTTTCCCTAAAACTCCTGATTCAAACCACTCCTTAACATAGTCTTTCCTTCTTTTTTCTTTCACCTCACTTGCAATTATCCCCTCACGCTGCTCTCCTGAATTGTACAGATAAGAGTTCCAGTTTTGTAGCTGGGTCTTATCCCTTGCATTACTCTTTCAGAGGTGTTCTTTTAATAAATTCATAAAGTTTTAAAGGTTTAAAGGCCAACTTTGAGAGGAAGATCTGGAAAGGGTGCAAGAGACTTTGCTATTCTCTCCTTTACTCCACGCTTTTCTTCTTAAAATATTTTTTCTATTTGCAGCTCTGCTCCATGAATAGCAGTCAGAAGCCCCTGAGGCCTATTTATCCAGTCACCCCTATTCTTATACATTTGGGGTGGAATAAAACAAGACTATGGATGCCACCATCTCCTGCTGGTGGGCAAAAGTCTGACTAATAATAATTTGATAAAAACCAAAAAGCCCCCTCCCTTGTTCCCAGGGGTTCTGCATTTATTCTGATTTTTTAAGTTGTACAGACAGAAGCCATCATTTGGTGCAGCATCTCCTTTTTCTAGCTGGTCTTTGGGAGACTGCCAGTGGTGGGGTGCACTGCTGGAGCATCCCTTTTTTCGTGTTACCAATTCCCCATGCCTCTCTTCCTCCCCAAGCACACACATGCACACAGGCAAACAACAGTCTATCTGCAACCCCCTTACCACTGCGAGCAACTACAGCTTTTTGTTTAACTGTATAATTGCTCTCTCGGTGGGTTTTTTTTTCCCCGTCTCAATTTGTTTTCTTAATAACTAAGACCAGTACTTTTAAATGGCCCCTTTTTTTTTTTTTAAATTTTTTTAACAAGCATGCTGGATGTAACACGATATGCAGCTAAAAACATTAATCATATTAAAACTAATTAAAACCTGCAAAGTTTCTCTGCATTCCAAGCACTGGGGGTGGGAGGGGGCGGGGAGGGCTTTACTCTCTGCACTGGCGTTTCCCGAGCGCAAGCAAATGCCTGACACATGGACTTCACTGAATTCCAAAATGTAGCAAAACAGTGCCTGCATATTTGGCACGAATCACCACCAGTTCAGGTCAGTGTCTGTTTCAGCAAAAGACGAAGCCCTGCATGTTAAGAAAGGAAAATAACTCAGAGGAAAGCGGGAGGAACAACATGTGACATTTTGTAATTGCAGCACTTCTGTTACCCAAGGAGCACCACTCTGCTGCCTCTCTGTAAACACTTCCTCCTATGTAACTGCCTTTGAACACATTTTTTTCAGGGGGGGAAGCAGAGGGAGGGGTGAAGAGGAGGTCAGGGCTTTCAAGCTGTTAGGATATGAATGAGTTAGGTCCCCCCCCCCCCCTTTTTTTTTTTTAACTTCTTCTTTTTAAATGTTGAGTGCAATAAATGTTTTAAGGAGACACCAGTGAATGTGTGGCCAGAAGGATGTGCAAAAGCAGTGCTTCAGGACACCAAACCCCAAACTAGTGCGAGCCTGGAGAAGTGAAGGGGCAAAGGTGCAGGGAAGGGTGCCAAGTGACAGGGCTCTGCAGTGCCACCTGAAAATGCTGGTGCCCGAAGGCCAGCTGGGAAGCGTGGGTGACCCTCTGAACCCCAGCACCTCACCTTTCTTCCACCTTGCTGCTCCATCAGCCTCTGCCATGGTTCTCAGCCACTGGTCCTCAGTGTTGGGGTGAGACAACCCCCATCGCTTAGGGGCACAGTCTGACCCCCAGTTAATTTAGGAGCAAACCCACCTTTTAAGCCTTTCCCAGTAAAAGCAAGAGTAGGTCATTACGATTGAAAATATCATTTGAGGCATTGTCTTCTTACTTCTTTCTTGAATTTTGGCACCATAAGCTGCCTTTGTGGTTGAAGAACTTGCTATTTCTTCAGAGATGGGACTGGATCACTTGTTATTGTAACACTTATTGGTGATAAAGTTCAGTCTAAAAATTAAGCAGCTGCAATGTTGCAGCACAAATTAGTCTAATGTAAGCAGTCAGGAGCAGCTGTTTGGCTCCGGACTCCGGTTCAGCAGTGGGGGAAGGGCCCTGCGATGCTGACACTGTTTTTTTTCTCTACATAAACATTTTCGGCTGTTGCAGCTTTTGTGCCGATCATGTGACAGTGTCCCTAGGCAGATAATTTATTTCTGTAGCTTTCATGAGCAATCATTAACCTTCAGACACTGAGCTTGCTTTTTGCTTTGTGGCATTTGTTATTTTTTTTGGTATCCTAACTAGTTTAATTCACAGAGTGTCAGGAGAAAATTACAACCAATTTATAATAGACTGTAATGCATAATACTTATGTTTCTATTAAAACAGACCTTGCTTACAAGACCATTCTTATGGCTTAGCTTGTGTTCATGGATCAGAATAATTATTTTCAGTGATGTAAGTGCAGCTGTCATCATGATACTCCCATAGTGTCTTACTCTGAATGCAAAGCCCTTCAGAGTCCTGATTTGGGACCACCCTTTTGAATTCCCCCTTTGCCAGAGACACTGCAGAGTTTATTGAGATGCAACAGGCTTGGGAGAAAGGGCAATAGCATTTATCCTGGTGATTGCTATTCTCCCACCATGACCGGCTGCTGAACAGGTATTGACTGCAGCAGAAAGTGTGTCTAGAAGAAAGGAGAGGCATTACTGATAACAATTACAGCTCCAATCTGTACTAACTTAGTCTGGGGTTTCAAAGCAGTCTTAACAGATAGGGTAGGATCACAAAGCAGTTGTGAATGTTAGAAAAGACTCCATGTTCATTCCTGTCCATTTTGTTACAGCAAGGGAAACAATAAATTAAGTGACTTTGTCAAGGTCACTGAAGAAATAAATGTCAGGATAGGAATTTCCCCTTCCCTGATACTTTTCCCCAAGTCCTGTGCTTTTGTCTAGGGAAAATGACAAAAGCGTGAAAAAAAGAGAGTCTTGGGCTAAAGAACTAAAAAGTAAGCAATAAAAAGGGGGGAGGAGGAATCATAAAAAGAGCTGAAAGCCAGGATGCCTGCCGACTTACTGTGAATATCATTTTCCTTCAGATCTGAATGTGATTTTTGCTTTTGTTCACTGCCTCCCTGCCCTGTCTTAATTCCCTTTTCTAACTGGTCATTCATGAGTGCTAGGAAGTTCATCTTTTTGTATCAGAGAGCAAGATACTACGTTCGCATATGCTTGTGAATAGGTCTAATCTAGACATATGTATTCCTTAAGCTTATTTTTTATAGCTTGTGTCACAATGGAATCAGACTTTTATGACAGAAGTGCTACCAACATAATGCTGCAGATACAATGGACATGACAGAATCAGGGTGGAGAGGAACAGAGACAGAGGGGTGAAAAGGTTTTTCCAATGCCCCAAGGAGGAAAAGGGACACTATCATAATCTGATCAATGGAAGAGCAGCAGCATCCAGACAGCTCAGCTATTGCACTATACCTTTAGAACTCAAAGGATACTTTGGCTATTCTGTGGTTGCTCATTAACTTATGAAAAAGGCATGTAACTGGAAGAAGACCAAAACATAAACTTAGTCTGAGATGTAGCAGT
Organism: Apus apus; assembly: GCF_020740795.1. Lineage (NCBI taxonomy): Eukaryota > Metazoa > Chordata > Aves > Apodiformes > Apodidae > Apus > Apus apus. Next base: position 102,114,478 of record NC_067284.1, on the reverse strand, counting down.
GGTACATGCTGTATCATCTCGTAAAATATAAAAACTAGTGGATGGATTTTGTAGTCAGTGTCAGGAAAAACGTTTCCTTTCTCATTAGTTAAAAGTAATAGTCTGAAATTGGTGTTTTAGTGGTGCTAAGATTCTTTGTGGAAAGATGAATGAATGAGTAGCTCACTGTTTGAAACCTCTATCTTTCAAAATGTTTAATGAAAATGAAAGCACAACATATGGTAAATGTGGACTGAAATCAGTGATGAAAAAGCAGAAGCCTGAGGCACTCACTGAAGGGCAAAAAGGAACTATAGAGGGGCTTGGTGTTGTGTCACATGTAGAAGTGGGTAACATTTTTGGATGCATTAGAGTGATTTAGGTGCTGTCATCCCATTGACTTTTGACTAGAGTGAGGATGTAACTGCCTAAGTCAATTCTGAAAATGGGAATTAGATTTCTAAGTCATTTTAAGGTGCTTTTGAAATTTTTACCCCTAATCCCAGGGTGATTAATTTGTAACAAGGTGATTCATTCGTATCTTTCTTGTCTTCAGAAGCCTGAACGACACATTTGAGATGCACTCTAAAAGCACAGGTAATAGTCAGAGTGCTACCTCAGCTACTTTAAAAGACAATTGATTAATTTGAATTCATGCTTTTATTCACAGGTTTAAAGGATTCTGAAAGTAGTAATAGTGCTTTGGAGCTGCTTGGTTTGAACTGTCACTTCCATGCCCTTGCCTTCATTAGGGTTTTCCTTTCCTTCCCCCCTCTGAAAATTGTCCCTATCCCTCCCCATTGCTAACAGCAATGCAGCCCCTCTGGTCACAGCAAAAATAGGAGATCTAACGTAGTAGCTGTTTTTTTGCAGAGCATGGCTGACTAGCTTGAGACAAAACAGTGTTCACCTTCTGTGAACTTGTCTCTACTAGTTTGCACTGGGAACTACAGGTACTTTTGCTGGAGCTGCCCCACAGTTGGCAATGCTGGGAGAAAGGGCTGCTCAGATACAGTTAACAACAAGGCTTTCTTACAGTAAATTCAAGCCACCTAACCTGCTAGTTTGTCCGAAGAGGAAGTAAGACTGATCACTTTAGTATTTCACCACATTTTGTTAGAATCTTGCTAAGAACACACTGTAGTGTTTTATGAGAGGTTGTTTTTTTTTTAATTTTTATTTTTTTTATTAATCTACTGTTGAGAAGCTGGAACTGTAGTAGTACTTGTATAGATTTGATCAAGACATTATATAAATCTCCATATACTGCTGCCTTACGTCAGCAACATTATTGCAAAGGTCAGTTTCCAGTGTGTCAGCAGTCTCAACCACTATACATCTGTAAGGGTCCCTAAAATCTCCTAAGGAAAGCTGGGTACATCCAAGTAATAGGGGAAGCATGCCTCTAAGAACATCCTCTAAAGATCCCTACTCAAATTTGTGCAAGAGTAAGACAAGGGTAAAGCTTCATCTCAGTCTGGGCTGCAGCATCTGGACTTTGCTTTCCTGGATTCCTTGTCTGGAAGAAATGCTGCAAATAATTTGGTTCTTGAGGAACTAAGTGCCTTGCACAGCAAGCAACCCTTGCAGGCACTTCTGGCTCTCGACATTGCTTAGGACACTCAGCACTAAGTTAATGAGTGACAGAGCCTTCCTGTTCAGTAGCCCAGAACTGCAGAGGGTATATGCAGAAGAACTAAAGGCTGTAGTAAATATTACCACCATCAGTTCTTTGAACTTGCCTTTTAAAATATAAACTGATACAACAGGAGTGTATTCTAAATCAGACCCCCAGACTGCTCGCAGTGCTCTCAGGAGAGAATGATAAAGCAGATTACTTCATGCAGTAATATTCAGAGCTCAGGAATGGTGACAAACACAAGGTAAGCATGTGTATGGAGGATAGCAAACCCGCTCTTTGAGGGACTTGAACTGGAAAATTCCTTTCCCTTGCATTTTTAATTGCTTTAAGAAAGGAAAAAACAACCAACACCCCCCAAAGACAAAACCAGAAAACAAAACCCTAACCCAAAACCCTGCAGAGGAAACGAAACCACAAAAACATTTTTCACACTAGCTAATTTCAAGGGTCTGGCATATACACAGCAAGCCTAGGAAGCTCACAGGTGTGTTATACCATTCTCCAGAATGCAGATGCATTGGGCTTTCCTGTGAAGTAACTACACATGTGCTTTAATTTCATTTTAAGCATTTCTTTATTTTCACTTTGATTTTTTACCGCCTGTAATCCACTCATTCTTTTCACTGCCATGCAGCTGACTAGATCCAGAGGCTTCATACTTGGTGTAATTTCTCATCCCACAATATATATGATTTCAGGAAAGTTGAGCAGACAAAACTTATTTTCACAAGAACAAGGGACAGTTGGAGGGAACAAGCTTTTAGTTTGCAAATCAGAAAGTATTTCACTTACCTGAACTGCAAAACTTAAAACAAGTGAGGAGTTGGCCAGAAGCAGGAAGCAAGGATCTAGAAATGTGTAGTTGACAGTTACTGCCCCCTGATAATTACAACATAGGAAGAGCCATAGACAGTGGCTCAATATTGAGAAACACTGGATCTTCTGCATAAATTTTAGTTTCTCTTTAGGGTACAGGCCTGTTGCAAGCCAGTACTGGGGGGCTACCAGCTTATGTGGGGAAGAAAAGAACAGTTTCCCACAAGGCCACAGGTCTAGGAGTCTAGTTACAGGCAAAATATTCCCTATATTTTTTCCCCTCTTGAGAAAAGCTGTCAACTTGAAAGAAGGTGGTATTTTAAGGCCAATGTTATTTTATGGAGAATGTGTTTTTTAAAAAAGGATAAATATCTCAGAGAAACACCAGGAAACATTTTTATAATTTCATTAGCTCAATTTAAGGTTAATATTAAGCTTCTGAAATGAGCTGGTTCATTTGTTTGCTGGCAGTTTGGTTTCACTTGCTCCCTGTCTAGCATTGGTTGGAAGACTCATTTTTTTTTCATAGGTTTCTCTCTCTGTTTTCTGAGGAAAAAAAAAAAGAGTATTTTTCAATGAAGTTTTCACTTTCTTTATAGGGAAGTGAAAATTAAAGTTGTTAGAAATCTGAGAATAGGTGAAAAGAAAGAGGAACAATGTGCATAACAATAGTTAACAATATTACTTAAATGCCTTTCAAAGTTTTCTCTTGCCCTACACTAGGAGGTCTACCTCACACCATCAATAATGTTTAAATGACTCTTTTTACAACTGACTTTCCCAAGAGACAGTGAAATACCAAAAATATGGCTAAATGAAGAAAAATTCCCAGTATCTCCCAATTAGAGAAATTTTCAGAGGAAGGTATAAATAGAGCATAATTAAGACCTAAGGGGAACGTACCCCATTGTGACCTTCTGCACAGAAGACATACTCATCTCTAGCAAACTATTTGAGCAAGTATATGTCTGGTGTTGGTCTTGTAGTAAATAAAAGACATTCCTTCCCTTTAAATGTGACTTAGTATGTGATCTGCAGCTCTAGAATGTCAGTTCAGTTTTCTTGGAGGGGAAGAATCTGGTGTCTATAAGCTGCTTTCTGAGTGCTTAAGTGGATTTTAGAAGCTGGCAGCCATATACTTGGAAAAAAAGAAAAACAAAAGAGCTTGAAGAAAAAAATTGATTTTCAGATTTCCCATTCTGAATTTAAATAGCAATTCTCTTTGTTTGTGTCCTCACTGTGTAGTAAAAATAGGACCTATTATAGTAAATTGCTACTCTGTGTTTATGTCCAGTTTCTTCACTGAAGCTCAGATTTAGCCCAGTATCTGCCCTGGGGAAGAAATACATACATGAGATGAAATGCTGGAATTTGATGTAATACAGAAATGGTCCAACCAGGTATAGCTAGAAGTAACAAGATGAAAGTGAAGCAAGAAATCTGTGCTGATAATAAGGAAAAATTTCCTAGCAGTGAGGTCTGTTAGTCTGCTGAACGGTCTCCCAAGGGAACGAGTTGAACCCTCATTGCTTTAGTTATTTTTAAAATGAACAAAACAGTCAAGATCCTGGTAGGGAGACACTCTTAATTAACCAGAAGACATAAAAAAACACTTAATGGGTCTTTTTTTCCCATCTCCACTGTTCATGACTATTACTGTAACCAAAATCAAGTTTGGCAATAAAATTATGGATTTCCTATTTTCATAGCAATTTTGCAGCAGCCTTATTCCATAATAATAGCAATACTTTCCCACTCTTCATTTTCCTCTGTAAACTTTTGTATCTTACTTTTCCTTTGAAGAGGGCTATTTTGTAGCCCTCTGACTAGGAGGAGCTGTCAGGTAGCATAATTTAAGTTAAATAATACTACTTGTAAGTATGAGATAAATATTTGGACCTTCTGCCTCCTGATTTTAATAAAAATCTTTTAAGTCAGACCTAAGGGCCAGGGCACAGTACTGGACAAAATGTCACTGCCTGGATCTACGGGTCATCCTGCAAAATAAGGAAATGTGACATATACAGTGAAGTTTTGGGCTTGTGTTGACTTCCACAAACATAAACTATGAACCCATGAGATTGAGTTCATCTTTGTGGTCAGTATTTAGGGCTCTTTATACAATTCCAAGGCTTTTCTTCTTTCCACAGAAAGTAGTCTTTGACCTGGAGTGTTTTCATCCTAGCAAGAGGTCCAGACAAATATGACTCCTGCTTCTCCAGCTGGCTATCTCCAGTACCTGCCATTCACGTCTGCCAGCACCCTCACTTGCTCCCAAGCCCACCCCCCCACCACCATCGGGTGGTGAACCGGCTCAGGCAACTGATAACTCAGCAAAAATAACATATGAAATAGTGCAAGAAGTTCAGCAATGGCACGTGCTCCCTTGTGGGTCTGATTCTCAGCAGCAGGTTTTTAGGATTGTAGTGACATGAATTTTAACGGTTAATACTGATGTAAAACTGAAGTAATGCCATGATGAGTCAGGTCCTACTTCTTCGAAGTGCAGTGCAAATATTTACCAGTTACTCTTCCCAGTAGTCAGCAAGCTACGCAACCTCACTGCTGCTTTATCAGGAGACAGATTGGTTGAGGTAAAATGCAGGAAGTTCATATTGTTTTGTTACAGTTATTCAGCAAGGATAGGCAAAGGGTATTGAAGTGTAACAAAACCAGCCCCAGATAAACTTGTGAGTAGTATGACCAAGATGACTTGAGTATAAAATAGTGACAGACATGGTGCTAATGTATATTTATTAGTGATTTACTGAGATGAATGTTCATCCCAAGGATTAGTCCAGGAATATCCAAACCACTGTAATTATCCTTGCACAAAGACTCTCTATTATTTGCCTGTTAAATAACAAAGCCTTTTCATTACCCATCACTGACATAACTTTAGCTGTAGTGGTAGGTAGGCAGCGAACAAGCTTCCCCTGTTTTTGGGGGATGGGATGTCATGGGATGAAGCCCTCTGCCCCAAAGCCCCAGCAGAATACAAACAGGATGGCCAAACTTTCAATTAATAAATTTACTATCATTGCTAACACGCCAAATTTCCTGTACCACAAATAGCTGAAATCTTATGAAAGGTACAAAAAGCACAAAGGAGCAAACTCTTATCACACCCAGAATTGAAAATGTAGAAGTACCAGCCACAAGAATGTAACTGTATTAAAATTGGGAAAGGATCCAAAATCTGTAGCAGCTCTCTAATCTGTGACACAAGAGCAAGGATTTTCATTATGTTTTGCATTCCACATACGCCTTTGCTTTGGAGCTCTTATGCAATTGGTGATGCAGTAAAACCATTGTAGTCATAATGATTTCTAAGATGTGGATGTTTCCAGGGTTTGACCTATTTTACCACTCATGCATTATACACTGGGTAAAGCTACTCTCATAAGGCAAAGTCATTAGTACTTAAAATGTATCTGTCTGCTGCTGTCCCTTTTCTGTGCAAGGCTGCTGATTTTTTACAATTCTAAATCAATTATTCTTTATTCAATAATTTATGTTTACATGCACCAATGGAAACTGCCCACACACATTTTAAGACAGAGTTTAGCCTATAAAGATAATGTAGGGGGTTGCAATTGTTACTAGCCCATAGCAAATACTTCTTCTGTTAAGGGTTTCTTAACCAAAATCTAGATATTCCCATTCATTTTCAAGTACTTTTTACTTTGGAGCTATAAAAACAAACCTGTGGTCATTGCTTCTAGAGCAACAATGTGACTCAGGTTTTTTGGAGGCCCAAATTCAGCAGAATTCCTAAGCCCATGCATTGCTTTCAGTGGGGTGAAGCCTTCCTATGTTTGAGACCTATTAATGTCTGCATGACTCAAATGTTGCTCTGCTACAGTAAGATGCAAATGTCTTCTTGAACATCAGTGTAATGCTTCCGGATCTCTCCATGAGCCAGGCTGGAAATTTTGCATGCTATAGTCATCACTGCAAGGACAAACCTCCTGTTCTTTTTGAAATATAATACCTTGTGCTAAATAATTTAAAGCATTAATATCTGATCCCCAAACAGTGTAGTTAAAGGCTCATTTACTTTAGATCCCCTGAGCCATCTGCCTGTGAGTGAACTTGAACTGTGAAGATAGCACTGGTTTCTCCAGGCTCTGGTATGGGTTAACAAAGTAAGAATCAGCCCAGGACAAATGTATTCTCCCACTGCTGAAGTGCTACCATGGGTGAGGCATACAACAAATGCAGGAGATGCTAAGAGTAGGCTCAGACCAAAAGTTTGCTTGCAGCAGAGGGGGAAGCTAGCAAATACCACTGTTCCCCTCTCCATCCTCCACATGGATCTTATTTTCTGTGGATGAGTCTCATCTCTTTCTTCACAAAACCTGGATTAACCTCTCTGAAGCACTTGCTGAATAAAATCTTCTCTCTGTAGCAGCTGCACCAGTTGCACTGGGGCACAGATCTTCCCTTTACCTACTGGGGAGAGAGAGGTTCTTTACCATCATGTCACTCCTTTTGGCTCATCTGACATTTTTGTAACTGTTGGGAGGGAAATGCCACTGTGCTGCTGAAGATGACTATCTGCTGGTCACTTTAGTTTTAAGATGACCAAGGGCAAGGACCAGACCTGCTCCTGGAGGTGAATTCAGGGCAGGATTTCCCTGCTTCTCTGTTCTGGTCTTACACCTTGGCTCTGGGTTGAGATGGATGGTGTTTCTCTGGCTGGCTCTGGGCCTTTGAGGAGTTTGGGCCCAAAGTGTGGTCTCTAATGAGAAGTTAGATTAAACTTCTGCTGTTTCTGTGACCTCCACAAACAGGAGGAAAGTGAAAACAGAGGCAAGAGTCAATCAGGCAGTGATTACATTAAAGAAAATGGTTCTCTGTGGAAAGCATGAAAGAGAAACAGACTGGGTGCTGGGACTGAAGAAAGGAAAACAAGACTAGTGGGGTTTTGAGGTATTTTACTTTATTTTGATCCTGTCATAGTGTATTTTAAATTCATAAATAATGGAATAAAAAAGACCCCAACAAAACTCAGATAAATGATCTTGAGCCCTCAAGCCTCAGTCAAAAAATAAACACTGTAATACTTTTACAAGGAATTAGTAATGCACAGTTATAGTATTCCATGTTTAAAAATAAAGCTGTTGAGTAAATGAACAATACCTTTGCTGAAAAGTATTTCAGCTGAAGAGTGAAATCCCTGCAGAGTGTGATCTGTGAGATTCTGCAGGAAATCTGCATTACAATACAGCATTTCCATTTCCAGGGAGGGACTCACAGAAGGACACGTGGAGGAGAAAAAAGAAATGAAAAAGCCCCAGTCCTTTATGCCTAGGTTGTAGGGGGCCTTGGCCCATCATTCTCATGCTAAACAGTTACTTTTTCTACAGGTACCCAACTGAACTGAGAATCTTTCTCAAAGAAAAAGTGAATGTGACAAAGCCTAACAGAACTGGTTCTTTGGTTAAAGAAAACTGTCTCCATAGCTCACCTAGATACAGCAGATATGGGTTTACCCCTCTGCCTTGCTGCAAATGAAGCAAGGACTGTGTCCAAATGCCACAAGCACTGGGCTACAGTGCTGATCTTTGACTTCTGCTCCTCCATTCCAACCACTCCACCTCTTGTTACTAATTAAATAACTTTGCGGTGGAGTAAAAGTTTCTAGCTAGATCATTAGCCCAGTAGTCAACCAGTTAGTGTGGGATGTGAGAGGGCAGGGTCCTAAATCTGATCCAGTGACAATCTGGTGTTGCTCTTCTCCAGTGCAGGGGACTACAGTTAGCCTCCCCTTGGCTTGAATCTTCAAGTTGTAATTTAGCAGCTGGAGCAATGGCCAGAGACTTGGATACAGAAAGTATTACGTCCTGGCTGACTGCCCCTATCTGAAGGCTAGTCTGCAATGGGCCAGCTTTGCTTCTGTGTGGAAAAACTGATATAGAGCTGGTTTCCTTTTGCTGCCCAGTGGGAAAGTTTGTGAAATCTCCATTAAATTTGTGGGATAGGAAAAAGGGAAAGACAGCAAGCAGAAGAAAAACGAATGAAATTCCTGGCTTCTAGTCCCCAGATTATTAAGCAAGCCATGGAAGAGTGCAACTAGGTCACTGGCATTAGCATGTTTGTGTGGTTAATTTGCTGAAGAGTAGCAATAAACATATAGTGCTGTCGGCCCCACGTGCAGTGTGCATAGAAAATGTTTTGGCAGATAGAAGGAACGGGCCCATCAGCTGCATAAGTCTATTTGTTGCAGTCTCTATCATAACTAATAGAATGGACTGCTACCCTCTTGTAGCAGATGAAGACAATCTTGAAGACAAGTAGATGCTATGTTTCTGCTTCCTTAACATACTGTTACATAGACAGTGTCTTCTGCTTGGGCATGTATTTAAAGGAAGAAAACCACAAAGCAATAAGCATCTGTTTTTTTCTGCTAATCAGAAGTCTGTGGTGATCCCAAATAGATACAAAGTGTACCCGTAACCTCTGGTCCTGGAAAGCACTCAAGGTCAGTCATAAGCATTTCCTATGTTTTCACTTAGAGTGCCATCTTTTGCTTATAATTCACTGTGGCTTTGCATAATACCAAAATATGATCTAATTAGGGATAGAACTACTTGAAATTTCTGCATTCAACAAGTGCCTTCATACATGGATTTATTCATATATACACATTTAGCCTGTTACTTGTTCTTATGTATGTCTATGAATTTGTGTGTTCGTGCTTCTGTGAGTGTGTATGAAGCCAAACATTTAAAATATGTGTGTATGTGAGGAGGCAGATTTAAAAGAACACCTAACATGGTATAAAATATACTGCTATAAAAATCAGAGGAAGAATTCCATCTCTAAATTAAAGTACACTCCAGAAAGAGCAATTGTTGCCTCTAAAATGTTTGTGTTAAATTCATGAGACACAATACAATTCTATTCATGCTATCATCTATGGCTCCTGGAGAGTTAAACAAAAATCTTAGCCACTAGCAGAAAAATGTGCAAAATATTATCAAAGGAGTAGCAAAGGTCACTTCTGTTGCCTGCCTTTTTATGAGTTTCATTTTTGTCTTCTTTTTTCTTGTTGCAGTTTGTTTGTATACATTGGTAAACTTTAATGGAAGAAAATATGAGGGGGCAAAATAAATATGAAGGAACAGACTGCTGTTCAACAGTGCTGAGCTGGTATTTCCATGAATGATGTTAGACTCGTGTTTAGAATAAGAATTCAGAAAGTCCACAAAGAGAAGGTTGCAGCAATGCTTTTCTCCTTTTCCTTCTCTTTACACTTGATACATTCTAAAATTAACATCTATTTCTGTGTAGATAGAGAAATGTGTTATCATTTAGCACAGCAGTACTGATTCTTTGAGGCACAGAACAGAAAGGCCACGGAACAGCTGGACCTTACATTTTCTTTGGTGCTATAGATGGCCCATTGCACAGGATTTTGTTTGTGTAAGTTCAAATTCCAAACTTTCTTGCTTAACTACTGTAATAATAATAACTGATTAGGGTTTAACAGCAAATAACAACATTTCCATGTGCAGGTGCCTAACATCAGCTGAGATTGCTAGGAAAAAAAGTGTCCTTTTTGTGGGGATGGCAGCAAGCATTTGAAGTTGTTGTTGAATTCAGTTGTACCACCATGTCCTTCGTATCACTGAGGAGAAGCCCTTAACTCTGGTTAATCAGATGAAATACTGTTTTGATCTTCTCAGTAAAGTGCCTTAAATTCAGATGAGCTCTTCTTGCTCAGTATCAGGCTTAGCAAAGTGAATAAATAAATGCTCAGGTAAAAGGCAAGATTGAAGATAATCAGATACTTAAGTGCTTTGCTGTGTAAGTCTTAAGTATTTCCTTGAGTCAGTCCCTAATTGTCTGTTATGCCTGCCTTGAAATGAGATTTGCAGGTGTTTTGACAATGTAGAAAGGCTATGTAGTTTCATAACCATTTCTCTAGTTACTTCTTTACTTTTTGCTGTAAGTTTGCTTTCTACTTTCTTCCTGCAACACTCTTTCAAGAAGTAAAGAAAACTCCATGTGAAGTATAAGCACAGTTCCCAAGGAACAGTTTATTATTTGAGACAAGAAAAAACATAATAAGTAAAATCTGATGGATAAGTAGACCTCTGTAGAAAAAAATGTTCCTATTCCCACATAAAATACCATTCAGTAGGTAATGGTTTTTCAGTAAAGTTTTTGCTTGTCTAGTAGCAAGACATTTTCCTATTTATTCCTCCCATGGATAAGGTTAGGTCCAGGCAGGGAACATTTTCCCAACCCTATGAAACTGGTTAAGGTTGCAACTGTTTTCCTGGTGGAACAAACCAAACATGCTTTTAAAGTTTTTCACAGAGAGAAAGTGCATCACTGGATAGTTAAGAGCCTGCTGGTAGTGAGTTACACCAGGCACCTTACACATCACAGAGTATGGATTATTTGGGCTGGTATCTGTGCATTCAGATTCTGGACAATGCATGTGCGAACATGTGGAACTGATATTTTCCATTGCCAGAGCTTTCGTGATTAAAAAGACAGGGAGACAATTATACCTCAGTGAAAATCACTGTTTGCAAATAATGTCCCCAAATGGATTGAATCCCCATAGCGGAGACTACCACATATTGCTCAAACTGTTCTGTTTCTACACAGATTTCTGGCTCTACTGCCCACCTACTTAGCCAGTAAATACGACTGACACATTTAATCACTAGTGTAGAATTAAGGTATCAGAAAAGCCATGTTTGCTTTCACCTTGTCCTAGACTGAGTTCAGCTCTGATTTCTGGCTTGAACTAAGGCCCAAATTCCTTAAATTAGCACTGGCTTCTGACTCAGACACTCATACCTTCTCCCTGAGCCACAAAGACTAGCCTAGGCCATCAAACTCCCCTTCCTACCAATATATCTATAAGCACGTGTTTAAAAAAACCCCAAACCTTCTCTGTTTGCCCCCCAGTAAAATAGTTTTGTCAGTCTACATTTCTCAGGCCTTTCTGAAAGGGACTTTCCTTTAACTGTGACTTCTGCAGGCAGCTACATGTGTAATTTCTGTTTGATAAACAGCAAAAATAATGCTAATATTAAAACATTATTTTTGTCAACATACGTAGCTGGAATGCTGAAGGCTGTTTTACCAGTAGGGAGATACCTTGCACACATTTATTTATCTAGTTAAACTTTGTGTCTCATCTTTAAAGCCAAAAGCTTCTCAACCCCAAGCAGCAGAGCACAAGTAAAGGCAGATGGTTGAATCAAGCAGAAAGACTCACTATAAAAAGCTCAGCCTTCCAATAATGCTGGAACCTCTCAATTTTTTCATACAAGTCTCTCCATTTTGCCTTCCAGAGACTCACAATTAAAATTCTATTCTGCCTGTCTAATCAAGACAGCAAATCTATTGAATTGCATAATGCTGGGTATAATCAAGGAAGGATGTGACATGAATCCATTTTTCTTTACAGGTAGAAAATGAAATATTTTCTCTCCTTCCCTGAAAACAGATGGGTGGCTGAGGATTTTGTATTTGGTCTATCTTCCTCCCCCTCTTGTTCCTTTCTACCTTTGGCACCAGCTGTTCACTGCTGAGTAGATCTATTCACCAGTGGCATCAGGGCAAACAGGTTATGCCATTTCAGTGGTGATAGTGTCTTCCTGATGTGCGAAAGGCACTGCATGTAGTTCTGGATGCAAGTGGATTTAATTGGTGGTGTTAATCTCCTTGCTGCCCACCCCTTTACCAAAGGTTATTTTTCTAGTAGCCGTGAGAACTGAATAAAACCTACATCTGCTCCCTAGTTGCCGCAGCTAAGCCCTGTTTATTAATGTACTCTGAAATCCCTTCTGCATCTCCTCTAATTCACATTTACATCCTTCAGGGATGACCTGGGCTATTGAGAAGAACACAGGGGCTTGCAAGATTTGGTTCTGCAGTCTGTGGGTTCTCACACTTAACTAATGGACTAAAAAGCAACCCTGGAGCAAGGGCACATCAGTCCCATTCAGCTGTTTTAAGAGAAGCTGTGTGGATTTATGCCACAATTGAAATTGGCACATACCTTCCTATCAACCAGTAAATCGCTGTGCAGCAAGGTGAACAGGCAGACTACTTCTGCCTAAAGTCGGAGAGAGAATCTACCCAACTGGGCTGAATTGGTTTGTAACCCAATCACACTTAATTTGGTGAAAAACAAGGCCCGTGGAATTTCAACCTTGTTCCTGTGCAACATCAGGAATCTGATTTGTGTCGATCTCGTAATCGGGTGCAGACAACAAGGAAAACAAGTCCTTGCAGTGCTTTCTTTACTGAGCCTAACAAACCACATCTGATAAGCTATATAATTTGCTACAGCAATTTGTGCCAAAAATAAAAGGCGCAGTCCTACAGTGCAGCACGTTTCTGAGAAAAACAGAACCCCACCCCTTCCCTTTGTAGCATCTTTCTCTTGCTTTGGCTTTCTTGGTAAGACTGAGCTGATGTCTTCCGTCCTGGCTAACTGGCTCTGTGCTGCCATCAGGGTACATCACCTGCTCTGCTCCCCAAACTGCTTTTGTCCCCCCTGCAGCTCTAGAGGATGATGCAAGATGATGGCACTGGCAGGGTTAGGAAGTCGTGAGAGTATTGACTTAAACAGTGAAGGCTCTTTCTTAGCTAAGTGGCCCTGACTTGGAGGGGTGGAAGCTGAAGTTCTAAATCATCAAATAATAAACTGCACAACTTTTTCTAAAAAATCCCACCAAAACAACAACAAAAAACAACACAGGATATTATTGTTGTTTTTGATTTGACTGAGTAATTCTAAACTTCTAAGAAATGTGTCTCTCTTTAGTTTAATGACCAGAAGAGGAACAAGTTCTTCATGTGTATTTTACATATCATGCCCCCAATGGAGAAAAAATTCCAATGCTTTTTTGGGTTTGTTGTTTTTTTTTCAGTTCTGTTGCTTACAGAGTGAGAGGGGAAGAAAGAAAGCAAACAACACAAAGTTCTGAAGAATGCAGGCTGTCAGCTATGCTGTGAAACAACTTGGAGGTTAAATGTGAATCACTGCAGTATGTTTTCTAGTTTTGATTTTGCCAAGGTTACCTTAAAAACCTTAATGCTTTCTGCAGTGTTTACAGCAAAAACTGCAGATGTGCTTCTTGGTTATTAAAGGGAAAGCGTATGAGAGGGAGGTGGGCTAAGTGGAAAGGAGAATGAAAGGTCAATGATTTTAATTCTACCTCACTGGATTCCAAAGTTTGAAGGGATATATTTGCTTGAAAGGTCATTCTATGGAAGGTAAGCACCCTGAAAGCAGTGTGTTCGGAATTTTACAATGGAAAAAAAAAAGTAACTTGCTGGGATGTTTGTGTGCCAAAGGTGACAAAAAACCCTGTCTTTCCTTTCAAAGCCTCTCAGCCTTCTGCAAACTCTCTGGGATCAGGGCTGGAGTTTAAAGGCAACAGGCTTGCATTTGCTTTAACTCATCCGATAAAAGCCCGGTCCAGAATTCAACAAGATTTCACTTCTTACTGAAAGCAACTAAAGGAGAGAGGAGTAGGCTTCATACCAGAGAAGTACTTAGAACTTTCAGTACTTGTGCTTGAGTTCACCCTATGTTCCCTTGTATATAAAAACCCTAGGGAAAACAAGTGCTGGGCATGAAAATCTGCAACACTGGCTGAATTTATACAGCATTATGAAAATCCTGCTGCTAATGATTTTGAGGCCAAATATATCATACTTAGGTTCTTTGCTTGCACAGCTCCTAGCACAACAGGTTCCTAATTTATGACTAATGCCCCTGAGTCCTACCACAATACACCAGTAAATACTGGTAATGTCAGTTGTTCTTCAGTTACCTGAAAGGAAGTCAGACCCTTCACAGTATCAAGAAAGTCTTCACTTAACCCCCACCCTACTTCGGCCAAGTCTTGCTTGGAGCATTAATACATTTTAACTATGAAGCACTACTGGAAGGAAGAAAAGTTCTTACAGGGGAAGACGACTGAGGCACAAGACAGAATAAGTGACTTATACAAGGTCATGCAGGAAACCTGAGGCTGTGCCAAGAACAGAGTGTAAGTTCCTTGAGTTCTAGTCAAGCACTTTGTCCATTTGCCTGTCCTCCTGCCTGCTTGCTTAAGACAAACAAACATTGACAGCCGCACACATACACACACACACGTGGGTACATACCTGCACACATCCTACAAAACAATGTGCCTGCAAGCTCAAATGTTTGGAAGCAGCAGCCAAAGCCTGCTCATGTAAGTTCAGTTGTAGCAGCCGTGCCTGTGTGCGTTTTGATACATGGTACCTAAACAAACTTAACAGTTTAAAAATGCAGCCCATTGCATGTACAAAAAGTGCAATCTTTGAAAGGATTTTAATTTGGCAGCATTTTGGTGGAATATGCTTCAACCCAGAAATAAAGCACAGCAGGTTTGAAGTTCCTTCCCAGAAGTGCACAGGTACAAGGGCTTTCAAAGGAATTGCTATGAGATTATTTTAACATGAAAACCAGCTGATTTAACCCTTGCCTCATGGTCAGAAATCCTGACTTGAGGCTGAAAAGTAATACCAGCATCGTTAGCCTGAACCATTACAGCCTGGCAGACACAAGCAAAGGTAAACAAGATTGTATAAGGGTGTCAGCAGCTTTAGTAGTAGTTGCTGTTAACTCTGCCTGTATTTAATCCTACAGTGAGTTTGACTCTGTCATTAGGCTGTATTCTTGTATCCCTCCAAATAGTTGAAATTTCATCTCTGCCTTAAACAAGAGCAGGATCAGGCCTTAAAGAAAGGAACTCTTATTTTTTGCAAAGCTGTACTCAATGAGTATGTTTTGGAAATACATCAGCATGACCTTTCAGCAATGTGCCAAAAAATGGGAAAAAAAGGAACGAGTTTGGGAACTGCCAACCAGGAAACATTGTTCTATTTGTTTAAAAAGAAAACCAGAAACCCGTCCAAGAATTTTTGTGTAAGTTAGAGGCTAAGTCACTCTCCTTTATAATCACTCTTTTTCGGGACACTGTATTTTCAGGGATGGTAGATAAAATCTGGCAACATACTCATTGGCTCTGTGTTTGGATTCAGTCCTCTTGACACTAATCTGCCTCCATAAACTTTCATCTCCTAAACCCAAAACAAGTTCACCCAGAAAGGAAAAAGAAAGAAGGAAGGGGGATGGGGAGAAGGCTGGCAAACTGCACAATAAAAATCCAAATTGCAGCTTCTGCCATTTCTCAATGAAGAAAACATTAGCAATGGCCAAGAAGTGCAATAAAATGCCATAAATCACCCAGCTCGTATTTGCTGTATGGAAACCTTACATACAGATGAAGTCCTGGCAATTTCTAGATACACACAGGTTTTGCAAGTGTGATTATTTAATCAGGTTGTGTTGTCCTGACTGCTTTCATAACACTTACAGAAAGTAAATGGAACAGAAACTAAAAGGTGAAAAGCTGTATGTACTGTTCCTTCACCCTTTGCTTCTCCCACTCTGCTCCCTGCTCCCTTCCCCCCAGTGGTGGCTGTTTTGCAGTGTCAGCCCTCCATGGATCACCAGCCCCCCCCAAACTGTAGAAGCCCCCTCCCCAGAAATGAAAGGCCTTGAGTAAAGCCATAGGATTTGGCTATTCCAAAGGCACTTCTGGTGTATTTCTTGTTCTCCTGCTTCCCCCTGTTTACATTCCAGCTCTTGTCTCATTTTCCATGGGAAAGAGATACTAGCAGGTAACACGGGGCCCTTTAAATATTTCCTGATTCCTGCTTGCTAATGTGACCCTGAAACATACTGTGTTTCACAGAGGTTCTCAACACAATATGCTTTTAATAGCAGCATAACTCTTTTATTGAAGTTTTGCTTTAAAGTGGAGAAAAAAAGTTCAAAGTAAATTATAAAGTCTTTTACTGCTAATTGCTAATGTAAAGTGGAGTAACTGCCATTTTGTTAAATACAAGCCAGTCTAACAAACCCAGTCTTCCAGTTTTACTTAGAGCTTGGTAATTTTTCTTATGCCACTGTTCAAAGGGATACTGTCATTTGGTTTAGACCCCAAATTAACTCACTTTAAAGCTTATTCTAATTTCACAGGGAATTATAGATACCTTATATGATTTTAAATGTACCTGACCTCACAGAGTAATAAAAAAATCCCCAACAGCCAATGTTTATATAGGACGTATTAAAACACTCCCCAACATTTTATGCCCCCTCTAGCATTACAGATGCAACCAGCTAACAACCACCCAGCCAAATTCTGCCTCTGTGACACGTGTGCAGTCTGTCTCCTCCTGACTTTAATGAGAGCTCCATGCCTGTATCTAAGGGCAGAATTTGACCCATTTTTTCCCAGGATGGTAAGGGACTCAGATGCATCTTCTTTCTCTTATTTTCTTTGCTGATGGATGAGTGGAGTGCACCAGCACAAACAATCATGGCATAGATCCTAAGCATAAACGCAATGTTAATTACAAGGTCTATTAGCAACACCGTGAAGAAAAAAAAAAAATATAAAAAAAAATATATATATAAATGTTTGACAGAACAAAATCTGCAGGGGAAAAGAAAACATTATTCTCCGGCTTCAGGGAGGTTATTATTACAAACAATGTCGAATCGATACATTATATTTAACACTATGATTTGACAGTGTTCCTTCCAGTGAGCACACGAGGTCCCGAACAGTCGCTGTGGCTGCAGCCCGCGCTCCCGGCGCTCGCTGGCTTTGCCATCGGGTCACACTGAGCATGACCCGTGCAGCATTTGTGGAAGAGCTGCTGGCAAGCACGCTGTGCCAAAAACACACACACACACACATAACTGAAACACAGCCTCTTCTTCCCTCCCCCACTTCCCTGAGTTTATTATGCTTAATTTCTGAGTTAGTGAAGGTGGCTGGTGCACACTCTCAGGGTGATGGTTTTTGGGTTTTTGTTGTGGTTTTTTTTTGTTTGTTTTTTTTTTTTTACTTATTTGAAAGTGAGTGAAAAG
Source organism: Apus apus (assembly GCF_020740795.1). Lineage (NCBI taxonomy): Eukaryota > Metazoa > Chordata > Aves > Apodiformes > Apodidae > Apus > Apus apus. The sequence continues at coordinate 102,097,079 of NC_067284.1, read as the reverse complement.
ACAAAAGCAAACAGAGTTTTGGCTATGAAAGGATGACCTTCCTTGTAAAGAATTTAAGTCTTTTAACTTCAGAGGGGAATGAGGCAGGAATGCTGTTTGTATCAGAAAACTAACATGGGGAAGGGAGGGGGGAGGGAAGCGGCATCTTCCTATCACTTCAGAGCTTTCAAAGATCTCCATTTCCCAGAACTACCTCTGTAGTGGGATAATATAATTATTAGCAGCTGTTAAAACAAACAACAAACAAAAACAAAAAGCGCACACCAGGACTGGCATGTCTGCACATGCCTGAATGCTCTGACCGTTCCACTGAGAAGTTAAAAAGAGGCCCCCTTTCCCCACAGCCCCTACTCCAATTCAGGCCTGGCAGAGCCGGAGCATGGTATGGCAGAAGGAAAACTGCAGCCAGAGGCATTTATTTTCACCCATTCATGTTATGAATGCTGAACACTCCTCCATTTGATGAGTGGAGCATTGATTCTTTTCCTTCTCCAACATGCTTTCTCATAAACAAAGGGCAAAAGAGATGACTTATTTCAGATTTAGATAAACATGGGGGCAACAAATGAAACAACAGAAGGAACAAAAGCAAAAACTTCCACACTGCAGGGAGAGGGGGAGAAAGAGGTTAAACCATCCCCTGCTTCGGTGGCTTTACAAATCTGATAAGTGGTGCAATTTCTGATACACATCTTTTGTTGTCATATGGCTCCATTGCTGGGATTGAAGGAGGGGATGCAGATATTTCTCTCTTTCTCTTATTTTTATAATGAGGCCTTTGGGGCATTATAGTCTGGCTAAAAGTTTATAAACATGATCCTGGGAATCTATAAGATCCAAAAGCAAATAAAAAGAATCCCGTGTGAATTGTTTATTAAAATCACATGATTTTTAAGTAGCTCTCATGATTCCTTGGGCCAGTTTCACGATTGTGGATGCTCAAGGCTGGCAGCATAATTTCTACCCTCTCCCTGGGACTACTTTTGCTGATTAGCTGGCTCTAGGCAGCTCCTTGCCCTGCAAATTCCTGTTCAGACACCTCCGTTCATTTATTAACAAGGCAGAGTGGCACAGGTAGAGTGTCAGCTTCATGAATATGAATGCCCTTGACTGACTGATCCCAGTGACAGGCACCAAAGCAGAGACTTGGAGCAATTTAAAACCTGAGTGCCTCCAGCAGTGCGCTCCCTCCTTCCCTCAGAGGATTCCATGCCTGGAACAGCAATCCGGTGTGTCAGTGCAGGGCTCCCTTTATCAGCCCTTTAAGCCGTGGCCTGTGAATTGCAGAGGCTGAGGCACGGGCATATGTTTGCTTTTTGTTGCCGGTGCTGGAGGAGGAGGAAACATCTGCCACAGGGGCAGGGTGGACAGGAGGGTTTTAAACTGCTGTAGCAAAACGCACCGCTCTCAGCTCTCAGAGCCTGCTCACTCTCAGTCTGCAGCTAAAATGAAATGCAAAATGGCACATATCTCGCATGCATGTCCCCTTTGTTTGGAAGGAAGAGACTTCACTCTTTAAAGGGGCAGTACACAAAACGAGTGAGGTTTCTGACGCTGCTAACCTTGCTGGTATCTTTTCCAGCTGCATAATACTAGGCAAACGTCAAAGTATTAAACAATATTTAGCAGTAATTAAAAATGTGACTAAACTCTGAAGGTTGATGTTAAATCCAGGCAAATGTCTTGAATATACTGGGCCAAACCTTCTCTAACTATTTCCAAAACTTTGTGGCTAGGAGCCCTCTCTACAGATAATGATGGTCAGTCTTGTTATCATGGACCTCTTCCTTTGTCCTTTCCCTGCCTGCCAGGCAAAGAAGCTCTGCTGCATACATTTTCTTCTTGACCCTCCTTGTCCTTTTCTCAAGTGCCTCTTATGTTGGTTAGATAAAAGGTAGCAGTGTTCTAAAACGCTGTCTCTGTAGTTTTGCTATGTAAAATGACATTCATTCTGAAGAGTGGTGAGAAAATAATGATCTCATTAGAGGAAAGTTTAGCTGTGTAGTGGTTCCTCTCTGTAGTGGAGATTAAATAGCAGCTAACTACAAACAATAGTCATTTAAACAAAGCGCCGGCATCAAAGTTATTATCTCTCTTTCTGCCCTTCAAGAACATCATCAGAAATTGATCCTCTCACCACTGCACATTTTCATCAAAGGCCTTGAATTTCAAGCTTAGAAACAGTAATTGTTTTGTGTGTGTGTGTTTGTGTGCTTATATGTGAGTTTCTAAACTGGATCCTCGGGTTGGTGTTTTTAACTAATTATTGGTGACATTTCACTTTTCTTCATAATGAACTTCCTCAATTGTTGGAGTTTGTGTTTTTTTTTTCCTTTCTCAGAAAGAAAGAAAACGAATCCTTACTCAAAATGAGAGGCGAAGTGGCAGAAATAATTAAAGGAAATAATAGTGTAAACAGCTTTCTTTCCTCTATGAGGAATGCTAGGAGTGGAATAAAAGGATGGTTCAAACAGAGTTACAGACACTGCCCAGGCTGTACTCAGAATAAAAGAAGGATGGGAATGGTGAAACTCAGATCTTCAGTTTCACACCCCATCTAGGAGAATGTTAAAGCGAGGTTGCCAGACAAGCATCAAAGAAGCTCTGAAAATCACAGCCACCTCTCTCTCCTCCAACCCGACACATCCCAACTCCTTGAGCGATGGTACCTCATTTGTTTCCTTTCTGAAACTAGAGCCTACTTTCCTTGGCAGTTGTCTGCTCAGAGCAGATCTTCCTCTTTTTACCCTCATGCAACATACGAGCTGTGGATGGGGAGAGGCATGGGAAGCAAACCATACGGGAAGATACTGCTTAAAACTGGAGGTGTTTTGTTGCTGCTTGTGCCTTTGTAATTGCTGCCATACAACAGCACAGGGGGGCCTGTGTTTCAAAGATGGCAAAAAGCCGTGGGATGGGGTATGGTGATGATTGTGATGCTGATGCATATATGCATGCATGCAGCAAATCCCAAGTTATCTGATTTGTGGTTCCCTCAAGGTCTGGCATATATCCTTCGTCTTTCAGCAAGGAACAGCTTGTGAGAACCTTATGCTCACTGTTGTCCATGAAAATTCTTCATTATTCTAAACATCTTTGTTCAATGTGAAGATCCAGATTGGTGAGGACTGAAAATACTGAACTATCATAATTTTTTCAAGTGCAAATGTATCTCTGCAGTCACCTTACATTCATTATAACATCCAAATGCCAATTATATCCCTAGAAAATTTGAAAGAAAAATGTCAAGACTTTTTGTTGGAGATTTCCTGTGAAAACTGAAGCTATAGCTTGGTTAAAGTCTCAGTCTAGTTTGGAGTGGTCTGATCTGAATTGATTTCTTGCTGGAATAATCCCCTTTGCCATGGAAAACAGTGTAAAAACATATTATTTTTTTTTTCTTAAAAGGACATTTTTATTGAAAGGTGCATTTTTGTCTTTTAAATAAAAAACATTTTTACCAACTCAGCTATGGATGTAAAAGTGCCCAATACTAGCAGAGCTAAATTCCTGACCTCTGATCTGGAGAAGTTACTGAATGCATTATGTTGAAGAATATCAAAAAGGGAACAAAGTGTAATAAAAGATAATAACAGCAACTTCTACTACCCAGATACAGTCAAGAAAGAAGTTATCTCACAAAAACAGCTAAAAGGAAAGCAGGAGGAAAGAGAAACAAATGATGATTAAATGGCGAAGTTCAAGATGCTGTTAGAGGTAAGCAAGATCCCCTGGAAAAAGGAGAGACAGCAGGAATGAAGCCAACAGAAAGGAGTGCATACTATGATAAGGAAAACGAAGATGGAAATTGTCTAGAATAGCAATTACTTGATAATAAGGGTTTATATAAGTATGTGAGATACTGGAAGCCTGTCCATCCAATGGCTTTTGAGGATGCAAAGAAAGCTACTAAGGGAACAGGATTCTTCCAGAGAGTTTTGACAACTTCTTTGATTTCCAGCAGGGCATAGGGTACAGAGAAATTCAGTGAATTTGACAGAGTCAAATTAGTTTCACACTGGTCCCATGCAGCAATGCAAAAATCATTGCCTTGCACAGCAGTATCAGGCCCTCTGAGTTGTCTGGGGTTGTGGCTGGAAGCGCCTCTGCCAGAGCTAGAGGCAGCCTGCAAGACAGGGACTCATGTGGATGGGATGAGTCCATGGGAGCAGCCTCTGTTATTTCCAGAGACTTTTTCATGCTCTTATTAGCCTCTGGGAGTGCAGCTCTGCTGCTTGTCCTTCCTCTCTGGTGGGCAAGGCAGTCAGGACAGCACTGGCTAACAAAAGGTGCACAACAGTAGATCTTCCACCCTTGTTTATTCATTGTTGCCCCAGGTTTTACTTAGCAAGAGCCCTTTACTCACAATACCAGTTAAATGCCGTCTCTGATACAGTGTATAGTTACTGTACCTTGACTTTCAATTACATTAAATCCTATTATAATCACTTTCTTTATAACAAATCCTCTTTAACACCTGAAGAGCTCAGTTCCCATGGGTGCAGTGCAGTGTTCTTGAAATCAAAAACAGAGGAATTCTAATGGAAATGCATTAACTAGGAGAATACTTTGAAAATGTGCCTGGCATGAAAGGCCTTCAACACATAGCTTACATTCAAATAGCAGTGGAGGAAAAAAATTCCCAGAGCCAAGCACTTGTATACCAGCTGCCTTAAGATAGAGTGTCTGAATCACTATGTTATCACAGTAAAACATCTTGTATGGAAAATCATCACTATCCAAAGACAGGTCAAGTGCAGGTTATCTAAGTGCTATTATTATAGAACTGAATGTTTTCCATCAAAACAGAAGCAAGAATTTGAAGAGATTTACAGTGATGGCCAAAAGGCTCAGTGGTATAGTGAATAAACCATGAAGCTTCTTTGCAACTTTTTTTGTTGTTGTTGCTTTTTTTCCTGGCTGGCAGGAAGGTACTAAAAGTAGTATGCCACATTTTATTACAGTTCTTTTCATGGTTCTACCCTTCCTGGAAAGATAAGAGGTTTCATGCATGATTCACATGGTGTTTGGTTTTTCTTCTATAAAAGTTACCCTGCTGTTGTCTATTGAAATGACAAATAATGAGTCTATCACACTTAGATGGGGGAGAGAGAGAGTGGGAATATTTGTAATACAGGTGCGAATCTGATACCTCCATCCAAACAACTGGAACTTTCTCAATGCATTTTATATATAGTTTGAATAAGAAATGCTCACTTAGGAGTCCCAGGAGACAACAAGTGAAATTAATTACATAGTTCATGCATTTAGCATACTGTCCTCATCTTGGTTCTGTTTCCCACGCTAGTGGAATTTGCTGAGGGAACCTGGAAGCCTGAGCTACACATATTTGGTTATGAGTTACTTGTGGGGTCCTCTCACACACCATTCAAACATTGAAGGGCAGATAACACATTTGCGTATGGTTCTTTGCTGTAGAAAAATCCTCAACTCTGCTCTTATCCTGTCTGAGTTAATCTCTGTGCTTTCAGTACAGAAAAGATATTGCAGGGACACTTTGTAGTAAATGTTTTCTTGCATAAATCATGCTTGTGAAATAATTAAACACATCCACTGTAGCTTACACAACCCCTCTGGAACATACGTACAAGGATAACTTTTTCAAATGCCACCAAATTTGGTATCATATTTCAAGAAGTACCTCTCTTCTAATTTCTAGCAGTGGTGCTGGTAAATACTTCGCTGAGCCTGGAGGACTTCTCACACAGTCCTTCTAGACCACATCAACAACAACCACAAAATGAAAGAATGATCATGGTTTTCCAGTGTAGGCAACTGCCTTCTGGCCTGCAGCTCTGGGTACGAGTGACACATCTATGACATTTCTGGAGCTGCTCCATCTTGTGCAGACAGGGACTTCTGAATTTTCTTCAAGTTTTTAATCTTCTGAGATGCTGCGTTGCAGTGTGTACTTGTAGAGACTTCTACAGACCATGTTATTCTGGCTCAGGCAATATTCTCAGCTGAATATGGGTCTTGCAGAAGCTCCATGGGCTTTCAGCTGAGCTGCATCCCCTGATTTGTCTGTCCATGGGGTCACACAGATAAGCTGGTAAAAAGAGGTTGTGGGAATGCCAGGCAAGAGCCCAGGAGAAGGGTGATAGTGCCTGTTTTGGTGACAGTATGGCTCTAGATCAGCTTATGATGATTGTGAACCTTCACCCTAAGGGGTTGAAATATGTCATTAAGTGTGTGTACACATTCTACCTTGATTTTCAAAGCAGGGAGACAGGAGTATATGCTGTCAGGTTCTGCTGGATATTGTTAGAAACAGGGGAAAATGTGATGGCTTTGCTGAATGGTGAATGTGCACTGTGACATAAGATAATATGCTCTTCCAAAGGAAAAGACTTGTTTTTTTCTGTATAGAAATCTTTTTATAGGTTATTGTATGTATGATTCTGCGGAAGTAGAGCTAAAAAATTGTCTGAATTTTGTGGAAAGGTTATGTAACTGTACTTTCTTTAAATAGTACATTTATTCAAAGTGCTCACTTTCTCATCAGTGCGGAAAATAAAAAGAAAGAGAAAAAAAGCACGTTTTCCTAGAACAAAAGGTAATTTCCAAAGGACTGTAATTAGTTCATGAAAACTCTGCCTTTTGTCATATCTCCTCAGTTGAAATGGAATAAAAGGATGGACCTTTTTCATTGTTAAAACAAAACTACGGCATATGAGGTAAGGGAGGCTAAAGAATTTGTATGACAAGTTGTGTCTTAGGTCTACAGAAAATGATAGTGCAGCAGTACTGAGGGTTTATGACTTCTCACTTTGCCAACTTTTGGAAAACCTAGAAGTGGTGAACTGTCATCTATTCCTTTGGTCATCTCTCCCCAGAGAAAACGTGGAGCCTTATAAGAAAGAGGTATATTTCAAGACCTAACAGACAGATAAGAAGAAAGTTATAAAAGCCCTGATCCTGAAAGGTGACTCTAGGAAAGTCACGTATACTTTTGCTCTCTGAGGGTCAATTGAGTTCACCATTGTCTTTTCGCCCTCAACAGGAGGAAGGGGTTCTAACATAAGAGAAAAGTCTGGCAGAGGTTTGGGTGAAAGGAAAGAGCTGAGTAAGGAAGAAAAAAGAAAAGAGAGAAATTGAAGGCAGTGGCTAATAAAGAATGCTGCCTGCTGAAAAAGTATGGTCTGGCAGAAAATGTTTTTACAAAGATAATTGTGATAGTTTCATTTCAGGTAATGTTTTTGAACACTGTATGAAAAGATCATAATTTGTAACAATAGCTTCAAGCCTTTTATCCAGTTTGGGAACTATACAGTGAGGACATGGACTAGTTTGTGATAAAACTTAATTCAAAACCTCTTATAATAATTTTTTTTCAAACAAAGAAAAGAAAGAACAGGAAGAAATTATGGGAATAGGACAGAACAACTAAGATCTTCTCACCATCTTTCTTGAGTGGTCTTATAATGAAGCACTGCCAATAAGCAATTTATTTATAATAATAAACACATGATGTAACCATTTCTGTTGCATCCCTTAGATTATGATCATGGATGAAGAAGGGAGAAATATCCCTTGAACAAAGGTTCCTCCTCATGTAAAGATATAGCTAATCCTAAAATCTTAAAAAATGATACTGTAAATAAATTTGGGGGCTATAAATAGAATTTATTTTTAAAAGGCTTACTTAATAGGCCCAAGCCACAAAATAGAAGATTATTGAAATAGGGTTTTAAATAGAAGTTTATTTGAGTATGCACAACCCACAGATTTCAAATCCAGATTTAGAAACCCCCAAATTTTAGGAGTGTTTGGAGCTATGGTTTTTGTTTCATCCATTATAATAGTAGAGGTTACTTGCCATTCGGATTAGTGTTCACATTTCATATATGTCCAAAATCTGGAATTTGATTATGTCCTCTGCCTAAAAGCTATAACTAGTGAACAAAGAACATCTTTATTCTTTGCCAGTTGCATTTTAACAAAATACTATGATTTTCTTTAGTAGTTCTGTTGTTGTTCTATACTTAACAACCATTTTTAATCTGAGTTTTTTTCAATAATTGTAAAGATATTGGCCATTCAGGTGATAAAATTAGTGAAGATAGGAAAACCTTAAAAAACATTACCAAGTATTCAGAAATGCACATCCAAGGAGACTGAGAATGTTGTAGGGTTTATTACTTGAGAAGCAACGTGGGATACTGTAACTAAAATCTGTTTCATAATTTGTATACTCCAGAGGGTACACTTAGGCTTGCAAATGGTGTAACTCAGCATAAATTTAATGGAACTATGCCAATTCATAACAGGAGGCTTTCTGTGTCTCAGAGGGGTTCACTTTGGATTCTGAAAAAAATTATCAATGCAGTGACAGACTTTTCCACTGCAGCTGGTACTGAGGAGCTTGGTGGCAAAAAGCTGGTGCTGCCTGGATAGGATGTGGCTGTGTGAGGAAGCAATGGCCATACTTTACCCAAATGGTGGTCTTAGTGAGGCTAGTGGAGAAGAGATACACTTCAGTATTCTCTGAAGCGGGAAAGACAAGAGAGATGCTGCTGGGTGAGTGTGTTGCCAAAGCTGCAGCAGCCCCAGTGTTGGTCTGCCCAGTTTCTCTGCCAGGGAGGTGGGCATGGGTAAAAGGGAATAAACATTGAGGAGGGCAGTTTAAACATATCAGTTAACGATTAAACCATGTGTGACTGGAGCTTTTTGGTAGAGTTCCTGCTAAATATGGTGAATCATTATGCTTTGGGGAAGCAGAAGAGCTTGTCATGTGAAATGGAGGATCGTGTTCATAGGGAATTGCACGTGTCTTCCCTGCTGCACCGCAGGCTGCTACTGTGACAGGTAGAAAGATGACTACTAAGAAATTATGCCAGCTTGCTTGACATACCTGCTCTTTGGGCTCAGTTCTGTTCTGCAACAGCAAAGCCTGCTACAGGCTCACTGAGTGAAAGCCTGACCCTGGTGAAGCCCATGAGTTTTTTTGTTACAGTCTGCGGTGGAGCAGGGATTTTAGTCTCAGGTCACATCTGCTGTAAAAAAATAATGTAAAAAAAAACCAACCCAAGTCCTCTGAGACTGGAAGTGCCTAAAATTCCCTTACTGAGATTGTGCTGTTCTGCCCTTTGAATACTTTGCTTACACCTTTCTAGAAGGCTTGACTACAAATGAGAGCTGGAAATTTGAGAGGAGAGGCAGGACAGTATTAGCAGGTATTTGTTGATTATAAAGAACTAGACTAAGGGAAATACAGATACATTTGTTAATTTTCTGAAACTACATGGTCATCCTTACTGGATATAAACTCCTTGTCATTTTAAGGGTTGTTTGGATGTGGTGTTGGTGGATATGGTTTAGGGGAGAACTTTGTAGAGTAGGGATTATGGTTGGACTTGGTGATCCCAGGGGTCTTTTCCAACCTGAATAGTTCTATGATTCTATGATTTTACTCATTTACTATTTAGCCATGCCTACCATCAAATCAAGAAGAATAAAAAAAGCCTTTTGTTCACCATTTCATGAATTCCTCTTTTAAATCTGCTCAGAAGCTAGTTTCTTCAGGCTGTAGCATGCTCAGAGTTGAGAGTTTGCAGGATAAATGCTAGCTAATACACTAGAAATAATTTAATATCCTTGTGGAAGCACTTGATTTTGACCTGGTGTATAGTGAGACTCTCAGCAAAGAAAAAAAAAGGTTAAAAAAAAAAGTAAAAAAAATATAGAAAAAAAACCAGTAATGCAGAACTGTGATGCAATGTTTTAGAAATTTTATTTATCTTCTTGTGTAGCTTCAGTAGGCTTCTGGGGACCCAAAAGGAAGCTCAGCTCAATTCATACAAGGCAGCTGACTCTTTTCAAACAGCAGATAGCCTTTGAGTTTCAGAAACTTACCTTATGCTTTTGGCAAAGGTTTATGAGTCATATATATTCCTTGTGTGTTCAACATGAGGATCAGGCTAAAATTAACCCCATTCTGAGGCAGAAGGTAGCCAACTTGACACTGTGATCCATTATGCTAAAGAGAAATGCTTCTGTCTAAACCCAGAGGTAAACTGCACAGACAAGAAGTCATTGAAATGAATTATGTGGCCAATCTTGTTAGGCCTAGGTCAGAAGCAGAGATATCTCTCTATTTCTGTCCCTCCACCTCCTAAGTACATTTAGCCTTTACACTATTAGACTTCCCTGGGCCCTTTTTTAAAATGTCACCTGCTCTACAAATTCCAGCATTTTGTATTTTTAGATGCTGGGGTCAGTATGAGTGCAAAAATAATGACATTTCTGCCCTTACAAGTAATTCCTTCATTTTATTGCTTGTAGGAATGAGCCATAATATGGAGAGAAAGAAAATATGATTCTATGATTCTGTGAAAACTGCTTAGCCATTTTAACCTCTCACAGTCTGAGAAAGAAATGACAAAGAAAATGAGTCTCTTCCTCAGCTGATAACCCTCCTTGTACCTACCACCTTCATGAAAAAGTGCCTTCCTGGTGTGCTTTTGAAGCTACTTGTATGGTGGACAATGAGGGAATGTATTGTCAGGTATTATGTCCCTCTAGCCTTTCTGGAAAGCAGCTTCACCAGAAAACCAGCTGATCTCATACTCTTATTTCACCAATAGCAATTTAAAAAATTTCATTTAGCACCTGCTCTATTTTTTTTATATTTTATTTTTTTTTTCCTTCCAGAATAAGGTCAAATGCTTGTTCTACATCTCTTTCTGTCTTTGAATTAAGATCCCTTTTTCTCCCTTCACCTTCCCTTAATGTGCAAGGCTATGTCACCACTCCTGAACAAGGAAGGGAAGCATTTTTATGTGGAATAGATTATAACTGACAGACCCCAACATGCAATTTGTGAATGGGAAGATCTGCCTTATATTTTTTTTTTCTTCTAAGAGATGATGCTGAGCCCACAGTAATTTCCATTTTAAGTGTGTGGATATTTTCTCCAGTTAGCATAAACTTTCAAAATGTAAACAAATTAACCTTAAAAACACATTTTGCATTTTTAATTAGAAGGTGCATTATATTCCAGACCTGGTCATAAGTGTGGATAATAGCTCCTCAGTGTCATTGCCGTATTTCAAGGTTTGGGTTGGTGAAACACCTCTTTCAAGAAAAATCATCCATTTTCCCTTCTGTTCAGTGCGAAGAAGAATTTTACATGTCCAGAGATAGAAAGAAAAGATATTGAATGCAACTTATACATGTTCCTAGTCTTTAATTTTTAAGTAATTCTGGTCTTTGGTTCTTTATTGTCTTAAAATGGTGTTTTCTGTTCCTGCCTTTCACCAGCCAAGATTACTTCCAATTAGGAAAAGCAAAACTATTGAAAAGACACTCTCACAGAGGTATTCTCAGAAACAGTGTATTAAACTGAATCTTCTGGGAATGCATTTTTAAAAACGGATCTGATTTACCGTAAGGCTGCCTTGCAGTGGTTAACCTGGTGTAGTTTTCCACAGGGGAATACATCCAAGTGTGGTGGTGGAGTAAAGAAGAGCATGTGTTTTTTATTAAGAACTTTTAGCCCTTTACCATTTCTGTAAGGAAACACCATCACAGATGATAACTGAGTAAAGGAAAGATCATATTTTAAGTGAATTCCTATGCAATCAGTGATGATTTTTCATGCCTTTTCATCACTTTTATTAGTATTTTAAAGGAGCAATAAAGAATACATAGCTATTAAAACCATGCAACCCTCCACAAACCCTTTGATGCAAAAAAGAAAAAAACCAATCTAAACCACTCATTATCATTTCAACATTTGTCAAAAAACACAATTTAAACAGAGAACGGAAGGAGAAATTATATGTTGATCTATATTTAGAGTAATCAGGCTTTTGAATGAAGATTTTAGGCTCATATTTTCATAACTGTGTGTGTGCAACTGATTGGAATTTTATGGCAGGCGAGTTTTCCTTGAGGGAGGGAGATAGATTACTGAGTCAATATTTGAGGGCTCTTTTGTTTTGCTTTGTTTTAATGTTATTGAAAAGTCTGGGTGGCAGCCCTGATAGGTGCTTTATAGCTCACAGATTAGAAAAAAAAGAAATAATTAGGCATAGTTGAAAATCAATTGGTTACACATGGTCAGTACTGGGGAGCAGCAGTTTAAAATACTTGTCCCATGTTGTTTACATCCATGGAAATACCATATGAAGCCATAGTACAGATACTGATCAGGATAATTTACTTGAGAGGAGACTTCTGGATCAAGTTAGTTTGTATTTCTTCAAATTGCAGATCTACTTTGAGTGCTACTATGAGGCATTTAGTGAAATGAAGGGGCAGGGGAAGAAGGGTTTTGTGCTTTCTGCTAAATATTAATAAACAACAAAGCGGAAAGCTTTGCTTAACACTTCAAGATTTTGAAGTATACTCCTTCTGTGCTCTTAATGTCTCAACAATCTTGTGTTATTCTCAGAAATGTATTAAAAAAAGAAAGAAAAGAGTGCATCTATGTACAGGGCTACCAACTTCTATCCATGTATAGGTAAGGTTATTCCAGCAGGATGCAGGTGACCCTTAGACCACTACTGCCTACATACAGTATTTTAAGAATTCTGGGAAACACATTAAGAAGCTACACTTCTGGAAACAATACTCCTCTGTCAGGTCTTGTAAAGCAATACAAACCAGAGAGATTCCATAAACTTTGCAAGTTTTGTACAGCCATGTTTCTTGAAAAAGGCAACTCCCCTGTTGCCCTTGGCTCTGAGTAAAATTTTTTACTTCTCTTTTTGCCATGCACTTGGAATAAAATGGATCCCTCAACTTAATGAGATATTGTCAATTAAAGTAGTTGAGAGAACAGATTTTCTTTTTTTAAAATTTACTTTAAATGCTTTACAGAAACAAACATTAATTAAAACAGATAGATGCAAATGTGTGCCTGCACATACACACATTTGCAGATATACCTAAATGGAACAGCATTTTATCTCCTAAAATGTGAATGAAAGTGCTTGTTGTTTTTTTTTTTTTAATATAAAATGAAAGCACCTATTATTTGAAAAACCTGAAACATGTTTGGTTTAACTTTCCAGCATTTCCAGTATTCTGTATTTCCTGAAGTGGAGTTGTATATTCTCACTGAAGAAAACATGAAAAAAAAAGATGTCTAAACTGAAATCTGAAATGCCCTAAATCAATGGCTGTTTTAGTACTGTGTTATTTCTCTGTCCTGTTAATACCTAACAATTTTGTGCCAGACTGAACACTGGAGAATTTGTATTAAAAAAATTTGTAGAATAATAATTTATGTTTTATTGCCACTTAAGTCTAGGCTAATCATAATAACACTATCTAGCTCTATTCTGGATCCTTAATTGAGGGGTCTTAGAGATCTTAAAAAAGAAAAAAAGTAAAAAAAGTAAAAAAGATAAGTGTATGTTTTTCTTATTTTAAAGCTATGGAAGCAGAAGCAAAGTAAAGAGAAGTGATTTCCTCTGTGTCACTCATGAGGCCAGTGACAGAAACAGGTACAAAATCCAGATTTGCTGAGAGCTAATATAATATGCTATCTACTTTTGAGAGACTAAAAAGCATTCTTTCCTATCACGGGATGATATCACACTCTTCCTTAGGCTACTTGTCTACCAAGCATGTACAAAAATGATTTTTCTCTTGTTTATAATCACTCAATCTATTTAATACCTGGGAACTAAACTCAAGAGACCTATGCTAAATTTCACATCTCAGAATCAGACATATTTGCAGGAGCAGTGTTAATGCCTTTTTTTCCTACAATGAGACTAGATCCTTCGTTCTTCCATTCCTCATAAAATTCCATCAGAATTTCCTTTTAAAACTCACCTTAGGCACTGTTTAATAATGCAAAACTGACAATAGTCCTAGGGTTGAATGTTTGGAGAAATCATGTCTGTGAAACATTAAAAGCAACATGCCTAGACATGCTTGGTTTTGGAGGCCATTTAGGAAGGCAGTCACACACATGGCTATGAGCAGTGGCACCCCACAATATTCACAACAGCCAATATGCCTGGTGCAGCTGGCCAAGTTTTTTCCTGCAATACCAGAGTGTTTCTTCTGAGCTTATTTCTTGCTTGCTGCCCTGCATCACATAATTAAGGGCTCACATGAATTAAGAACCCAGAATATATAGGTGGACGCTACTTTAATTTCAATGAGACAGGTGGCAAATCACTTGAGAATTTGGCTGAGAGAGTAACTATCATTAAACCTTACTTTTGGAGCAAATGACAATCCAGCTTTAAAATACTGACCAAAATTAAGGGGGAAAAAAAGTAAAAATCCTGTCTTCCAAAGACCCTTGTGGTTTGCTTTGCCAGACATCTGCTGAATAGAGCAGGCACGGCATGACCTCTTTGGGGCTAGCTTTGGTTTGGTCTGGGGGAAGGTGGAAATAGACTTCTGTCATCAAGATTGTACCTCATAGTGGTAGAGTTTGCTTTCCACTCTTCAACTCTTGGAGCTGCAGGTGGGAGAAGATGACTAGAAAAGTGATAAGGTTACAAACACTTTGCCTGAGTTTGGCTGTGGAAACAGCAATAGGAGCTGGGCTTGGAGTCTTATATCTTAATATTTTTCTTATTTTTTTCAAAGGAGATTCTGCTTTGGTGATTTTGTTACCTGGCTTGTGATGACTTTGCAGTCAGCTGACTTTGTTACAGTAGGATAAAATTCACTGCTCCTACAGCCATATCCTGCCACGGAATTTCATGCCACAATGCTGTTGACTTCAATAGGAATGCTATATAGGAAACAATGACTGGAAATGCCTGTAGTATTGCACATAGTGACACTATATCCATGAAAGCAAGACAGAACAATAGCCAAAGGTCTCACTAGGCAATAAAATTATGTTTGGGTTCTTTACCCTTTCCTTTCCTTTCCTTTCCTTTCCTTTCCTTTCCTTTCCTTTCCTTTCCTTTCCTTTCCTTTCCTTTCCTTTCCTTTCCTTTCCTTTCCTTTCCTTTCCTTTCCTTTCCTTTCCTTTCCTTTCCTTTCCTTTCCTTTCCTTTCCTTTCCTTTCCTTTCCTTTCCTTCTTTCCTTTCCTTTCCCCTTCTTGGGAAGTTTCCATGGCATGAGGTGTAAAATTGGGGCTGTTTATTTCTGACATCCCTTTCCACTGAATGAGATCCTAAAAATATACCATGACTTAACCAATCTACTGTCAAAGTATCCAGTGAAGAAGCTTTTAATACAATAATGGACAAAAATGACACTTGGTCTTGTAAAATTTCTTCTTCTAAAAAAGGAAATTAAACAGCTTTCTTTTACTAAAATTAAACAATGAGCCCTAACAACAGGAATTATATTGGGTTTGATCCAAAACCCTCTGAAGTTAATGCAGAAACTTGCACTGACTCCAGTGGTCTTTGGGTCAGACCAATTGTGAATTAAAGGCAAAGCAAGAACTTTGTTGCAGAGCTGTACTTGTCCTCATTTTCTTGCTATCATACACCAGCTGTTCATGTAGTGCAAATGTTTTTACCTGTTTAATCTTTTTCAGGTTTGAGACAACTAGAATTAAAAAAACCCTCGAAACCTCAAAATCTACACATATGCCCTAAGTGTGTCACTATGTGTTTGCTATGGGTGTCTGCAGAAAAGTGCCTGCATACAGAATTTATAAAAAAATTGACACGAGAACTCACTGCCTTTCCAGGACACTGATGGGTGGAATATTATCCTAGAGAACTAAGAACAGAATGTTTGATGCTTCCTTGGAGCTTTCTTAGCTATTATAAAGCTGTTATTTTCCTTCCTCTAAGTAGGGGATTTTTCCTCCCCAGTTACATGGGCTGAGATTTCCTTCTCAAAGATCTTGTTGGATAAAGAAATGTCCCCCTTCAGCTGCCCGCTTGGACTCAAGACCAAGCCCTTATTTGAGGAACCAGTGTTTGCTTAGTCATTTAAGCTGTCTACCACAAATAGGATTTATGAAAGTAATTTATTGCTGACAAATGTGTCAGCAAGGTCCTCATTTGCAGATGCCAGAATTTGTTTATTAATAAGCTCACTTGTTTAGGAGGAGTTTGCAAAATATTAGTTCCCTTTAGAATGAGAGGACAGTTTCCTCCATATAAGTTGAGGTCAGATAACTTCACCCAGATAAACCAATAGCAAATGTGACTCAAACAGCCAAAAAAGGTTTTCCTCTCTGCAGGGGTAAAGAATTGGTAGTTTAAGTTTGCATTGCATCCTATCAGATAATGTTAGACCTTATAGTCTAATGCAGTACTTACAGTACCCATAAATCACTCAATCTGCCATAAATGCAAAGAATATTCATTCTTTTCTTTGAGCAGGATGCAATCATGCCTTAATACTGTCTTAAAACCAGTGAGGAGTCATATCCAATAACTATCCCAATTATCTTTCAGCACAATGTTTTCCACCTGCAAGGAAAGATTATGTGTCAGTAATGATGATAAAGTCCTTAAAGAGATGTTGATGCCTCATGGAAAAATTTGAAAGACATATTGTTTAGAGAGAGTTCTGCTTATAGGCTGCATCATACATATCTGAGGTATTTCTTTTCCCTATTTTTTATTACTAAGGACATATGTGTAAAGAGATATTGTGTCTCAGGGAGATAATAATTACTAGCAGTCATGTGTGCTCTATTCTTGTTGGGTAGAATCTTGATAAATGACCTTGGGGGAAGTTCTGTAACTGCTCTATGTCCTACTCCAGTGTAAAATGGAGATGATGCTTGTGTGAGACTGGCTATTAATTTGTGGCAAGGTTTTCCATACCAATGGATGGAATATGTCAGGAAAGTGGTTAAACCATGTTCTTACAATTTATACCAAAGTTGTAATTCTTTTCCTGTTGAGCCTAAATCATAGAATCACAAAATCATAGAATGGTTTGTGTTGAAAGGATAATCTAGTTCATCAGTGCATTACTGTGTTAGGTCCTGTAATAAAAGATCTACTGAAAAATTGCAATCTAAGTCGTAAAGATCAAGAAAAAAGGGACAGAGAAAACAGTGATATTGAGAAGTGACAAACTTTTATCAAAGTTACAGAATATTTTGGTGTCGAAATATGGAAAAGAATCTGTATTTTGTGTCTCAGTTGTTATTTCTACACGATCAGAGTGAAACCGAACTATCTTAGCCTGTCGGAGCTGTTAGATCAGTGTGTTAGCTGGAGCTTGGTGCTATGTGAACATGGTTGGATGGCTTCTAGATAAAGAGCTATCAAAGGAGCTTTGGTCTGTCTGTGCCCTCTGTCTGAAGAACTCCATGTTTTACAGCAAAAAATGTTTACTAGACCACATCCCATCTAACTGCTGGAGGTAGTGAATGTGCTTGGCTGCAGAATTCAATTCTGATTTGCAGACCTCACCAACAATCACTTAAAATCTGCTTTCCTTGCAGCTTCATTTTATGTGTTTAAATGAGCTGTTCTTCCTGCAAAACAAGGAAAGTACAAGTTAACATATTGCTTACAGTTCCCTTCTTCGTCTCCTCGCACCCCTTTTTCTCTCTCTCTTCTGGAAATCTTTGAAGGGATTCTCATCTTGTTGTTGGAGGGGTTTCTAAACCATAGACTGCAAATTTCAGGGTTTTCTTCACCAGTTTCTCTCTTCAAAGCATCCTGAGGATCTTCATACCAAATATAGAGTTGTCACAAAGACCAGATGCTAATATCCACAAACAAAATCTTCAGAAGTGATACTCTGTAAGAGTTGATGCTTTCACAATAGATTTTCACAATAGTTTTAACCTCCTGCAGCTTGCAGTGAATGTAGCAGGATCAGCAGTCACTGATGTTTCTATACAGAAAATGACCTCTCTTCACAGATCTGTGTTTGAGTTTGAAGGACTCCCTGCAGGCAGCTAGGTAGGAGAACTGTGGTCCTTTGCAGAGTCCCTTCATCTTGTTACCATCAGGCTGACAATCCGACAAGTGAACCACAAAGGTTTGTGTAATCACTGTACTGAATTAGCTCCCATCGTTTTTGAATTTATCTATCCCTTGTTTTAATTGACTGTGCTCCTTGATCTGGCTGTCATCATGCAAAATGTACTGTTAAATGGTTTTAATAACTTCCTGCATGTGCAGCAAGCAGTATCTAGCATATGTTAAGGGACATGTGTCAATCATAATTGACTTACATTTACATTTCAGTGCTTTTGTGGGTTTAAATCAGATCCTTAATGCTACATGAAATCTTCTTTTGTGGCTACATTTTAATGCTTTTTTTTACTAAATATTCCAGAACAATGTCCTTTCCTGGCAGGAGATACATCGAAACCGCGAGTGCCAGAGGGGAAAAAAAACCTGCCATTGAAATGTGTGAAGATATGAATGACAGACTGTTCACTATACTTGTACATTCAAAAATATCTACTTTGTCCTTCACAGAGTGAAATGGCTGCTTTGACATAATTGTGGTCTCTTGTATGATGTTAATCCATAGTGTCAGAGCCATTGTGATTCTGGTTCAGATATGTGTCTTTTTAAAAAGGATTCTAAGAAGTAGTCATTTTACATACTCAGCCACGGACATTTTTATGTTAATAATGTTGGGTTTAATTTATATAAAAAATAGAAATATGGCATTACAGGGAACTATTGGATTGAGTAAATCTGCTGACTACAAAATTCCTTTTTAAAAAAGTGAACTTCTTTGTAATCCAACTCCAGCAAACTATTTATTTTCCAGAGGATGTTAGCATTCATGAAATATATTGGATTTACAATCTAGAACATCTGTTTGCTCAAATAAACCATTAGTATAAGCAATAAAAAAGGTCTTCATATTGCTTTGCTAATATCTTGGCCCCTGTTTGCAGTAACTGTCTAGTTCCAGTTTGCTCTTCATGTCAACTATTGGCTTAAATTCTTAGATGAAATTAATAGATCTTTTCATTATTGGTGATCTTTATACCTGTTCATTAGGAATGGTAGGGAGCCCAAATCAAATTCATGTTGTTTGGTCATTCTTTTAAAGCAACAAAGAACTGCCCAGACATTTCCTGCCTATTAGCCCGTAGCTCATGATCAATCCCTTTTCACAGTGTCATGTGTTTATCCTCAAAGCTTACTTAGCACTATGATGAAATATAAATATCAGACATTGATTTTCAAGTAAAGGAAAGACATTAGGAAGGCTATTTAAAATCTTAGGAGGAATATTTGAAGAGACTGATTCTTGAGTCTTTTCTAATGTCCATCTCCCTGTTACCATAGTGCCTAAATTTTTTCTTTCCTGCTAAAAAATATTAGAAATGTGTAACTCGCTACAAATGTTAACACCAAGAAAAATGGAAATCTTCACACTTTAACACTTTAACAGGGGAAGCCCAAATCAACACTTTATTTTTGATGAGGGTATCATGGTTTTGATAAAACTTCACAAAGGTTTTGGACTGAGAAGACTTTTAGCATTGCTCCAGCTTCAATGAGCAGAGAAACTGAAAGAAATTTTCCAACATATGTTGGGCAAATGCCAAAGGAAGGAGGTTACACACCAAGCTGGGAAAGCATTTGAAAGTTTAGCTTCAGGACATCAAAACTCTTGGCTGAAGTATTTTCCATAAGAAAGTATATGATAAAGTTTACATTGCTCAGAAAAAAATATTATTGAAAGAAAGCAGACAAGCTATTAAACCTTAAAAACTGTAAAATTGTGAGAGGAGGATGGTTTTATTTTATATTGTCTTGGTCAGACTTTGAAAGATGTGATACATTAACATCCAATTGTGGAAATAAGCAAAAGAGAAGCAAGCTTTGTCATACATTTCAATCAGACTCAGAGATGGGGTGGAAAAATTGCCAACATCATTTTATGTGTTGATGAATACTATAGGAGTTGCAGGCCAGAGCCAGATGAACTAGGTAGTGCATGGTCTAAATAAAACGAAGAATAACAGACTTATCCAGAAAGATGATGCAAAAGAAGATAAGAAAGAAATGATACTGTATTGACATGAATGATCATTTCATACCAGCAAGCAAACTCCTCAAAATATTTTTGTAGGATGAAGACATTTTTTAGGATGAGCTGGTATGAGAGGAGACTTTCTGGGTGTTTCTGAAAACTCCTTCCAAACTTGAGGGGAACGTTGGAAAAAGCGTTCAAAGTCGAGGATGGCAATGAAGAGCCTTGAGAGTAGAAAATAAATACCTTGTATTTGCAGCAACAGAGAAGAAGATGCTGAAAAGATATAAAAAAGAAGTTAGTATTTGGCCAAATCAGTTGACTGGGAGGATGGTCCATGTGTATAGAGAAGAGAAGATGTGTGTAGACAAGATGTCTTATAAATCCTACACAGGATCTAGGGAACATAGCGTTGGGATATACAGAGAAAGGTGCATGACAGGGATCTGTGTTCTAGTACTCCAGAATAAAAAAATACAATATTTGGAATTAGAAAGAACAATATACCTTGAAGGTGATACAAAGCTAAATAAGGAACACATTAAAAGATAGAAATGGGAGGCTGATCTGTCTTGAGTCTAGCAGACTGCTGTGCTGGGTAGCTTTGCTCTGCTTTCACACTTGGCAGTTATACACTCCTCTCTTCTTCCACATAAAATAGGAGCCTGGCTACACTTCAGGCCAGTCTTTCCTTTTAGGTCAGGTCTTAGCTTGCTTAATAATTAAATGCTTTTTTAACAAAAGGCCAAGTTGGATCTGAGCATTGGATCCAATGCATACAGTATGTAAGGTTAACACCTATTTTGAGATTTCTACTGTAGCAAAGAGTGAAAAAGTAAAAAACTCCACCAAACTGAGTGGTATGAAAACCTTAACTCTAAAATACCTTTATATTGTGGCTTTAGGCAAAATGCTGAAATTTAGATTCCTCTATATGCACTCCATACATATTTAAGATGTTAGAATCATAAAACCTCTATGAAATGGTGAACAGGTTTCACTACCTTAGAAAATACTGAATGACAAGATATAATCCAAATACTCTGTGTGCTATAATTGTTGCTGTCTGGTAATGGCTTGAGAACAGTGTGTGCTGCGTTTCCCATGCTACATATGCAGTCACATAACTTAGGTATGAGATTGCCACGTCCTCTGAAATCAAAGCAGAAATTGTAAACTAATCACATATTTTAGTATGAACTGAAGCAGCACCCTTCAACTTGTTGGAAAAAACTGTGTAATAACTTACATTTGTTTCCCATTCTATTTTGTTGCAAAAAAGCAGTAACACTAATTCCTTATGGAAGCTAGCAGTCAACTGTGTTGTAGAAACACTATCCTAAACACTAAGATGTTTCTGTCTGCTCAGAATGTGTACCTGTACTTCCCTTTTGCTACTGCACAAAAGCTTGGGTTCACAAATTTCTAGTGTCATAATGTGCAGCTGTGACCTGGGATCTGGGATTAAATCCAGCCCATTGCAAGTCTCAGCTTCAAAATGTGGAACATAGTTTAGATTTAGATTCAGTAGGAATATCTGGAAATTCAGATCTTACAGCATGATTCCACCTATTCTTTTTGCTAGCTATGTAGATTTCATCAGTCTTCTGGAGAATATGGCATTGGTTGTCATAGGGGACAAGAAATAGGGCTGTTGGTTCACTCAAAGATTGTAAGTACTATGTATTTAAAGGATATAGATAACATTTATTTTCTTGATGGTTCTTTTACCTACAACATTTATAGTTCAAAAGAAGGCAGAGTGGGTTTTTTTTGGGAAATGAAATAATTCAGTCAGTGCATTTGTATGAGCAGCATGCTTTTCAATCCATTAATTAACAATTACTCAGATGTAGGAAAAGATACAAAGGAAAGAGAAATTATCTAAATTAGGTGGGAGGCCAGTATGGCCAAAGGGAGCCAGTATGGAAGAATTTGAAGTTGTATATTAGCATCATAGGACCACCAGTCCAACCTTTATTTATTAATTAACCACTTCCTTTAACAAATTATCCAACAGCTTCATCAGACTGAGGAAATACTGATCATAGTCATGTTTGCCAGACTTGCCTCAGAATTAGCTCACATCCATGAGCTCTTCTTGGTTTATCAAGACTGAGTTCAATTACTTTTTAAATTGTATTTCAATGAGAACTTTTTTCTTTCAAGTCAGTGCTCAACAGTGATTGATGGAAGGATGTAGAGGGACATTGGCTTTTCTTAGGATATGTTGTAGATGACCTTATGTCCTATGTCCTTGTTTCATTTGAAAAGAATAATTACTAATCAATAGTGAAGGGTTAGGTGACACAGTAGGTTAATTTACTAGCCTTTTGCCTCTGGAGAGCTGGATTCTGGCTCAGGTCACATGTAAAATGGGTTTGGTGGTTTCAGCCTCGTCCCTCGTGGATGTCGGGCTACATCACAGAAAACAAGCTTGGTTTTGATATGTGTTAGGTGGCTGGCAGTTTCTGCTTAGGGAAATCTCAGGGCTCAAACTGAGTGTGTGAGCAGGGCAGGCACACGCTGACATGGGCAAGAGGAAATGCAGCGCAGTGTCACCTTCTGCCCCATTGTAGGGGACAGTTCCCTCGAGCAGAGCAAGGGGCATGACTCCCACTGGAGCCAGGTGCTCATGCATCTTTAACAACCTGAACTTCTCTTTCTCCCTGTATGTGTTGGAGTCACAGGGACTACATTTCAGGACTTGCCTTTAGAAAATCATGCTTTCGATTTCCTTTTTTTTTAAATTAACCATCCAGGCAGCTGCTATCTGTGTGTGCTTCAGAGACGTTTATTGTGAGAGCCTTAGGATTACAAAAAAATTATTTATTTAAAATTGGGAAAATAATATTTTCAGCCATTTGGTAAAAATTCTTACACCTCTTTGCTTTGGATGAGGGTCTTGACATTTTGCAGACTACCCTAGTGCTGAGATAATTAATATACAACTCTTAAACAATTGCTAGTATCAAGATTGATTTACCTTTGATAACCTGCTGAAAGTTGATTTTGTTTTTAAAGTGTAACCTTGATCCCAGTTTTTAGCACAATTTAGATTTTAATATACTTGGTCTGCCTGTAAATGTCTGAGTTCATCACTTAAGGTGCAGAAGGGGAGCTGAGAGTAAGATTTCTTACTGTGCTTGGAGTACTCCCCTTCTTTTAGTGATGTATCTCTGGAAAGGCAGAAGAGAACGAGGTTGGGAAAAGCAGGCAGAGAAGAGGCCTTTTGCTCAGGTTACACAGTTGCATCTAGAGCTGAGTGGAACTATAATTTAAGTATAGAAAGTATTGTAAAATGCATGATGTATTGATGTTTCATGTTGGGCACAGAAAACTAATGGACAATTTTGACAATTTTTGCCTTACTTTCTCTTTTCCTCTGCTATTAGATGGACTTCTGATATTCACTCTGCCCTTTGGGTGTGCTTGAAATCAGTGCACAAGATCAGTACATGAGTAGCATTTAGACATGATAATATGAGTAACCTAATGAAGTGTCGGAAGGGATGAATAATTTTATAATCACTGCAGGTTTTGATAGACATTAAATAAGTTCAAATAACCAATAAGGAAGATGAAATGAAACTTTGAATAATCACCCATCTAGATATTGTGCAAGGGGACTTCCCATGGGGCAGAAAGTGTATGAAGACGTAAGTAAAGAGAATCATACTACATTTGCAGAAGAGGAGAATAAAGGTTGTACAGACAATCTTATTTCTGGCATTTCCTAATCTCTGAAATAATAAATATGGAGCCTGAATAATATCCTTTTACATAGTTGGGGTTTTTTTGTGTGTAATAATGTAGGCACAATGCATAATGGTTCTGACATGACCAGTAAACTGCTGTTGCTCCTGTGTATCCAAGCTGAATTGTCAATTACCATCGGAATTTTCTTGTTGCCTCCTCACAGAAAACAGGCTGACTGTAACAAATAGTAATGTTACCCTTGCCTATATCTGCCCTGATGGGCTCTGCTAGTGGGAGCTGCTTGTGTAGGCACAATGCCCTACTATATTACACTGAATTAGTCTTTCCACAGGAATGAGAAGGCAACATGGGAAATAATTTCTTAAAGCACTCAATGCCTCAGGCTTCATGGAGATGTTTCAAAGGGAATTCCTTACTGACACCATTTTGATTTGACCACACGGTTCATTTTTTAAGCTATCAAGAGCTTTTTAAAAATAAATTTCTAACACAGATTTCTAATTTGTAATATATACTTATTAGGCTTGCCATGTCATGCATTTTAATTGTGAGTTCTAACTGACTGGTTTAATGATACTTTGCAAAGTAAACTCAACATGTAGGTCATAAGTTCAGAATGAATGAATCCCTGGATGTTTACCAAACACCAAAATTAAATTACATTCTTAATTGTTTTGCAAATACTTTGGCCTAACTAATTAAATAGGGATGACTTTCTGCATTGCTGTAGTGCAAGGAATATTAAAGTCTTTAGGACTAATTTCAAATTAGCAAACTGTACTGCTTTCATTCTACACTATGTGGTCAACTAAAGCTTCAAAAAACCCCCAACTCCTGTACCCTCCCAAAAGAGACAAATCAAATAACTAATAATCTGATACAGCTTTAGTGGCAAGAAATATCTCTTATGGACAACTATTAGACTGATCATGTGCAGCTTTACTAAATTTCCAGTCATGTGCCCTGAGATTATCAGGGGGTGTTCTAGAGTGTCCTAATGACTTCCTAGAAGAGGAAGAATATGTATGAATACATATTTTATCTTGGTCTTGTTCCTCAGTTCTTTACAAAATCAGTGGGACATGGGCGCTGGCCTACACAGGTGGAAAGGTAATTACAAAAGCTAGTTTTGCTGTTTGCACTGAAACAGCTGAGGTTTTATTGTATCTTGATCTCTTTCAGCCATGAACATCAGCTTCACGTACTAGTTCCCAGTCTTCAAGAAGTGTGTTCCTCTCACAAGGTTAACAGTTTCTTTGCTCTTTAGTAATAGGGACAGGGCTCTGAACATGAAGAGGCGTGTAGGGTGTGCCAGACCACTCTGTGAAGGTTTCTGAAACTGTGGATTTGACTGTGTTCAGCAGAGAGAAAAGCAAAAGCTGTGTATTTTCTGTGGTCTGTCAAGCAAGTGGACTGCTTGTTCTGAACTTTGTATAGCTTTTTGCTAGAAGAAGACTCTTTCATATTGTTATGCCATGCTACAAAGAATTACAATACAAAGGACTACAACAATAAGCCAAGGAATCATTTAAATTGTGTATAAAAGGCAAGATTTATACAGAGTAACTTTTGGATCTCTTAAATTTATGTGTATCCTTGTACTTACTGTAAACTTATGTATATCCAATATAGTCTTCTTGAAAAAGGAAGGTATAGAGACATCAAGAATTTTTCGGGTCCCTCTGTCACCTCAACAGAGTAATTTGCCCCTACAGAAGATATCTTCATCCTTTTGCTATTTTAATCTAAATACTCACAGTCGGTGTTGTTAATGCCTAACAAGACTGATGTGAGCCACACAATGCACTGACAAATTTAACCTCTTCTTGAAACTGTTTTGGGGAAAAAACAGTAAGAAAGATTGTTTGCATATACTCTGCTACTGGGATAAACACAGCCTCTGTAGAACAGGATAATATCCTGGAGTTTTGCCAGGCTTGAGTTCTGTCAT
Source organism: Apus apus (assembly GCF_020740795.1). Taxonomy (NCBI): domain Eukaryota; kingdom Metazoa; phylum Chordata; class Aves; order Apodiformes; family Apodidae; genus Apus; species Apus apus. The sequence goes on along the minus strand of NC_067284.1, from coordinate 102,071,529 downwards.
ATGTTTTCAGACCTGTTCTGCAAGGCAAATTAGAAATGGGGTAGATGAACTGAAGCAAAAAGTAATCTAGTGTTTTGCACTGTTCTCAGATATAACAATTATTAAAATGTTAGTCCTGAAAAAACATTGAGCTATGCTGGGAAAAAAAAGTTGTGAAGCTTTCACCTTTCTGCTAGATTTCAGAAGTGATCACGTGAAAAGCAGCTGATGACATCAACCATTAAAGTAGAAAGTGGTTCTTCTGCAGCTGTCTAAACCAGAAAAAAAACCCCAGTCTACTAGATCTTCTCAGAAATTTAAAGGAATTGTACACTAGTTATCTGATATTCCAGTAAGTGGCTGGGATGCTGATTCAGGAAGCTGGACCAATAGGTAGTGATTTCCAGTTAGTTTATATGTTTTTCTCTGTTTGTAAGGCCTAGTTGAACACTCACAGGAAACTATGTAAGATTGTTAGATAGTAAGTATTCATAAATGCCTAGCTAGTTATACAAGCAAGCAAGCAAGTAAACAATCAATATATATATTCTAAGTGCCTGAGTAAGAGGATTTTATGAACATGCTCAGTGTTTGAAATTCCACCACAAATTTAGGTTTAGGAAGTTGATTCTGGTACTGTGATTTGGCCTTTACGTTAGAATAGCACTGAAAAAAATAATATTGTCTTCCCAGAAAGGCAAATAATCTCCAAAAAACCCAAGAGAAGGCAAAGTGTTTTTCAAAGTAAATTTTTCAAAATCTGTAAGAAGAGCAGTTTTGCTAAGGAATGAGGTATTTGTGCAGTCATACATAAATCAGAGAGAATTGTGCTTGTAAGAATCTTTGTGCATGCTGAAATACTCTGACAAGTGCATAGTCAACATGCTAAATTGGAATGGGCTGTGGAAAATTTAATCTCAAAAGTACCATTTTTGAAATTGTTTGTAAAATAGAGCATTTTGCTATTATGAAATTCTGTAAAGATCAGTGAAACTAATCTCTCAGAAGAGGAACATTGCAAATTAAAAGAAATACACAACATAATAGTGTTGAACTGGAAGTACACCATTAAGCTTATTTTGTTTTTTGCAGAAAGTAAACCAGCCCTTTTCAGAGAACTTCTGCCTACCAACTGATCTGAGAAAATGAAGAAGGGTTTATTTGCTGGGTACATTTCTCCTCATTGAAGATAATGTATTTTCAGGTTTGGATTAGCCATTTTGAGTATTCACTTCCTGTTTCTACCAACAGCTCTCAAACAAATAGATTTCTCAAGTGATAGCTAAATAAACCCCATATTCAGTCCAGATGAGAATCTTCACTGTAAACAAAAATCTGTGGTTTGTTGGTGTCAGTTGGGAAAAGGACTCATTGCTCATTGTGGTGCTCATTGTCTTTCTTTCTTTTATCACATCTCTTTTATCATGCAACTGTAGGTGAGACGTTAAATTTTATTTATGTAAAGCAAGATGATTTTAAGTGCTTTATATCATATTTTTATTTGGTGGCAGAGCCCCACCTTGTTTTTCACTCACCATAGTGAGGCCTGAACTTTTCTGTACAAAGGACCTTTGTAGAGAGGCTGGGATCAAACATCTTAAAAAATACCTGTTCCTTAAAGTTAATGCACTATTATAAAAGTACATCCAATTTACATCACATATCTTTTGGGACAGGTTTTTTTTTTCCCGATATTTTTGGGCATTGCTTATAGCTGTCCAGAATGAAACCTGATATGAACCCAAAGAGAGATCATACTTAGAAGCTCATAAGAAAAGGATCTAACTTTGTTAATAAGGGCTACAAAAGTGATAGTTTCTCAAAGGGTTACAAGTGGACAAATTATTTGAGTCTCGTCATATTAAATGTGAGAAGTGAAACTGAGTTCTGAATTGAGTGTGTCTGCCCTGTAATGTGCAACACCATAAAAGACTGACAACATTGAGAGTTGGAATCACATTTGCAGATTACAGCCTCCTTCTCCCCATCCCTCCTCCAGGTACTGTTTATCTCTAAATTTCCCTTTATTGACCTGGTAAACATACACAGTACTTAGAAGTGAGCAGTATACAGTATACAGATAAAGCTTTGGTTTCTTTATTTGAGTAACCTCAGAGTTCCAAGGCTCACAGCAGAGGAAACTCAGAGGAATAATATTTTTAGTGATTTTTTGCTTCCAAGGACAGAATATTCTGTGAGGCATACAATGACAGGAATTACTATGCACAGGTTCTTGAGAAGGGTAGTAATTTAAAATACTAAAATGGCTAACCATTTTTAATAGTGTATTCTAATTGCAATAGCCTCTTTCTCTGTAGCAGGCTCTACTAAGAGATAATTGACCTCTGCATCTGTTAAGCAGTCTCACATTTGGCTTGGGAAGCATAATTCACATCACAGCCAATTACCTTGTGATGTAGCCTACAAAAAACCTCAACTATTGGCATAGCTCTGCCATCTCTTTCTCTTTCTATCCTCCTTCCTTCTTTCCTTCCTGGCTATAATATTTGGGCTGTCATATTTGTCTGATGGCCTCTTTGTTCTCTTCCATTTACTCTTTACTGTAGAAATCCAAACAGCAGAAATAACAAACTCAAAACAACCCCACCGTTTCAGTGCATAAAGCTAAACAATGATTTATGGTGACATAGAAAATAACTCTGTTAAATATTGTTTTAGTTAGTCTTGTATATAAAGCCTTTCAAACTAGATGCTGAACTGTGTGTGATAAGCAAGTCTGATAAAAGAGATTCTGTATTGCTTACTGCTATAGAATTGTTTGTTATTGTGTTAAGAGCTTTTTTATCATGATTTAAGCAGAGGCATTCAATTACTCATGGTTTCTTAATTGGTTCTTTCAGATCTCCTGTACTGCCTATCATGTTGGCACCTGAGCAGCTTACATAAAATAAAACAGTATATGAAGAAAATATTACTCCTTTGGGAATAAAAGTATTAATAACTAGACCTCTGCTTCTGTTATTAAAAATGGCCTAAAGATCAACTGAAAATCAGGGTGATTAATAGATCTAGTAGAGTCTTGCAAATTGCCAGAGCCTGATTCCCTACTGAAAATCCTTAACTGTGGGGCCAGAGTGGCCATAAGCCAAGGAATGAAAACAAGTCTCATCCTTGGTTGGGATAAGACAAGACTTGACTGGTAATGGAGTGTCGGTCTTACTCCAATAACCCATAATCAAAATGTTATGATGCCTTGACAGGTGGAAAGGTTGTACATTTGTGGACATTACAAGACATGTTTGCAACACACCAGCTGGACTCGTGCTGATAATATCTTATCTAGGCTGACTCTATTTTCTCCTGTCCTCAGCAAGGCACTTGTCAGACACTGGGAAACCACAGATGTGCCAACACCGGGTAATTCTGGGTATTGAATTTTCTGGATGCTGAAAGAGTTGTGACTCGTGGCTTTATTAAAACACAGATTGCAAAAGCCATTTAATGCAGATAATTTGATTTGCAAAGATGCATCGGACACTGGCGAACCAGTACTGCATACCAGGGATGTATCAGCAATCCCAGTCAAAAACTTCAAAAGCAAAAAGCCTGTCATATTTCTGGAAAATAGTATTCTTCTGTGAGCCAGATTTATATATATACTTTTTGTGATTTAACATCCCCTTGAAACTAGGAACCTAATGAATAACTTGGAGAAGATGATAGGTTTATGAAGCAATCTTCTATACTCTGTTGTGTTGGGTTAAGATCATAAGATGCAGTGCTATTTCGTAGAGCAGAATTTCAGTGTTCGTGCTTCTAAAGTTCTTTCCAGGAATGCATTGATAATATTCTGTGACTGAATGCACTTGCTAAGTCTTTAATTTGCTTAATATCTGTGACAAGATAGCTAACAGAGGCTTGAATTTAAAAGGTGGTGTAATATATATTGTATCTACTGTATTTATATTATACTAATCCCATGCTCCAGGGCTTCCAATTATTACTTTGGGGGGATAGAAGGAATTTTTTCTTCTTTATTCCATAATGTGATGGTTTATTTCACCTTCCTCTGGGCAATGGAGTCAGCTAGACAGAGATGTACACAGTATTTTTAGTGGCATTAAAGTCACACACCTGATTGATGTGTATTGTGCACACATTCAGGATTAAACTGGTGATCAGAATTGGCGTCAGGAAGTGATTTTCCTATGGTTGAGATTGACCGCTCTAGTAGTATTTTTTCAACCTTTTCCTATACCATGGAACATCATTTTCTTCCCAGCATCTTGTAAAAATTTTATTTGGAAAATCCCTTGTTGCCAGATCTTGGCAAGAACTTGGATCTCTCTCCTTTGCACCACATTATATTTATGTATCTTACATTTTTTATGAAAGGACTCATGTTTGTTGCAGTGTGTAGGGAAGTTTTGATAGCTGACTGTATGTACCATAGGCATGGCCTAGGGTATAGATATTCTATGGAGCAATCTAGATACACAAAAAGACATCTGTAATACAGTAGCCTGTAACTGCAGCTCTGGACACACTGCTGCATATAACTCCTCCAGTTCCTCTTTGCTTGTGTTTGGTGGATATGGTTTAGGGGTGAGCTGTGTAGAGTACGGATGATGGTTGGACTTGGAGACCCCAAGGGTCTTTTCCAACCTGAATGGTTCTATGATTCTGTGAAATAGTCACATTAGAAATGGTCTGAAACTGAACTTGGTATCTCGCACCAGGTTTCCAGCTCAAATCTTTCATAGAATCATAGAACCATAGAATGTACTGGGTTGGAAGGGACTTCTGAAGGTCATCTAGTCCAATCCCTCTACAATAAGAAAGGACATCTTATACTAGAACAGATTGCTCAGAGCCCCATCAAGCCTGACGTTGAATGCCTCCAGGGATGGGGCCTCCATCACCATTCGAGGCAGCCTGTTCCAGTGATCCACCACTCTCATATTAAAGAACTTTTCCCTTATGTACAACCTAAATCTATCCTTTTCTAACTTAAAACCATTACCCCTTGTCCTATTGTTGCATGCACTTGTGAACAGCACTTGCCCAGCCTTCTTATAGGCTCCTTTTAGGTACTGGAAGGTTGCCATAAAGTCCCCCCAAAGTCTTCTCTTCTTCAGGCTGAACAACCCCACCTCCCTCAGCCTGTCCTTATAAGACAGGTGCTCCAGTCCTCAGGTGGTCCTCCTCTGGACACACTCCAACAGGTTCACATCATTTTTGTGTTGGGGGCTTCAGAGCTGGCTGCAGTACTCCAGGTGAGGTCTCACCAGGGCAGAGTAGAAGGGCAGAATCACCTCTCTCAGTCTGCTGGTCACACTTATTTTGATGCAGCCCAGGGTGGGGTTGGCATTCTGGGCTGCTATTGCACATTGGTGTCTCATGTGCAGCTTTTTATCCACTAGTACCCCCAGGTCTTTTTCCACAGGGCTGCTCTCTAGCATATCTTCCCCCAGCCTATATAAATATCTCTGATTGCCCTGGCCCAGGTGCAGGACCCTGCACTTGTCTTTGTTGAACTCAATGAGGTTGGCATTGGCCCACTTCTCCAGCTTCTCCGGACCCCTCTGGATGACATCCAGTCCCTCTGACATATTGACTGACACCCTTTGACTCAGGTTCGACAATTATGCTCTCGATCCCCTCCCCCTCCCACCCAGGTAGGAATGGAGAGAGAGAAAAGGAGACTTTGCTGGATTGAAAACTAAACTACACAGCTTTAGTTGAACACCAATGATAAAAGAAAATATATACAATAATATACAAATGTGTTCAGATATATGCAAAAACCTCTTGCCTCCCCACACCCCCAGCAACTCCCACAGCATCTCCTGAGCTGCCAACAGTCCCGAAAAATCCCAGACTGCTGCTGGAGAAAGCACAGAGTGATGAGGGCCAGAAGAGCTCGAGCTTAAGAGCTGACGGTGCTGGATGGACGGAGTCCTCCCCAGACGCCACCCATGGATAGAAGAGAAGGGAAGAAGAAACAGGAAGGAAGGTGTCTTCTGTGATCTCTGACTTTCCTCTGAACTTAAGTAGGTACATGGAATGGAGTATCTGTGGCCAATTTTGCTGTCTGTCTAATTCAGCCTCCTATGGGGGGGTCATAGATCTCCCTGTAGTGTCTGAGCCGGCAGAGTAAAGGTGTGACCTTGAAGACCCAGCAGTTAGAAAAACATCCCACTGTTATCAGTCTTGATTGGAACACTCTGCCAGTAGTTAAAAGAAAGCTTACTGAAGGAAAAAAATCAGTAAAAGGAAAACTGGCTTCATCCTGGCTCAAACCAGGACACAACTGCACCACCCAGTTTGGTGTCACTGGCAAACTTGCTGAGGATGCTCTCAATGCCATGGTCAATATCTTTAGTGAAGATACTAAACAACACTGGTCCCAGTAAGAAGCCCTGAGAGATACCACTTCTCACTGTTTCATCTGGACATCGAGCCATTGATCACTACCTTCTGGATGTGACCACCCAGCCAATTCCTTATCCACTGAGCAGTCCATCCATCAAATCTGTATCTCTCCAAATTAGAGAGAAGGATGTTGTGGGGGACCATGTCAAAGGCCTTGCAGAAGTCCAGATAGATGACATCCATAGGTCTTCCCTTGTCCATGATGCAGTCACTCCATTGTAGAAAGCCAGTAGGTTGGTCAGGCAGGGTTTGCCCCTAGTAAAGCCATGCTGGCTGTCCTGAATCACCTCCCTGTCCTTCATGTACCTTTGCATGTCTTTTAGGAGGATCTGTTCCATGATCTTCCCATGCACAGATGTGATCTTTCAGAGAGGCACAGATCTTTCCTTTAGTTTTGTTGAGAGAAAACCAGGCAAAGAAGAAGTAGAGGGGAACAGGGGTGGCAATCCAGTGGCTGGCTGCCTGTGTGCTGCAGTGTTTGGAACGGACACTGATTGCAGCCTATAGTATGGAAAGCAGATTGGTTGGAGAGGTATGGAAGGTTTTGTTTGTTTCCATTTCTATTTTGTATTGAAAAAAAATAGCCATGGTTGCTTCTAGATTACACACTGTGCTTGCAGTCCCAAGCCTGATGCCTCATCTCTTTTTTTCCTTTCTTTACCTAAAGCTAATAGTAGTGTAAGTGTGGGAAATTGTAGATATGTTTCTGATTTAAATAGAGAGTACAATGTGAACCTATTAGATTAATCGTTATAGTGAAACCTGCATGCATTTTTCTTGGCAGTCATTTCAATCACTTCATTGTAAGCAATCCAGCTTTCCTGTGTTTCCTCAGTGAAGCATATTTCCAGAGAATTCAGCCTTTCCAAGTGCATTGTCAAGTGCTGATAAATTTTTATGAGCTTCAGCTAGTGGGTGACAGCCACCATGGATATCAAAAATTATAGGAGAGCACTTAATGTGTGCTAGTCCTCCTTTGGAGTACATCTGCTTCAAGTGTCAAATCATGACTGGTATAATCTTTACTTTTTTCCCTCTGCTGTTGGAGTAATCACTAGAACTCTCCTAAGAAAACCCAAACAAAGCTTCATTAGAATAGTAGACATGTAATCTAAGTTCATGCTAATGTCATAAAATCCAGCAGAAGCTGGGATGATCTGAGGTGCTAGAACTCTGCATCTTTGCTTACCTGTTCCTTGCTCAGGGCAAAAGGCAGAGAAACTTTCTAAGAGGAGGCTTCAGCTGACCAAAACCATTCAGAATTGACAGTCTCTCGTGCAGAGCTGGGACATGTAACAAAGATTCCACCAATCACTATAGGATTGGCCCATCCACTGAAGCCAAAATTAATTTTACTTTTCCTTAGACAACTGAGATTCTTAATCTGTAGAGACCCTTACTATAGTCAAGGAAAAAAGACATTTCAACATCTAAGGTACCAATATTTACTCTTACAGGATTTTAAATTAGAAGGAAAAAAATCTACACATTTCTAAGCTAATATAGGTATTGAAACAAGGGACATGAGAAAAGCAGAATGCAATGACAGCTTCTATTTTAATTATTCTGCTACTTACTTAGCTATAAACCAGTAAGCACCCCAAAGGAAATTAGCTATCTTACAATATTTTTCATCCTGAGAACTCGAAATCTTTTGTCAAAATGGTGAAATTCAGGCAGAGAAATTACAAAATGGCTTGCTGAAAAAACTTACAATAGAGACACAAATGTACTGGCTTCTAGTTTAGTGGACCATCTAGTAGATCGTGTCATGTAAGAAGTCCCCAAAATGCACTAGGCAATAACTTTTGGAGCAGTAACTTCTAATTATTGTTATGGATATGCTTTAAACACTCTGTATGGGTAGTCCAGCAGTAATGAGCTAATACAGGTAATGGAAGGAGGAGAGGGACAGGAATGCCTAGATTTGGTAGGATGGCACTTGCCCAGCAGCTGCCTTAGGGACATCAGTGCTCACAAAACAAAAAACGAAGGAAAGTCTTTCAATAAAGTACATACAAGGGCTACTGAGCTGTAAAGAAGGAAGATATTGTAGTGGAGCATAGCCAGAAGTTGTAGAACAGGAGTGATAAACAGAAAAGGTGGACTGGAGTAGATAACCAAGACTTAAGGATTGGGGGGCACATGGTAATTAGCTAATAGTGGCTGAAGCAGTTTCTACATACAAATGTATGGCTTCTTTTGGTGGTATAATTCACAGTACAGTTAAAATATCCACTGATACTTAAGTATTTTGACTTCCATGAAATGAATTCTGTACCAGCTAAGCATTTTGCCACATGCTTTTGTATAATCCTTGCAGATCTGAGAACTGTTCATTTATTTTTTACGTATTTAGTTAGAGTATAATGAGCATGTAAAGAAAATAAAACATCATTATATGTAACACAGATGTACCAGATTTTATTTTTACATTTCTCTGAATTATAACACTTATAGTACAGTACCATCTGCAATCCCTGGCAGAGCTGAGGCATTCTACAGATATATAAGAAATGACAGGTACCCTATGACAAACAGCTTACTGCCTAGCACACTGAGCAAGCTGATAAAAGAAAGAAGGTACAGTATGTGAGCGAACAGGCTGAGTGAGTTAGTGAGGGAGGTAACAAAAAATAGAAAATTAAATTTGCATAGGCATGTAAGTCATCTGGGAACCTAACTCAGGATTTTGTAGATTTCAAAGGTGGATTGTGCATCATTGTTTTCCAGCAGATCTGAATTTATTGAACTATATATTATATTCAAAGTGAGATGTTAGCTGTCATATAGATCCCCACTTTGTGGTCTGTGAAGCACACCAAAGAAGGTGCAAGAGGTTCTGGGGAAGCAGGGGAGAACATAAGAAAGAAGTTTAGCTTTATGTCCATACATATCTTACATCACTGTGTATCAAAATCTGCTACCTGCTAAGACATCGGGTTGTTTTATACCATCAGTGTCTCAAAGCATTTTTAATAAAGCAAAATGTTAAGTTGCTTAAGTAACATAGGCTATTAGTTTGAAATAATTAAAATGGACCATCTTAGGTTCTTAGTAGACTAGTTGCATCTTCTCAACTTTCATTTACATTGCAAGATAAGTCCAGGACATGGCTTGCCTGAAAAAAAGGCTCATAGAGCTTCTTCATAAGGTTAATAGCAGAGCCCACAGGAGTATGGAAACAATCAGTTGGATGCATAACACTACAGAAAATGCACTGCAAGATCTTTGTGTCTTGTGATTTTTAATAACAGAGAAAAGTGCTTGCTTCTATATGAGTACCTCTGTGCAGGAGGCTACATTGAAAATTTTCTTTTTCAGGACACTACACTGAATACATTTTGTTCATTTTAAGAGGACTTCCACTTTGCTTTGATTATGATATTTCATTGTTGCCCATTTACTGAAAGAAGTTTATTGATGATATAAGCTTGATGCATGACACATAAAATCAAACCCCATCAATTAATAACCATGAGATAAAAAGAAATAAAGGCCATGAACGTAGAAAAGGCACCAATTAAATGAGGCTATCTGTGCCACCAAGTAATCTGTTTGTATCAGTATCTAGCCTTCCCTAAGGGCATTGAGTCTACCTTAAATTTTCAAGATGTCTAAAAGCAAGTAATTGCTTGGCCAGGTTTGTATACATTCAAATAGAATCACCAGTTCTAGTAGTGCAGGCATTTACTGCTGATGGAAAACCTACAGGATTGATGTATTTTTTGGCATTTTTCCCACGGTGACAAACTGTCCTTTATTTAGTGATTCATTGTTCCAGGTGATGAACTCTTGCCAAAATTTTCAAGCTCAAATGACTAAAGCTAGATACCCAGATATAAGGTTCCTAAATTGTTCATATATAGTTCATATTCCTGACAACAAATGAGATAATTTAAGGAGCATTGCACATGTGAAGCAACTTTGTAAATGATTTTATTAGGTCATTTAGATGTCAGAATGTGGTTCCTTAAGTTTGAAAATAATGCCTGAAGATTTCACCTGAAGAAGCAAAATTCATAAGAGATACATACACAGGAAGGACAAGTGAATATTTAAATGTTTGAGTAAGCTGGAGAGTGATATGGCAAAGAAAAAATGTAAGTAAGTGGTAAATGATTTATCATTTTCTAGGTAGCACATTTTTTTATAGTTCATTTTCTCCTCAATGTGAAATCTATAAAAAGAATCTTCAAGGAAGTTGTACAGGAGTGTGGGGTTTCGTTAACATAGTACAATAACCCTGTGGCTGTTCCTTGCTGTTAATCACAACACCACAACAACTGCTAAAAATACAAAAACACAAAAGGGTAACTGTTATGAATAGATTCTTTTTTTCCCTTCTCCACACAAAAAACCAGGAGTTTAAGAAAACAGCCCAGGCTGTTCATCATAAGTAGGCTTTAATTTGTATCTACACTGTGTTCTTCTCACTTCATTAGCCTCAGAATTTGTGACTGAACAGCACTGTTTGGGCAGCCTATTGCCTAGCTGGAGATGTCAGAAGCAATTACTTTCACAGATTTAAGATTTTATCATACAAACTCTCATAGCTGTCTCAGTGGACAGCACAAATGAGGCCATTTGTTAAGCATTTCATCATATCTTATCAATTGCCCAAAGTTTGCTTCTCACCAGAGATTTTATCTCACTTTGCATGTGAACAACAAGCTGTAGGAAAACCTTAAGTAGATGAACTTGCCTCTGCTTGGTGTTTGAGTGGCTTTCTTGAAACTTGACTGCTTGCCTGTGGCAGGGAGGGCAGGCAGACAGGAGGTGGGCCGTGTGATGTTTGAACAGTGTTTAATACCTTCATAGTTCACCCAAAGCTCCTTCAGTGGGGAATTCCTGAGACCTGTACTTGAGGTAACTTAGGCCAGCTTTTCATTCAGGGAACTGCAATCAGGTTTGTTTCATGTGTAGATGAGGGGGAGTACTGTTTTCAGGTGTGCAGGTAAGAGCTTTGAAAGAACAGCTGACAAAGGAGAACTGCTCTCAACCATGGCTACAGCAGAAGCCATGTTATTAAGACTTTAATGTAGATGAGAAGATTACTAAAAGTTTTACTAAAAAGTCAGGAAAACTTTACTTGTGCTATCTCATGTAATGTCACTTTCTCATTCCATACCTCTCTAGAAAAGTTTCTGTGACTGCTTTGGCTATACTGATGGCACTAGTCCAGCAGCAGTTTCTCTTCCATCTTTAACCCTCCACTTTCATTTCAAGGGGATAACCTAATAATCTATCAGGGCTAACAAGCTTATAACGTGTAAACTAATAAGTTAAAGTTGATGTTTTCCTCATAAACTGGAGCCATATTTTGTAATATAGTTTTCATTAGTAATTCTTAACAATGCATCATAATATCATTATGGAAACAAATTTTTGCCATGGAATGATTTTGTATTACAGGAATGGTACATATTTTAATATCTTTGAACAGCAGGATGGACAACGTGGCCTATTAAGATTTCTTCCAACTGCTGTATTCAAATTTTCTATTTCTAGAACTAAGGATATTGCTTTTCTTATTTACTACATGTTTGAAAAATTATGATTCATTAAAATCTTAAAGAATTTGGTTAGCAGTCCATTTTATCATATATGTTTTCCTCCAATTATAGTACTATTTGTACATTTTGTCTGACAGTAATACGACGTGTTTGGATGTATTCATAAGGCCTCTTGTTCACACATTATCCATAAGCAGAGAGATTTTAAGTTATTTTTCTTTGCTAAGCTGTTTTATGTGAACAAATTTCAGTCTTACCCTGAAAGGAAGGATTTGCAGCTTTGGTATTCTTTGAATAGTATTTAGTAACAGTGGATATTTGAGCTTCATATTTTTCTTGTTCTTGCTATTCTATTTTATGGCTGAGGGCCTAATCTTCATATTCCTGATTTAAACTGTAATAAGTTTTGTTTAAGTATGGCTAACAAATGGGTGATTAATTATTAACTAACAATTCCATTGCCTGAGAGCCTAGTACTTGGCACCCCAAGTATTGTTTTTTGTTAATTTTATTCTTATCTGATAAATCCAACCCAATGTCATCATACTTAAGAAAGCACTGAGAGACCTGGAGCTAAAAGTGAGCCTATACTTGGACAAAAACATACTTATGCTAAAGCCATTTGTTTAAAAAACATTTAAACTTATGAGTTCAATCACAATAAACCAATGTCCTTCAGAAAGTCATTGAAGTACTCCACAGTTACACAAACAGAGTAGATTCTGATTCTGGAATCAGATATATGCCTGCTTAAAGGAACATTGACTTTAAGCAGTATTTACAGGGTGTCAGGGGCCTTCTCAGATACTTTCCAGTGGTATTACCATCCTTCTCCTCCAAATGTAACTTATGATATCATGTCAGAAAACAAGTGATTTTGCCAAATATTGTCCCCCAGAATTAGTTCTATCCCTCCTCAGAATCTCTTTGTCTCACTTTTAAAGTGAAAACATTAATCGCATCATCTGAAATCTTGCTACCTTTTTCCTACATAAATTCCATCTTTCTCTGTGTATCCCAGCATCCTTTTTTTTTCCCCTAGACTGTCCTTAATTTAAGACTGAGGAATCACTGCAGGCTCAGCATAGGGTGATCTCTCTGGGTTTTTTTGAGTTAGCAGAAGTACTAGGAGTCAGAGATAGGATGGAAGAAGAAGATGGGAAAAGACTGGCTATTGCTCCTGGAAGTAGGTGAGGCTGTCACTTGACACTGGACAGAATCAGAGAGGGTAGTGATAGGACAAAGGGTAATAGTTTTAAACTGAAGAAGGGAAAATTGGGTTAGATATCAGGAAGAGATTATTCAGTGTGAAGGTAGTGAGGCCTGGGGAGTTTGTGGAAGCTCCTTCCCTGGAGGTGTTTAAGGCTAGCTTGGATGAGGCCTTGTGCAACCTGGTCTACTGTGAGTTGTCCCTGCTCATAGCAGGGAGGTTGGAACCTTATGATCTTTAAGGTCTCTTCCAACCTCAACCATTCTCTGATTCTATGATTTTATGAATAGCAAGCAAACACCCAGGAGCACATTCCCATCTCTGCACATAGAGGACAAAGGCCTAGAGCCATGGCCAGAGAGGAAATTCAAGTTCTTAGATCCCATTAATGTACCCGTTTTCTGCAAAGATCCTTTACACAAACCACATTACTTCAGTTTTTGTGATCTGTCTTAGATTTGGTGGATTTTTTTTTTATGTTGTCACATGAAGCAATGCTTTATCTTTAGGTATAAATGGGTTGAAGGAAAGGTTACACCCAGCACTGTTGTTCTGAAAAAGAATATATATGAGCAAACCAGGGGAGGAAGATTTCAATGTATGCACAAATTTATTTGCTGGCAAAAGGCACAGACAGAAATCCTGCTCTAAGTTGTCATTCCTTTTGCTTTTCTGATGTTTTCTCTTATACCTAACATACACCAGAAGGAACCACCCATGGGTGGTTCAGTGAGGATCCTCTAAAGGTGGATATTTCTCATCATCAAGCACCCTAAAGAATTAAAGTAATTCTCTTCTATTCCCCCTATTAGATTTGTGTATGCTGCAGAGCTAACCAACTTTGAGTGCAGAGAATAATAATAAATAATTCTCTTTCCTTCAGCAAAACAACTTAATTTAATTTGACCAGCCACAGTAAAAAAAAATTAAAAAAAATTCCAAAAAACCCAAAGAAATAATACCTTCAAGCAAAAACATCACTCTTCTGCCAGACTGTGTTTCCCAAACTGTCACAGACTAAAAGTTGAAGTTAACACTGCCTTCTCAGTGATATAATGGCAAAGCAGGGAGTCCAGATTGCAAACAGGTCATCCACAGTAAGGAGCAGCTTCTCATCTCAGTAGCCCACACTGCTGCACAACAAACATGCAATATTTAAATGGCAAATGCAATATTTAAATGGCAAACCAGATATAAGCCATCCCTCTTGTTATAATTACATTTTGACCTTTTCTGAGTTGCATAATATTAGGGTAATTGTATAATCAGTCTCATTTCTTCTGTGCTCTCCCTTGAAAGAACCCAACCCTCAGTGATTCTCACTCTTTTGTAAAACCTCCCAAAAGCTCAAGTTCAGAAGTCCCTGTGAAGGCAAAAGCTGTTTCAAATCACCTACTTATCAGCTTTATCTTCTTCTCACAGTCTCAACTGGTTCATGCCCTTATTTGAAATTTACTTTCCTATGTAAAATTTGTTACTTACATGGACTTTTTCTGAGTGCTATGAATACAGCATGCAACAATTAGGAAATATTTGAAAGATTTAGATAGCTAAACCTTTAAAAATGCTTCCTGATTAGTGGGTAACCTGCTTCAAACTAACTTCCTGTTTTCATAACTGCTCCATTTCCTTCAATATAATTTTAATAAGTTATGACTATCCATATGTATCATGAGTTGAACCAGTGGTTAATCAAATTGTGTGTAACACAACAGCAGGTTTTTTTTGTTTGTTTCCTATTAGGCCATTTGCTTTGATTTCTATGCCTTTAATATTTGTGCTGTTGCTTTGGCCATGGCTCTGTTATAATTATTTCAGACATTGAGTTAGCCATTTGAGAGACAGGCTATTACCAACAGGAATATTTTCAGGACACTTCTAAAGCAAATAACCAAACAGGACTTCTTAGGTGCTTTGATGTCCTTTGTTTTTCAAACATTTGGACTGACATATTTTCCTATATAATTATCACAATCACAAACAAGATCTGATCAAAGCATCCTGCTGCTTATGAAGGCTGAAACTTTTAAGTTTTCATTTTTGATTTTTATGCTAACAGTTTTGAAAGCACTTGTGGAAACCCTAATTCCAGGTTTATATATATTTGAGTGTCTCTGATACAGTAATTTTTGTGAGGTACTGGATCTGCTTTCAAGTTAATGTTACTGCACTGTGGTGTAAATACCAAAAAGCCAAAGCACTACTATAATATTTAATAATTTTATTACCTAAATCAATATGAAGCTGTATCACAGGTGAAGACTGATAATTTCTTCTGCATTATTCCACACTAAAATAAATAACATACTTGATATGATATATCATATATATCATAGCTATATTGGTGTGTAGAGGTATAAAAACACAGTGCAGGAAAGTGGTGCCCAACCCTGTGGTCAGACAGCCCATGTACTTTGCTCCTGTACTGAGGAGGGCTGCACACTGCAGTCTTTGGCATGCTGCCTCAGCTTGCATAGAGCCACCACTGAGCACTGGCATGCAGTGCTTCTTATTGATCCCTGCTTCTGGCTGACTCCAGCAAGGAGAGCAGTGGGACTCTGCAGTAGTTGTCTGAATACTTCAGGCTTGCTCTTGGCACTCCTCTTTTTCCTGGACGTTTCTTATTCTTGCAAAAGGCGGTGAGATGGATGGTTTCCTGGTAGCTACTGGCTCCAGTTCTACGTCTTTCTCAGAAGCATGCTTTCTCCCATGCCCACCCTACAGTCCTGAGGCTAGGTGTGAGTTATGCTGGGTGTGAGGGCTGCTCCCCCTATACTCTGCTCTTGTGAGACCTCACCTGGAGTACTGTGTCCAGTTCTGGGACTTTCAACATAAGAAGGATACAGAGCTGTCAGAGCAAGTCCAGAGGAGGTCTATAAAGGGGATCAGAGGGCTGAAGCACCTCTCCTGTGAAGACAGGCTGGGAGAGATGTGTCTGTTCAGCCTGGAGAGGAAAAGGCTCTGGGGAGGATTTATGGAGGCCTTCCAGTACCTCAAGGGACAACAGGAAAGCTGGGGAGGGACTTTTTACAAGGGCATGTAGCAATAGAATGAGGGGTAAAAGTTTTAAGCTGAAAGATGGTAGATTTAGATTAGACATTATTAAGAAATTCTTCACTGTGAGGTTACTGAGACACTGGAACAGGTTGCCCAGGGAAGTTGAGGATGCCCCCTTTCCTGGAAGTGTTCAAGGCCAGGTTGGATGGGGCTCTGAGCAACCTGGTCTAGTGGAAGATGTGCCTTCCCATGCAGGGGGGTTGAAACTAGATGACCTTTAAGGTCCCTTCCAACCCAAACCA
Source organism: Apus apus (assembly GCF_020740795.1). Classification (NCBI taxonomy): domain Eukaryota; kingdom Metazoa; phylum Chordata; class Aves; order Apodiformes; family Apodidae; genus Apus; species Apus apus. Next base: position 102,055,129 of record NC_067284.1, on the reverse strand, counting down.
TTTTATGATTTGATGATGACTAGACTGCTGTGTCGTATGGCTTTCAGGATTGGTCTGATGATGTGGGATAAAGTGCAAGAAAAACCCCAAATAGCAGAGCAGTTGTGTGTGTCTGTCTGTTTCTGCCTGGAACACAGAGCACGGAGTGTAAAAGATTTTTTTCACTGTTTTTCTTTTTACCTGCTGGTTGAGTTGTGCTGGGAATTTGCCTCCATAGCATGTTTTCTTGCTTTGGGGATGTAGCATCCTTTATATTTCAGAACTGAAATGGTTGTTTTTCAGTGTTGGGGAAAAAACACAGATATAAAAATATAGGGAAAATAGTGGCAGGCTCTGGGTAGAAATCCAAATGATACCTCTAGAGAATGCTTATATTTGAAGCTTAAGGTGACAAACTACTGGAAGGTATTTCATACTGCTTCCCTGTTGCATGTGGGGTGCTGAAATCTATCAACTACTTTGATAAGCTTCACTAGTTTTTTGGAGATTGCCATGTGATGATCTCATGAGCTGAATCAATGTAGGCATTCAAAAAAAATGTCCTTCAAAATGCCCAAATAATGTACACAAAGAACTGTTTGTTGTGTTTGTGTCTCGAGATCATTGAATTTTTCTTCATTTGTGTTATGCTGTGACACTGCTGCTGCTTCTGGAGTTGCATTTCAGTAGGACTTGCTGTTGATTTATTTTTAATTTGATCTTAATCAGCTCTGTGTTTCTATCCCCTTTCCTTTTGTCATTTTATTTACTTAAGTATCAGCACAGTTCCTCAATAAGAGGCTTGGAAAGAGAAAGCTCACATTGTCTGGCTTCAGTAACCATCAGCTGTATTACCACATGCACATCTATCAAGATTAGCTACTTTTCCAGTACATAAAATCCATTTATGTAACAAGAAAATCAAATAAACACCACTGTGTTTTCTTAAAATCTCTAGTGTCCATTCCTTTCTTTGGCCACATAAAAACGATTTCTGGGAATTTAACAGCATAAAGTTTAGCTGTTATGTTAAAGTCTCAAGTGAACTGAATAAAAAAATGAACCTGTCAATATCCTATCTGAAAAGGGAAAATAGATGAGGTTGCCTTTTGTTTGAACGATGTGAATTTAAGTAAACGCTTTGTTATTTTAATATCATTTTACATCTGATACACAGACTCTTGCCTGGCTCTCTCACCAATGAAAACACATTAGTCTCCTCCGATTGTCCTGGAGCAGAGGTGTGGAGCAGTCTCCCATTTGGATCACAGCCACCCCTGATTTATACGTTCCTCAAAAGGGTGCTGGTCATCTAAGAAACCCTCAGGAGGCAAGTCAGTGATCTATCACAGTCCAAAAGCATGAATTTAGCAGAGGATATATCCAAATTCAGAGTGAAGGGCAAACTTGGCTGCAGGGTGTCTGGGAGTTGTGTCAGACCCATGGCTGGAGACCGTGCAAATCACCTGGCTTGTGCTGGACATGGAGTCCAGCCCTCACCTTGGGGAGAGCTGTGAAGCTGAGTCATGGTGAGTGCAGAGGGTCCAGGGCCATGGCTGAGACCACAGGCATCTCTGCAGAGAAGGTATGGTAGCATAACAGTGTCACTTTTTCAATCATGAGTTTTGTCTGGAATGTTCTGCTTGGTCCATTCTCTGAGACCTTGTACAGGGTAGGGTGACCACAGGCCAAGGCACTACAGATACAGATGAGCAGGGCAGCTTGTTTCTTTCTCTGGGAAATCGTTACAGAAGTGCTGCAGGTCTAAGATCTCACTAGCTGTTTCTATCATAGAGGGGTGCCCTCCTTTCCCCACCTCGATTTCTCCTCCTTCGCTTCTCCATTAACCTCTCCTGTGCCCAGGATCTTGCTATTTTGTGCTTCCAGCAGAGTGGTGGCTCAGGTTCCTGGAGTCTCTCGTACCACAACAACCCCCTATGCCATTAGGAAGTTTTCTGCTCCCTGACGGAAGTCAGAGAAGGACAGCCTGAGGGAATGCTGCAGCAGCTCCCCAAAGAATAAGAGAAGAGTGTTACCACTTAATATTTTATTTACTGTAGGCAAATTCATACTTTGCATGAGTAAAGTATGAAGATGGACATTACAGAGAGGAGAACTGGTGCCAAGACAGGCTTTTAAGGCTAAAGAGTACTGTGCAGGATTTATTTGGTGGTTTCTAATTAACTGTTCATCACTATTATGTCTGGATCAGAGCATTGGCAGTTTTGTATAGTCAGCTGTTTGGATAGCATGCTCATTATCCAAAGGTAAAAGAAATTAAGGAAAAAATGATTGGAAAAAATTTTTTGTGCACTTTTTTTGCTCTGGCCGATTATGTTCCTTTATTGCATCTAGATCTTTTCTAAAATTAATAAGGGTTTCCGAGTGGACTCCCTATTAGCAGCAGCAGAAATGAACCAAATTTTTAACCATTTCCCTAGATTTCTACTTATCTGGAGCTCAGGGAAACATATTATGAATGTAAGGATTTTTTGTTCTAGTCTTTTCATAATTTGTTCATAAATAAATAACATTTGATTCTCTAGTCCTCATTTCCCATCTTCATTTCCCAGTGGAAGTCAATGGCATTTACTTTGGCATGTTCTTTTTTGGGGTAGTATTTCCACATGGGAACCAGGATATGTGAGTGTGTGTGGGGAGGGGAACAACAGTCACCTAAACTGGGAAATGCTCTTGGAGCCCATAGATCAGTCATAGGTTATGTCAATTTCATGCCATGGGTCACAGTTTAAGGCATTTCCCAGAAAATAATCTGAAATTACTCTTTTCAGGTCAGCTCAAGTGCTGAGGAGCCATGAGAGGGGATTTTTTTGTATTTTCAGGGCAAGCCCTCTACGTGTTCCCTAACATGGGTTTCATTTTTGGAACCTCTTCCTTGGGAAAGCAAATGAACAAATGTACATGTCTGTGAAAGGTGATCTGTGGGGTACACCTTAATTTAAAAGGTGTGTTTAAAGAGAAAAGGAAGTTCCTTCTTCACTGAGCGTTCATAGAGTGTGGGCAAGGCACGAATGTGTGTGAGCACTATTTTCATGGTTCTTTAGCCAATAATGTTGATTTGAGGAAGGACCAGGGAGGTAGGGTGTTTCAAATTAGAGCCAAATAATGCTATTCTGTCTTCTGTGAGTGTGGATTTCAGACATGCACTGTGTTTGACTGTGGCACTACATGCACCTACAATTTTTTAATAGTACCTCACATTTTTTCTGAGTGTTGTGCCACAGAGGAAAGTTGAAGACATAATAAATGCTTGGCCTAAATGCCTCCTTTGGAATAGCTGAGTTAGGTGAAATATCTAAGGAATGTTAATCCTTTTAGTTTTAGTCATGTTTACAACTAGCCATTTTAAAGTGGTGTAATGTAAAAATTCAGATATCACTAAGCATGTTATATCTGTGGAGGATGTAGGATGATTTGTCAACTTTTTATCCAGTATCCTCTTAAACTCTCATCATTGCATGATTTTGCCAGGCTTGCAGTATTTCACAAATGCAGTAGGTTCCTTCAGAAAGCCTCGCAAACCACTGCTCACAGGTAGTGTAATCTGACATGATCCTTGTAGGCTTTTGTTTACTCTGCACATCCACTAATAAATCCTCAGCAAGCTCTTGTTTACAGTTGAAGGAAAGCTGGTTTGTGAAGATAGCAGGGCCACACAACCTGTGGTACTGCTGCCTTTTTTAACTGCAGTCTGGAGCAATCCATGTCAAGCTTCCCTGAAAGATGGAGGACTGCAAAATGCAGCAGTAAAATGACAATACATGGACATTTAAGAAGCCAGGGATTTAACGAAGCAACCAAAATCAATCAGACCTTGATCAAATGGGTCTGAAAACAGACATAGAGACGCTTCAGGTACTTTGACTTGAAAGGTACATAGTACAGTGTACCTGGAGTCTTTTATGTTTGGCAGGTGGAAAGTTTTTTGTATTTCTAGAAATCAATGTTTGTATGTGTTTTTTTCTGGCTCATGGCTTCCCTTTGTATTGCTGCCTAGAAGGAGATACATGCTACTCAGAAAAGAGGGATGAATAATCTCTTTCCTCATTTCTAGGCCTGCACTGATAAAGGAAACCTGATGGCTGAAAAAGTTTACTACATCTATTTACTCTAATTTCATCACTGTATTAAAAGACTGCCAGAATTTCTTAGAATCCTTTGGCTCTAGGAAAAAAAAAAATAAATCTGAAGTCAACTTAAGGTTGAGTTTATTCAAGCCTTTGTGACTTCCTGGCTTCATCCAGGCTGTTAAATACCATGAGAAAAATATCTTCTTGGGATGTTTGATACTTTTGATCTTGGCAGTGTTCCAAAATGGAAAATTCAGGAGCAACTGCAAAAACTAATAGAGTTTGAGTTTCAGTTTGTCTGGATTTTGAGTGAAAGGCTTGTGTAGAGCTGTGTTCAATCTGAAATTGTTTCCTCTTACTTTGCTGAAGTTAAAATGCAAGTATGAACATAATATGTGATGCTGCCTACTTTAGATTGTCTCCCGAGGAAGCCATATTATTTTGGGCTGTTATTGAAATTTTCATGGCCCTGTACTTCTTTCTTTCTGTTTATTTGCATTGTTTCTCACCATGTCTTAGATTGTCCACCTTGATTTAATGTTTAGGTGAAGCTGCTGGACAGAGAGTCATAATACGTGAATACGCATTTATTTTCTGTAATATTTTTGTTTTCTTTTTAATTAAAAATGAAATCTAGAGAGTAGTATTCACAACCCCTAGAATTTTGCAATGTAAACACCCCAACTATCTTGAAATCTGGAGAGAAATAGATACTCCCAGAAGACAATTCACTTGATCTGTGTGTTTCCTCTGGGAGGTCATTCATGCTTTAAAGAGTTCCTATTTTTTTCAATGGGTTGTACAAGACTCTATATGACTAACTTAGCCCAATACTTCATACTTCTAAGTCATACATGTCTAAAGTCCTATCTGTCCTACCTTAAAGCTCCTTCATGTATATGATAAACAGCATAGGACTGGAGTGAAGGGCTGGAAATAAGGGGTTTGTTAGTTTGAGTGTTATTTTGCTGAGTTTAAGTTTTTCCATGTGTGTATTAAGGATATATTCTGTGATTCTGTGATTCTGTGAAATATGTCAGAGCACCGTGTGTTAGGTCCTCTGCAGATACAAATGGCGTAAATACTAGAAGTTTTCTTTTGCAAAATTGTATACAAAACCTAAGTGTAATTGTAGATAACATGTCTATTAAAATCCTGTATATAAAAAGACAGAGCACAAAGAAAAACCACACATGTGCAGGTGTGGCCTAGACAAAACCCCAAGAATAGTAGTTTGAAAATTGAAAAGTCAATAATGAAAAAAAAAAAATTATTCAGTGCTGATGTGTTTGTAATTATTTTTTGCTTTCAGATCAGCTTAAGGGAAGTTAGATTCAGGTCTGAACTCCTCTTCTAGGTGATCTCTGAAATAATCAGTGATTTTTTTACATAAGTTCAGTCCACAGTCTCTTGTGCATACCAACTCTCCAGTAACTTCCTGCAAAATTTCAGAGGTCACTGAGAGGTGAAGTAACTTTTAAAATTGCAATCTGGCACTTTATATTTCCAGACTGATTTTATTAGCATAACACTGCAAAATCATACAAGTCCCTCTTGCTTACCCATAAAGCATCAGCCAGAGAAGGTGACTGATATTTTGCCAGTATAAATGCAATTATTCACTTAGTTTTTAATATATCAATAAGAATTAGCAGGCAGGATACCCTTGTGTTCATTGGAAACCCTTCTTCTAAGCTATTCCTCAAGAGGATAAACGTGTGCAGCCTGCCACAGTTGCATTTATTACGTTTCAAGGAGGAAACATTTGGCACTTAATCTGCAAAAAGTGTTTTGTCTGAATTATGCCATGTTTATTATAACAGTCTTATAACAGTATTCTTTAGTTTTGCAAGGCAGATTCACGGGATAATTTGACGGTGGAACTTCTGGCAGCAGCTCACGTGCAGTGTTTCTCCCCTTCTTTTCCTGGTGTTTCTCACACTCCAGTGTTAAAAGACAGGTCATGAAAGTTGATCTGTGAGGCATTCCTTCTTGTAGCAGAGCAAGGGGATTCCTTCTTCACTGCACATTCCTTAATTACCTAAGTGTCCACAAAACATGAGTGTTCATTGGGCTTAGTGGCATGTTAGTGGGTTGCTGATATGTAACATGGGTTGATGTGTGAGATTGGATTGTACTAATTGAACTGATTGCATAGTTAATTGGAACATGAGTGAATTGGTTGCATTACCTGTATTTGGAACTTGTAAATTTGCTCCGGATATTTTGGGTGGATAATTCTCAAGCTGTGCACTATTTGTAGACTCAATTTCAACTACTCACTTTCCAGGGCTTGCAGATTAATCATGAGGTTCCATTTTTGTTCTTTAGTTAGATGACTGAAGCCTTTTAACAAATCAATAATTTTTTTCTGGATGATGCTCTTTTATATGAAGTTTTTAAGTCTTCGGGACATTTATTTATGAAATTATCATTTCAATATTCATGCATAATGCATATAATAAGTACAAAACCAGTGTATTGAATTCAAGCTGTGTGCTAGATAAAGCATTTTGTGGATCTTTTCCCATCATTCAGCTTTAATTAATATACCTACATCTTGATAATGATTATGTATGTCAAAAATCCATTAGAGTTAAAGATCATCTACCATGCAAGAAATATGTTTGTGAAGCTCTTCTTTTCCTGTTACAGAGTATCTGAAAAATGAATACTAAGCCCTTAAACACTGACATGCAATAACCATCTCAATATGGCTCTGGAAAATGTGTCAGATGGAACAAGTAATTAGTAAGTGGCACGAACAAAGCGAAATCACTCCTAGTTAAGTAGAATATTGTAAATAATGGATTTTATTCAAACAAGCAAGGATCTGAATTACTATAAAGTAAATATCAATTATTCATTTAGTTTAATATTTTATTGCATCCCTCATAAACATTTACATTAGAACAGCAGTGAGCGTACCCTGGAGATTCAGACTAAGCAAACAAGCTCCTCTCTTGCTTCCTAGGCTTACAGGCTGACTGTCCATCACCATGTAAGATCAGAATGAAATAAGCTGAAAATCTTATCACTTGCTTAAACTCCAGGTAGTGCCAAGCTGCTCCACCATGCAGGGAGCCAAAGGAGTACCTGAACCAATAACACTTTACTTAGAGCGAGGTGCCTGGCATAGCAGTCTTATTTAGGTGGCATGTTTGTCTAGTGGTGAAGCAGAATGGACCAAGTCATATAAGCACCGATATGTGATAGTTTTGAAGAACTGGACTGAGACACTACTCATAAGAGTTTTACTGTAAGAGAAAAGTGCCTGTCTCACAGTGCAGGTCACTAATATCAGTTAGGGCAAAAGGGTCTAGACTTATCTGAAGCCCTTGCACAAAGATCTCTGTAGTGGGTGAAATGTCCATGGAAACCTTCCTGCTCTTGCTTGAGCTCTTGAGTTTGTGAGGACTGGTTCTGAGGATTTCATGGTATCATAGAATGGTTTGAGTTAGAAGGGGCATTCAAGATCATCTAGTTCCACCACCCCTGCATGAGCAGGGACACCTCCCACTAGACCAGGGTGCTCAATGCCCTATCCAACCTGCCCTTGAACACTTCCAGGGATGGAACATGCACAGCTTCTCTGTGCAGCCTGTTCCAGTGTCTCACCACCCTCAGAGTGAAGAATTACTTCTTAATGTCTAATCTAAATCTCCCCCTTCAGGTACTCGAAGGCTGCAGGTAGTTCACTTTCTGTAGCTTCATGTTGCCAGCACTTTCATTACTGTCTCTACATTGCAGTCTGCCTCTTAGAATAGAAATAACCAAGGCAGGTAAATGTAATCTGGCTTAGTAGTGGAAGGCACCTACCCATGACAGAATAGAATTTATTCTACTTCTTATTTAAGGCTAGTTAGAATATTTCTGAACAGTAATTCAGCCAACTGGTTGTGTAGATATTCTATTAACCAGGGTATTAAGTCATAGCTATTGTCATAGCCACGCTGTGTGATGCCTACATATATGCTATAAGTGAGCTTAAGCAATGTATTTGTATCTCATGCATCATTAAACAGGCATCACATATCAACAGGCTTCCATCACTATCAAGTTGGGGTAGAGTTTAAGTAGTGCTGAATATCATACTCAACTTTACTTAAACTCTTCCTTGATTGATTTGGAGCACTTTTGTGGTGATTTAATTTCTTATTTAAATACTGCTTTATTAAGTGTTTTGCTTTTTTTCACGTTTTCAGGCTTCTAATTTTTGTTTTTAATACATGAGATACAATGCAAAAGAAAAATACAGTGAATTAGAGGAGCAGCTGTTTTCAGTGAAATCCTGGACCAAACATCCTGAGAATAAGAGAGTGCAAGCTTCTGGCAATCTTACCAAATGACGTTATCATAAAGTGCTTATTCCAGAAGAAGTAGCTAAGTTATCTGGCCTCACTGTTTGACTTCTGTGACTCAGGACTAGTGCTTACATTGTGTTCGGAAGCTTGAAGTTACAGGAAGGTTTTTTGGGTTTTGAAATGTGTATTTTCAAGCACCTTACTCTCATGGAAAACCTCAATCTGAAGATTCTTAAAAATGCCAAGGGGTGGCTTCATAATGTCTTCATGGCCTTTGGCATACTCAGAGAGACTTAGTTTTTCATCAGAATTATTGGTGCATATGGGAACACGGTAAATTTAAAAATCTTCACCCTGAGAACAAGTTGTGCTGCTCTAGTTTGACACTTGCCAGATAGTCAAGAGATCTGGGCTGTGCATCTAACCCCCTCCCTGCTTCTCTGGATGAGCATGAGGGGGACAACTAGGCCAATAGTACAGCTAGAAGCCGCATGATTTTGGTTGTCTTATCTTCTGATCTTTTGGATTTATTATATTAATTATTCCATCTAGTTCTGAAGATTTTGACATATGAATCTTTCAGATCACAAGCCCCCTGACATGTCTGATAACCATGGCTACATGTTTAGCTACCATTAGGTACTAATGGTTGATCATGACCCAAAAAGTTCTCCATCACAGTCATAAGAAAAGCAAGTCTGTTCTGAGGAACCAGCTCTCTCGCTTAATTCATAAAAGATCGGATGTCAACTGGACATATAAAAAATTAAATTCACTGTAAAAGCTCTTGTCTGAGATGTGTTTTTCCTCCTGGGATCAATTTTGTTATTATTCTGTTTGAATGAGACAAAATGCCCTTTCTGTAACACTTTATAATTCAGTTGTTTTAAAAGGCTCTTCTGGAACATTGCAGTGCCAGTATTTTATTGGAACAAACATATTTGAACAGATGAAAATGGTGACTATTCCATGGAAATAAAATGGCATTGAAATTACAAATTTTTTGAAACTGGGGCAAGTGGGCACTAGCAGTTCCATGTGGGTGCCTGAGGATGCAGAAACACACTTTGCAGGGCTACTTACTGTATTAAATCCTACCAAGTGATGAATAAAGAGTGATGGCCTGTTTCTTCTTTCAAGACAATACCATGGTCACCAGAATGCCATGCAGTGAGTTGCATCAGCCACCAGGTCTAAGGAAGCCTTTGTCATTGGAAATCTCACCTGCCGGTATTTCACTGTCTCCTGTGAAGTTCCTTCAAAGCTGAAATCTATCCAAGAGGCAAGTGTCACCTCACAGGAGGTCCACTGACTGGTGCATTACTGTTCCTGCAGCACAATGAAGAGTGTTTTCTTCCCTTGAAGAAATGTTCCCTGGGTATAGCACTATGTTATACTTGAAAAGGGGAACTGAAAGAGTCAGACAATCTGACTGTGAGAAGGAGGAAGAATAAGGAAAGAAAAGCACCTAATTTCAAAATGGGAGGTGGCAGGAAGATGAATGAACGAAGATGAATGAACTAAGGAAGACGAATTTGGGAAGGGAAATTAGTTCTTTCAAGATGAGTGACCATGCTTTCCCTTTCATCTTGTTCACTGACTTCCTTAGGCTTGTGGTTCCCAAGATCAGGTGTCAGATGAGGCAGCCCATGTGCGCTCTCCAGGCTGGAGGGGGAAGGAGGAATGTCTGGCAGGGAGAAAGGCTGGAGAGAAGCACCTTTGTGTCTCTTCAATGCCTATCATGGAGATGAAGACTCACTTTCACCAAAATTGGGCTATATCAGCCCTTGATCAGCAGTGGTTCTGCCGTAGGTGCTAATGGCAGGTAAGAGTGTGTTCACCAATATTGGTCTACAGCCTCCACTGCTCATTTTGTGCAGGGATTGCTCTGCCATGACTGTTTTGGGCTGGAAGGGCAGAAGTGAGAGCATGGACATGGTGATGAGGACCTCACTTCAACAAGATGTAATGATGGCATGTATCTAAATCCAAGCATTCAGCCATGTGCTAATAGAGGACCCATTATTGAAAGATTCATGAGAGTTGTGTCTGTCTTCTCAATTCTGCTTCTTTTTGGGTGGAAACAGGACAACAACCTTCTATTCTTTTTGATGTTCACTTAATACATACTTCAGATAGAGACTGTTCTTATGTCTTTTGTGAGGTTATTCAGTAAGTTTAGTTATTTGTATAGCAAGCTGAATTTTTTCCATGGTGAAAGTTCATCTGTATGTGCCAAGTATTAATATTTTGAAAATATAAACCTTATTTTGTATAAAACAAGGCTCTTGTGCATAATTGTATTAATTTTGGCACTGTAAGTTCAAGGACAAGCATGCCAACTCAGTATTCCTGGAATAATAAAAATAAAATCTGTGATTTCTTAAGTTTCTGTTTTCAATATATATTTTGAGGGCCCCATCTTAAACTAACAAGATGATGTAACCTGTTTTTGTCTCTTCCTCTGCAGATGTGCCTCAGGGCAAAGGTTGGTGTTCAAACAATGATTTTATTTTTTTTAAACACAGTTGATTGTAACATGAACTGCCTAATCTTAAGAGGCTTTAACAGGATATTTAGTAAATGTCAAAAACATTAACTTACAACCAGTGCCTGTGATATCCCAAAAAGACTCAGTCAAAAGCATCTCCTTAGTAGTTTTACAAGCCCTAGATTTGCTTAACTTAAATTAATTTTGAGCTCAAGTTTAAAATTCTTGAAGCTGGCTAATGCTATTTTCTCTAAAGATTGTAAGCCACTGGCATTTGTGCTTTTAATGCTGCAGCTCCTTCTACCTGGAGTGTAAGCACATGAGAATGAGAAAAGGCCTTTCTGAGGAGAAGAACTGAAAAATGACTAGTCTTTCACTCCAACAAATAAACCTTTCTTTTTTTTTTCCTCATTACTCTGGGTGGGGGTGATCTGTATGTTATTCTTAGTGAAAGTCTCAGAAAACTACTAGTAGCTGCAATGAACAATGACATCTGGCATAATGATGGAACAGTCACTAGTTTTGTGTGCTCTGCCCTCAGTGTAGTTGGCCTGGCTAAAGGGTTTCATTGGTGCTCAGGCAGCTTGGTCCATTCTGATGTTTGTCACACTGTAGTTCTACTAGCCACGATTTTTTTCCTCTTTCTCTGAAGTCCTTAAAGATTCCACAGTCTTTACAGATAAATTATTAATTATTTTTTTTTCCTCAGAGAAAAAAGGATAAGTGAAAGAAACAAAGAAACTTGAGTGCAACTTCAGTGTGTTGGAGATTTAATTTTATTTATATCTATATCTATATCTATCTATATATATATGTGTATTTTATATAAATCCCACCCCCCCGATAAACCATCAGTGTGTTTATATGTGTATATTACAGATCAAGATGGCATGGTATTCAGGTTTTATCAGGAGTTTTTAGAATGACTGATATAACTCACTCAGTAAATGCAGATAAACCCTTGATATCCCATTACAATGTTGTATAATCTCTTGTAAGCCCCTCAAACTACCCCATAAGTATCAGTGCACACATACATGCACACCCCCCTCCACAGATGCAGATCCATTGGGAAACTTTAGATAACAGCCCTCCTTCCCTCCTTCTGTCACTTACACCTATAAATCTGGTAATTTGCTAAATCTTTTGAGGGCAGCTCAGAAGGTTTAGCACTTCTTTTCCCCTTCATGACTGCTGAGTACTACAAGCGATCGTATGTACGTAATATCAAGATAAAATATTCTATCTCTTTTCCAACATCTTAACAGCTCTGCTTTCCCTAAGATTAAGGGGTGAAAGTGGCAACAATAAAGCAACTGACATTTATGATAATGCCACATGCTGTCACTTAGAATCAGATGTACCATAGGATTAGTAGTAAATGTAAAAATGCCAGGAGCTTCGGATGTATTGTGCCTGATTCCTTAGTTTCTTACGCCACTGTTAGTTTGTTGACTTCCTCTACATGCTGAGCATTCAGGGATTTGTAAAAGTCCAACGGCAGTCTTAGGCAAGCATAGCTTATGTCAATACCCACTGGTTCTTGTCAGAAGTGTGTCACTTTGGTGACAAGCTCTGGTATCTCTTCAGGGTGACTTTTTGGGTATGTTTTGTGGCTTTTAATTTGTTGTCTGAAAACATTAAATCAGTTCTGAGTACTAGCAGGCTTTCTGCCATCCGTGTGTATACCAGAAAATAAAGATATTAAGATATTCAGTCTCCTCGGCTGGAACTTCACACAGAAAGGCACTTCATTCATAAGCTCTCATGATGAAGCCTGAGCCTGAAAAAAAATCTGTGATATGAAGGATGTTGTCTGAAGATTATCAGACTTCTCCTCCACTCTATTTCTTTTGCTAGATATCTGTATATAACAAGTATGGTGTGAGTTTTGAAAGACACTGGGCAGTAAGCTCTGACACTGTAGAAGCTTCCTATCACTCTGAAGAACTTGGGCTGAATCTGGAAGAATCTCAGTTAGCAATGGCCCAATCAAACAATTGTCTTTCTGATTTGGCTAAGTAAAGGCAATTTCTACCTTGTGTTTTCCAGCATCCCTTAAAGCTTTCGAGATTAGGCGGGATAAAGATTAGGGAAAACAGCACTTTTTCCCTTTCAGTAGGGACAATACAATCATAAGGCACAATAGATAGCTCTTTACATTACATGTGGACTGTGAGAAGTGATCTGGAAAATAGCAGCTTTAACAATCCTTGTCCTTTGGTGTGACATGAGGGAGAGACAGGAAACTAATCTATTTCTTATTGTGCATTGTCAACACTGTTTAATACACTCCAATCAACTGCACCAATAGTAAGACACTGAAATTTGAGTTATACGTGGGTAGCAGAAAGTGTAATTTGAAGCCAATGGGGCTGCACAGGTATAAATGAGGAGTTATCCTGGTCTGCAGCTCTTTTTGTTGAGGAAGCTCAGTGAGATGAAGGAAGTTCGGCTTCATTCTCAGAATCCAGCATGGATTTGCAAATCCTTGCAAATTGATGGAAAAGCCATAATTAGACTGAATGCATTTGATATGGAATTGGGAAGATGATAAAAAATTGTGATTTTTTGAGAGCAGAAGTGCAGTTTAATAATTGAGAGTATGCTGTAAAAGGCTGGGATTTTTGGTCATAGTAAGGGAAGTAATTGACTGCAGATGGAGTAATCTGGACAATATGCATATGTTGGCAGTAGCAGTTTTTACATTCAGGGGTGCAGTGTTTGGGACTGTGCAGTGTGGTTATTCCAGTTTATAAGCACACTTTTATTAGCATGTAAATGTGAACGCCAAAGGCATAAGCCACACTGCTTTTAACCAAACGAAACAAAACTTTATTTGCCAAGAAGATTTGAAAGAGGCTTTTAAAAACATTCTCCACTATAGCGTGTGCTTTTCTTACTTTCTTGAAATATTTTTTTCTCAGAAAATAAAATCTCCTTCTTCATTTTGCAAGCTTCTGTCTGTGCACTGAGGTGACTTAGTTCAAGTCCTTTGGGCTCAACT